>NW_012104554.1:310729-355740 GCF_000951045.1 Mandrillus leucophaeus
GCGCCTCCCACGCCCCCCACGCCCCCCACCTTTTATTTTTATTTTTTTAAGATGGGTTCTTGAATGGCACAATCATAGCGAACTGTAGCCTTGAACTCCTAGGCTTAATCCATCCTCCTGCCTCAGCCTCCCAAAGCACTGGGATTACAGGCATGAGCCACCGTACCTGGCTTAGTTCTCTTAAACACATGCTATCTTCTGGGACAATGGAGAACTCATTATTTCTTACCAGATGTAAAGGCAGACTTGGTAGTAAAATTTGACTCCTTCCCTTTGTAGATTTTTTTATTTGCAGCAATTATTGATACCAGTTTTTTTGTTTGGCATTCATAATTGTCACATTGAGAATATTAGATAGATTTGTGGTTTATTATCTTTGCAATTTTCAGAAAGAGCCATGTCTACTAATCTTTGTTTCTAGTATTCACTGAAAACATTCATATCTAAATACAGTTTTTGGTGAGTAAAATATTTTCTATATAGTTTTATTCAAAAAGAGATTATGTGTTAACATACTTGTTCATATTTATCTTTTCCTAGAGAAAATCTCTCCATGAAAACAAATTGAAAAGACTACAAGAGAAAGTAGAAGTCTTGGAGGCAAAGAAAGAAGAATTGGAAACAGAAAATCAGGTGTTAAATAGGTAATGTGTTTGTATGTGTATCTACCCCATGTGGTTATTTTGAGGTCATAGAACTTTGTCTCTAAGTATAATGTACCTTCTTTTCTTTTAAAATACACATTTACAAGAGTTCTAAGACAACTTGATAACTCCTAATGTACTATCCTTTTTTTAACCCCCTAACTGAATGTTCCTTTAAACCAAAAAGTCTCTATCACATGCCAGGTCTCTATCACATGCCTTATGGTTGGGACTAACAGAAAGTGTCACTGGCTTTGGTAGCAAGGAGTGGTGTTAGTCCTTGCTGCTGAGACAAGACAGTTGTAGCTATTGCATAGTTCTGAAAATTGTGGCTGCAACTTTGAATCAAAGGTCAGTTTTGGTTTCCTGGTGTGGAGATACTATTGAGCTTTTGTAGTCACATTCAAGCACATCTGATAATCAGGATCATCAGCATTTTTAAAGCAGAGATTTGTCATATTAAATTGTTGGTAGTGGCATTATATGACACATTTGATTCGAGTTAAGAAAAATCTTTTTAATTTAGTGAATTAGTGATAGCCTTTAGCACCTTAGCTATTCAAGTATTAGGTTTTTCTGTAGTGGAAACTGCCTATAATACCATGCAGTGATGTTTTATGATGTGCACTGGTGTTCTTGGGTGCAATTATTACCAAAAGGTGAACAATTGTTTTTTAAAGAACATTCTAGAGGCTTCTAGACTGTAGAATTAGTGCCAGCCTTATAATACTATGTTCCAAAGTAGGAAGCCACCTTTAGTTTATTAATTTGGTAGTAATTTGTAAATTACAAACACACTTGTAATTTTGAATTTTGTTTCAATTCTTTTTTTTTTTTTTAATATGGGGTCTTGGTCTGTTGTCCAGGGTGGAGTGCAGTGGCACAATCGTAGCTAACTGTAGCCTCGAACCCCTAGGCTTAATCCATTCTCCTGCCTCAGCCTCCCAAAGCACTGGGATTATAAGCATGAGCCACCATTCCTGGCTCAGTCCTTCTAAAACAGAATTCAACGTACTTCCTCTTCCATAAACATTAATATTGAAACGTTAGCAATTCAAGATTGGCCAGCTGTGGTGCAGATCATCTAGAATTTTGAGCGATTTTGAAATTATATTTGATTACTGGTGTGATTAATGGTTATTGAAAGTCATGTCCAAAAAATGATGATCTGTGAAGGCCTGGAAAGTTAGCCTTTTTCTCCTTGTCGTTTTTCGTAAAGTTGTGTAGCTTCACCTTTGTGATTACCTTTTATAATAGGAAAAACACTGGTTTTTTTTCCTATTATGAAACCAGTGTTTTTCCTATTCTCACACAGTCAGCACAACATTTCTGACACCAGATGTTTGGGGTTTTTTCCTATACATGGAGTAATCAGTTCTCCAGTGGACACGAGCTAGGTGTCCTGTAATTCAGGTCTGATACTGTCTACCTGGATTTAGCATCAGATCCCCCAGGTAGAGGGCTCAGTCCCACAACACTGCTCCCCACTTCAGAATGCAGCCATAAGCCCCAGGTTGTAACCCGCGCTTCTGACTGACTGGCTAAAAATGGCTGTAAATTGGGGTTCCCATGATCTGCTCATCATGTTCAATTAATTTGCTAGAGCAGATTACAGAACTCAGGGAAACTTATGTTAACCAGCTTATTAGAAAGGGTATTACAAAAGATACAGATGAGCAGCCAGATGAAAGAGATACATAGGAAAAAGTATGAGGAAGGGGGCATGGGCTTTCCATGCCCTCTCTGGGCATGCCTGCCTCCAGACACCTCCACATGTTCAGCAATCCAGAAGCTCTCTGACCCCAGCCTTTTGGATTTTTATGGAGGCTTCATTACATAGACATGATTGATTACATCATTGGCCATTGGTGATCAACTCAACCTTTAGCCCTGTACCTTCCCAGATGTCATGCGGTGGCGGGGGGTTGGAGAGTGGGGCTGAAAGTTCCAACCCTCCAATCATGCCTCAATCTTTCTGGTGACCTGCCCGATCATCCTAAAGCTATTCAGGGGCCCCCAGCCACCAGTTATCTTATTTATATACAAAAGATACTCTTATCAATTCAGTTTCCCAGAGTTTTAGGAGCTATGTGCCAGGAACCAAGGGCAAAGACCAAATATATATTTCTTACTATAATATCACACTGACATTTTAAAAATTAGATTGAACTATGTGAAAATCTCTATATTTGACCATATTTCACCTATTAAAAATGGCAATTTTGTAAGCTTCAATCTAGCATTTTCTTTACACTTGACCCTTGACAACATGGGCTTGAACTGCATGGATCTACTTACATGCAGATTTTTTTTCAGGCAAACATGGATAGAAAATACAGTATTCACAGGATGTGAAACCCTCCAATTCAGAGAACCAACTTTTCCATTATGCAGGTTTCTGCAGGGCTGACTGCGGGACTTGTATGCATAGGCTTTGATATATGAGGGATGTCCTGGAACTAATCCCATGTGTATACTGAGGGATGAACTGTATTTTTATTTGATTCTTTCTGTAAGATAAGGCACTCTTTTGGTTTAGAGTCTTCCTTTAGTTTCAGGATTCATGAATGGGAGTGAGTGGGAGGGTAGGAGTGAGTACCAAAGTATCAAAAGATTTTAGATCTTTAATTAGCAAATATAACTTTATAATGAGTTGATAGTCTGCAATGCTAATGATTGCTAATGAGTAAGATGTTATGTCATGTTTCTGTTTATCTTTCTAGGTAAACAGATTTTTTATCTATATATTATATATAGATCTCATAATTTAGAAATCCTCTTCCAGTTTAAAATTATATTCTGTGAATCATACTGTGCTTCAATAGGGTATAACCATATTAAATAAACATTTTTTCTTTTTAAGACAAAATGTTCCTTTTGAAGACTATACAAGGCTTCAAAAAAGACTAAAAGATATACAGAGAAGACATAATGAATTTCGAAGTCTAATTTTGGTCCCTAACATGCCTCCAACGGCATCTATCAATCCTGTTAGCTTTCAATCATCAGCCATGGTTGCAAGCATGGAACTACCATTTCCTCCTCATATGCAGGTATGAGCATTTATTTTTTTTAGAAAAAAAGTCATACATTTTTGTAGGTTTTTAATGTTTAAATATGGTGATAAAACTCAAATTATCACTTTGGTCAGTGCTCAAAATTCACCACAAAAATGGCATAAACATTTAAAACTAGTTTTAACTTCTTCCCTTTCATTTAGCCTAGAAATTTGCTGAATTCAGTTTGAATCATGATCCTTTAGTGATGGTGCTGGGAGTGAAATCTCTTACTGGACAATAGAAAAGAGGAAAGTTGATTGAGTCTTTGAGTAACCTAGAGTTTGTAGCTTATTCATAATGTTAATACTAATCACTACTGAGAATTTACTAACGCAGTGAACTGTGCATGTTCCGTGCAATGCCTAATACTAACGAAAAATGCTTTGAGGGCAGATATTACTATTCCTAATTCATAGGTAAGGGAACTGATTCAGACTGAAGTGACTTGCATAAGGTCATAGCTAATAAGTGACAAAGTTTCAAACCTAAACCTGTTGAATCCAAAATCTGGGCTCTTTCTGTTGTATCAGGCCCCTGAGGTATTAAAGGAATCAGATTTGATTCATTTTCAGAAGATGGAGTATTAATAAGTAATTACGTTTTATAATGTAAGCACAGATTTTAATCACTGAATTGAATCTAAGGCCAAGTGCTTTATTATATAATAAGCTGCTGTTAAACACCAGTGTTGTTGGAAAGATGCCATGTAAGTATACGTGGACCCTGCATTAGTATTTTCTAATTCACTCCCTGGTGAATTTTACACTTAGAGAAGAACAGACTATGGGTTTTGCTTAAGGCTAGAGCCTGAGGCAGGAGAGAAGCAAAACTAGATGGTAGTTTAGCCCATGCTACTGTTTTTAGACTGCTACGGTGGTCAACATTTCCTTGCCACATATTATAGGCATATATAAAAGAGGCAGTCCAAGGCTGCTGCCTAACAGTTACTTTTCTACTAGTTTTTTAATAGTTTCTTTTGCTATGCTTTCTCCACATCATTTTAAGGAGGAACAACATCAAAGGGAACTCTCCCTACTTCGCAAAAGACTAGAAGAACTGGAGACAACACAAAGAAAACAACTAGAGGAACTTGGATCTTCTGGAGAATGATGTTCTTGGAGAACAGGCAGATCAAAAGAGGTGAAGTTGGTGACTCAGTAAAACTTGATGTTTTAACCTGTGGCATTTAGATACTTTTTACTGTTTGCCAAAACACTTGAATGTGCCTCAAGAAAAGGTACCTACTACTACATGCTGTATTGTATGACTGTCGGGATTTTAGGATTATACAAGTGAAGCATTACAAGAGAAAGTCTCAGAGATATTTAGAATATTTGACAATGGTTTGAGAATGAAAGGAACTAGAGTCAAGTTTTAAAATGTTTACTTTGTTGAAATTTTTTTTGGCATTTTGAGTGAAATATAACTATCATTAATTCCCTCTTCATCCTTGGGATACTTGGCAATAACAGGGTCCGTACACATTTTCTGGTTTACTATATAAAAAGATGACAATTTAAAAGTCAGCATAAAGAAGGTAAAGGTATCTATATTCAAAAGGCTACCTTTTCTAAAAGCTGTGTACACATACATAATTTATTAAAGAGCTTAATATTTTTTTAATCTATATTGTCTTGTGTTTAATTTTACATAAACCATATAGCATATATTTAGCAATATGACCGTCTACTGACTTTGGCTTTGTTAGAAGAGAAAATAAGTGCAAATAATTAAATCATATTACTGTATTAACAAGGGGGCCATTGATTATAAAACTTGAACTCAGGTCCCTTTATAAACATTGTTGGTATTTAACTTTACTTCCCATTACTGTAGCTCTAACCAAATAATTATGTGTTTTGTGTCCCTAAGTATGCTCTCATTTTTTTTTACACCCACGGGAAGCCTTTTTAATGTGGTATCTTTTAGAGGAATTCTGCTGGAATAATTTCATGTTAACAAGGCTAAAGCCCAAGTCTCCCAAATTAAGTGGAATGTTCATTATCCCGAGGTGTTTATAGTCAAAAGTCCAGGTTGATAGTGGAGGCCAGGATTGTAATTGAGCAGTCCTTAGCACCATTTAGCAAGAAACTAGGTTTACTTAGTACATAGTATAGCTGCTTATTCACAGCATATACAGTGACACCTTGTCTCTGAAAAATAATTTCCATGGAGCCACTTAGAATAAAAAACCTATTATAACTAGAAAATTTAAAAAAAAAAAAAAAAAAGACAAGACAGTCCACAGTTACATCAAAATGTTTATTTTTTTTGGGTATAGACATTAAAACATTCATCTCCAAGAACAGCTTCAATCAGGAATACAATAAGAAATAGACTTTAAATCCTAATACAGAAAAGGTAACAGAATTTTTTAAATGCTGCTGTAGACACTAGTGTTAGAAAAAAAAGTTTATAAATGAACTCTTTTGCACCAAAAAAATATGCAAAGAAACTTGAAAATAGAAATTGTTTGCCATTTGTTGCTCTGGTTGCTGTTTAATATAGACCCAGTGACTGATTGTCTTCAGCACACATCTAATTTGGCCATTTACTGCATTTGGCTAATGTGATCCAAAATGTGATCTAGATAGTGCTTTTCACTGGAGGATTGACAAACACGCTACATACATTAGTGAATCTTCATACCACCTCAGTGAGGTAGCTTAGAAATATTATACAGAAATTGAGGCACAAAGAGGTAAGTGACTTGCCCAAAGTTCCCAACAGCACAGTCCCCGGAAGAGGAGGTAACTCTCCACACAGGACTCATGTGTCAGAAAGCTGGACAGGGACACCCTCATGTAGCATTCAGTAAATACTTAGATAAAGCTGTAGCTGATCCTTTGCGTTTTCAGTACCCTAAAGTAGGGGAAGTCTTTTGGGCAACTCTCCTACCCTTGGCTCTCAACTCTCCTACTGTTGTTCTCTTATGAACTCCTTCGCCTCTTTGAAGACTGTAGCAGCCTTAGATGGGGACCAGACCTCTCACCTTTATTCTGATCTATAACCTATTTGGTAGTTTTGTTTGAGGTGTGTCCGTTGGACAGACAATGGTCAAAAGCAACAGGATTGGGAAGGTGCCTATCAGGGTAGTAACTGCTTATTTTCTCTGATCAGTTTGTTGAGGTGTCACCCTCTCATGCTTTTCCAGATAATTCAGGAGCAAAAAGGAATTGCCTTTATCTAAGACAAATTCATATTTAAATCCTAATGCTCCATACAGTGTTGGTAAATGATTTCAAGGAATATGTGATCAATGTTATTTGACTTGAAAAAATTTCTTTCCTAGATGGGGGATTTGGAGCACCAAGGGTAAAAGGTGCCTGCCACAAGAAAAGAGTTGCCAATTATGCTGTTTACTTCTTCTGGTTTAATAGAAGGAAAACACAGTGGTATTAAAACTGGTCATGAGCAGCAAAAATTCAGGAATAAAAAATCAGCACTAAAAAGACTACAGTATAACTGGATAGAGAATTTTTTAAAAAGAAAGGCATGAATAAAATGGGTATTTTAAATTCTTTCTCCTGCGAGGAATACTTTCAAAAAGTACATAGTAAGACTAAGATACCAAGTTGTATACTAATACTTTTCAGGCCTTGGGCCTCAAATATATATATTTATATATAATACTCCAGTGTGAACAGCAATTCGATGAAATGTAAAATGTATCTTTTTTTTAAAATCACACACAAGTATTCATAACCACAGGGTTCACCAGAAATCTAAAGCAAGGAGACACTCATATAGAAACGGAGTTACTCTTCCACAGATCGTTCTGATCAAAGGTTTTGAAACAGAAATGAATTGATTTTTTTGTAAATATTCAACATGTCCACTATCAAATACATTTAGTATGAAAAAATAGGTGGGAAAAAAAGGAACATACATTAAGACAAAGTATCTGGTTAAAATGCTGTTCATTTAAATAAAGCCCACTCTCCTTACTTTAGAGCTCCTTGGTGACATGGAGGTGAGTTTGATGGAGTGCAGTTGATGACCACTGAAAAACACGAGCCCTTTCAACAATGTTGCAACACTGTTAGTTTTTGGTTTAAACACACACACACACTCACAAATGCTAAGTGTACACTACCAAATTCTGCGGTCGGCTTTTCCAAGAACTACTGGGGAAAGTTTCAATGCTGCAAATCCTCGAGGTTGCCCTAACACCCCCACCTTGTTTCCAAATGACTCATTTCACATTTTGTTTTGAGCACTGGCAGTATCCCTTTACAATTCAGAGGTACAGTGTAGCACAAGTGCTACATAGCTGTAGTTTTCAAACAAAACCACTTATATCATTGTGCTTAAGTGGAGACTGTAGTTACAATACTGACATTCGCTTACTGGCCCTGTATTCTCTGTAAACAAGGAGACTGTTTGCAACAACCACTTCAACTCTATTTACAGAAGGGTTCCCACAGTAGACACACAGGCACAATGGTTGGTATGCTTTTTTAAAGCTGTGCATGTGCCTTGGTCTCTTAAAAAGACAGTGCTCAAAGTGGAACCTATGTGCAAACAAGAAATTAACGACACAGAGTAGCTCAAGCAGCCATTTTGCTCCCAAGTCGTCTGAAGAACTTTGCCAGATTAAGCCAGGCCCCAGAGTGCTTACATCCACTTGCATTTCTTCTTTTCATCAAATAAGACTTTTACATGCAAGAGTTGTTTCTGAGCTTCTTCCAGCCCTCGTTCTCTTTCTAGTTTATTTAGAATCTGTTGACAATTAGAACAGTTATTTTAGATATTGTGGTTTTAGCATTACAATTCTGTTTTTTGCATACCTGATGCTATGAGTGGTAAAATCTGTATGAAACAGATGCCAACATTTTCTTCCATCATTTACATACTCACTTTGCAAGTTGTTTTGCTAAGTCCTTATCACAGGATCAACAATACCTTGGCTTAAAATAGAAGCTCGCAAGAAATACCAACTATTTGCTTACAAATATGGGGCCAGGCTTCCAAGGCCCTGCTTTATGCATTATGTCACAGCCATTCCAAGCACAGCAAGCATTCCTGGGCAGCCAACATGCAGGCAAGTATTTCTCCTTAAATGCAGCAGGCAAGGACATCCTGGTCAGAGACAGATCCTTCCCTTCCCTCCCATCTGGGCAGTGTAGTCCCTCCTCTTCCCCTCCCTTCCCCAGTGCTTCCCTTCTCTCCCCTGACCCCTGGAACGAGGGATGCTTATCATGTTTAAGAACTCATTGCCTCTACCCTACCTTAGAGCTTCACTTCATCTTCAAGTAGCAAATGGAATTGGTGAGCTATTCTCACCATTGACATGGATAGCCTGTCCCAGCATGACTGATTGGGGGGGAATCAGGGAAGGGGGAGTTAACATTTGTTTGGAAACAAAGCATCTGATGAATGTGTCTGTGTGAATTTCCAAAGAAAAAAACCCAGATTAAGGAGAATTAATCATAAAGGAGAATGGTTTATTGAAATAGTTGCTTAAGTTAGAAATATGTCATAATTTCATATAACGATTGAATACAGAATCTAGGCAATTTAACAAGCTTAGCTTTCTTTTTTAGCAAATTACAATCAAGCATAAGCTGACCCCATTTGATAGGGCCACTACTTACTCATCAAAGTTAACTTGAGTCAGTGTGACTGTAGGCCCCATGAACTCAAATGTACATTCAGGCTGGTCCAAATGTGGGCAGCATGATAAAACTGTAAGAGGAGCAGCCATGTGCAGGGTCTGGCTCAGTGCCAGGATCCCCCATCTCAGACAGGCTTCCTGGCTTCCCTTTCTGGCCTTTTGGGATGCCAGAGCTGTTCTGAAACTGATAGAATGCTATAACCACATCCTTGTGCCTGATTCATAGGTTAAAAACAATGTTATTTAAAATCTTACCTCATCAAAATATTTTACGATGTATTTGTAAATTTCTGTCAAGGCCACTTCTTCATTAAATTCATTTTCGTGTTTCTAAAAGAAAGACTTGTTGAGAGATTCTGAAATGACTTAAAGTAACCAAATATAAGCTTATTTCTGCTTTCTAATGATACCTTAGATTCCTGAGTTAAAAATTCTTCCATTTCTGAGGATGACAATGGAGGCAAATCCCTGATTGCTTTGTAATAAGATTTTACTTCTTCTTTGTAGGTTGGGATATCCTTGGCATAGAGAAGCTTATTAGTTGGTGCTTCCTGGGGAAGAAAAAAAAAAAAAAAAAGCAACCATCACCAAAACAGTAAAAAAAACAAAACAAAACAAAAAAAAGGTGGGGGAGGAATTTATAATACACCAATGTAGCTGAACCCCCACCACCAGTTTTACCTCTTGCTAGAAGGCTTCATGCAATAGGCCTTAAATGTTGTTGACTGAATGACTGACTGCTATCTAGATAGTTCTGGTGAGTCACTGTTATTTTCAGGCAGATTAAATGCTAATATATTCTGCCTTCCTCTCATAAAAGAACTAAAATTATTATTTTTGCATGATTTTGAGTTACTGTAACAATGGAACTTATTTCAATCATAGTTCATTACTAATGGTTGTAAAAAGCCTGAATTAAAACATTTGCTCTCATCCTCACCCACCAGTGAATTTGGCATTTATAAAAGACTTGATTGTAGGTCTGATTGAGCCCTTTATATAACCATGAAACTGGTAAGTAATTGGCAGTGGCAGATTTTCCAGCTTGTCCCTTTTATTTCATTAGATTATAAAGATCTTCCAGTTTCTTCAAGGGAATACATAGTCATTAGTATTGGTGGCTCTGATGTGTGATTTTGCAAAGGTTCCCTGGCAGTTTGAATGTTTCTACATAATTATAACAGTGATATTTAAAAATTAAATATGATTTTATTTTTAAAAGTCATTATTTTTCACAAAACTTTAAAAAATTCTACTCAGGAAAGATAGGTAAGTTAACGATAGGGCTAATGTCCCAGCCCATGAGGCTGAATCAATGGCTTGATGAGTCATTCTGAAGGATGCCTAGAGACTGAGATATTATTGAGATTTTGTCATTTGTCAAATTTAAGTGGAACCCAGAAATCATGCTATCATTCATTCATTCAGTAAACATTATTAAGCAAGCACTGGAGCAGGCATTGAGAGTACAATGATGAAGACCAGTGACTGCCCTTGAGAAGCTTACAATCTAGTTGCAAAGACAGATTTACGAAGTGCTTACTATGATACAAATAATTAGCAGCAGGAGTTGACAAAAAGAGTTGGATAAATCAGAAATCATAATTTGCTACTTTGTGTGGTTTCAGGCAAGACTTGTAACCTCCCAGAACATCAATTTTCTCATCTATAAAATGAGGGTAATAATAACTACCTTATTTGGTACTTGTGAGGATTAAGTGAAATGTGTCAAGAACATAATTCATAAATGTTTTTAGTGTGAATAAACATTTAAGTGCCTTTCAGTGTGCTGCAAGCTAAGATGAACTTTGTTAGTCAAATGAAGAAAGTACTGTAGGAAATACATTGGGGAAGTTCACAAAGTAGGCGTATTTAGACTGATCTGAGTCTCCTACAGTTTCTGGTCCTCATTAGGAAATTATGTTTGTTGAATGAATAAAATGTTTATCATGAACGAATGGGGAGGATTTTACTAGACAGATTGTAAGACAGGAAAGATGAGCAAAGGGGTGTGAGAACAAGTTCATAGTGTGAACTTGGGAAAAGTAAAAGCTGTAGCACAGTGGGTATGTGGAGTGTGCAAGAAAATAACGAGGCCAGCAAAGAGGGCTGAAGGCCATCAGGAAGCACTATGTTGCACTGTGAAGACTTTAGCTGGTAGGTGGTAATGGGAAATATTTGCAATTTTTAAGAAGCAGACTGACAACATCAGATTTATGTTTTAGAAAGATTACCTGAGAGAGAGTGAAAAGGAAAAGTTTAGGGGATAGGTAGACAGCAGGGGCAAGGACCCCAATTAGGATGCAATTATTATCCCAGTAGGGATGGGATGAAGGGATAAGGCTAAGTGATAAGGCTAAGTAAGGAGGAGGGAGGGACAGACATTTGAGACAGAAGTGAGTGGTAACCAATAGTTTGGGGATAGAGGTTGGAAGGAAGAGGAGTGAATCAAAGATAACGTTGAGGATTCTACCTTGAGAGACTAGGCAATGCTAGGGAAGACAAAAGTAAAAACAGGTTTGTTTTGCAGAAATACTGATGATAAAGAGTTTAGATTATGACTGGGAGTCTGAGGCACCTACGGAACATCAGTCTCCATTCATTCCAGGTACTCTTAAAGTCCCACCCAAGAGCTCCTCCTCAGTGTTCAAAGATCCATTAGGCACAGATATTGCTCAGTTTCGTATATTTTGGAGCGCTCAAATAAGACCAAAATATCTCTTTCAAAGTTTGCTCTGTATTTTTATCTTTCTTTGCGTTCTTGGGACTTTTGATCAGCAAAGAAAACCATAGGAAAACAGTACTCATGCTTTGATTAGAAACAGACAAACTGGTATTGTTAGAAATCTCAGGCAAGATTTTCTGTCCCATAAGCAATGTGTTACATTCAAATAGGCATTTTATGTATATTCAAATAGAATTTATTTAGGCAAATTTCAATAGTTGCATATTTTGGGTTAACAGTTTATCAGTGTCCATAGAATGTTTTTCTAGGAAACAAAACGCATACTTTGTGATAAAGTTTTTCACAGGCAGAATTCTGCAGTCAGGTGGGGCTAATTATTTTGTTTTTCCCTTTTAAAAAATTAGATTAAAAATAATGAGACAGATTTTAAAGAACAGCAAATTTACAGTGGCCCTTGCTATTTCTTTTTAGCTTGTGTAGTTTAGACCAATTGTTTGTTATTTGAGTGCTTATCAGAAAGACAAGTGTGTCAAACTCATAAGACTCATACAGGAAATACTCAAGCTGGGCCTTACCTTCCCTAGTTGCTGCTCTGTGAGAGAAAATGCATCCATGAATGCCTGGGCAATCACTGACAAACAGCCGTCTATGTGTGGCGTCTTCTTAATGTCAAAGACAAACTGAGGGTTCTTCAGGATGTTTACCCAGAAGCGAAGAGGAAGGCTGTTCAAAGAGAGAATAATCTCTTTTCAAATAGGGCCATTCATGAAGCCAATGGTCTGTTTATCACAGTTTGTAAACGAGTGTTTTTGTCCTTGTTATTGAAGTATACAACTGTGCTTAGGCAAACATACCAAATGACAGACAGAAGCTCACTTGGAAAGAACAAGAAAGGGTTAACTGCCAGAGCTACTGAAAAGGAGGATAAAGGAGGGTAAGTTTGAAAATGGCCATGGACAAGAATTTTCTCCAGATAGCTCTTGATTTTATATATATAATCTCTCTCACCTGGATTATTTCCCGTCTCCTGACAGTTTGTTCTCGCCTATCAGCAGTCCTCTCAACACAGAATCAGGCTATGTCTCTCCTCTGCTCCAACCCTCTGAGGCTGTCCATCCCCCTCTGGATAACACCCTGCACGACCTGGCCCTCTGCCCTCCTATCCCACTGCTCCTCATCGCACTCATTCCAACTCTCCTATACTCCTTACTGTTCTTCATATGGGTCAAGCAAGCATGTGCCTCACAACTTGTGCTCTTGGCATCTGTCTGCCTGAAACTTTCTTGCCTCAGGTAGTCTCATGGTTTATGCCCTCTCCTCTTTCAAGACTTGGCTCAAGTGTCACCATCTCTGTGAGGCCTTCTCAGATCACCTAGTCCTGACACATACTAGCCTCCTTTCCTACTTTCTCCACTGCACTCATCATCTGCTAATGTACTACTGTTTACATACTGCATTTAGTGTCTGTCCCCAGCTATTAGAATGGGACCTGGACTTTCATCTGTTTTGTTACTGTATCTCCAGCACCTAACTGCTTGGCCCATAGTAGGTACTCAAATACCCGAACATGAACTTGGGACTGGTTCAAAGTCCTTCCATTATCTCCTTTTCAACTCTGGCCCAGCTCATTATCTCCACCATATGCTGCTGGGTCTCCCAATAGCTTTACTGTCCTGGCTGCTGCCCTGCTCAGATGCCACAATCTTCAAGGTGGAATGGTGGTCCTCAGCTTCCAGGCTTGATGTGGGAGTGGTTGGGAGTGGCAGGGACTACAGATAAGAGGCTAGAACAGGCTAGGGGCAGTGGCTCACACCTGTAATCTCACTACTTTGGGAGGCTGAAGCAGGAGTACGACTTGAGTCCAGGAGTTTGAGACCAGCTTGGGCAATGTAGTGAGACCTCATCTCACAAAAAGTTTTAAAAATTAGCTGAGTGCAGTGGCATGCTTGAATTCCAGCTACTTGGGAAGCTGAAGTGGGAGAATTACTTGAGCCCAGTAGGCAGAGGTTACAGTGAACCGAGATTCCACCACTGCACTCCAGCCTGGGCGACAAGAGGGAGACCCTGTCTCAAAAAAAGACGCTAGAACACAGGAAGAGAAGGGAGCAAGCCAGTGTAGAGAATTGCGATAGATCTGGATTAAATGGGAGATTAGACCTAGAGCTCTGAAACTTCAGCTTTTGATACTCATTTAAAGTGACCTGGCTGCCTTCAGTGCCTGGAAAGCCTTGGGCTTGCACTGAGAAGTTCTACTTCATCATAACTGAGTCTTATCCGGCCCATGCACACAGCATTTCAAAGAGAGATCATGAGCTACATTTCTTTACTGAGGAGACAAAATTTGGATACCTTGCCTGTGCTTAAGGTAAAATATTAAAATACAAAACAAAACACAGACTTTTGGCTAATTACCATAGTATCTGAGTACTGCACTTGATAAAATAAAAAAAAAATCTGTACAGAATGAGTATAGACAGTTTGGGACTGCAAAGTAACTGATTAGGAACTAAAAATGATTTATCATAACATTTTCTCTAATGCAAAAATGATATAAAATCACAAATATTAATTTCTCATTCTTTGCTGGTCAACTTAACATTTGAGACAAAGTCTTTATCATGCACCAAAGATAACAGTTTATCTTCAAGAATAGGATTCTTGGCATAGGAATAGTTTCCTTTATTGTTTAAAAATAGTAACAGAATAAGAAACTACTTTGACATGATAGCTTACCAAGCCCAAAGATTCTGATATAGAGATAAATGAATCCTTCTGTAACTATCTGTCTTTTTTTTAGTTAATATTCTGTCCCAGATTCTTGAAAACAGGCAATAATCACCTACATTCCCACCTGTTTGTTTTCCAAATATGTACGACGTCAGGATCTGTGATTTTTTTGTTTTCAGCCTGGGCGTCCAAAAAGTCAAAAAAGTATTTTATAGCAAATGGAGCTCTGCTGTTGGGTAAACTCCAAATGCTTCTAAAAAGTTTTTCAAGCACAGAATGAATTGCCACCTGAAACACAGACAACATCAGATTTGGGAGATTAAAAACTGTGGTAGTGGTTTGGAAAATGTAATAGCAAAATCTAATCCAAATTCAGGGAAAATAATGTGCAAAACAGGGAAAAACAAACTGAAGAGAAAAATGTAAAATTGTCAAATGAGGCCAGTGCTCACAGTATGGGACAAAAGTCCTGAAAATCCATGCCCAGGTTTAGATTTGGTTCATAAGCTTCTTGCTGATAACAACATTGTTTAGTCAACTGGGAGGATATCTCAGAAATCTCTAGCAGTTGAAATGTCAGTTGTAGGGCTGTTTACATAAACCAGGAAGCCACGGATATTTGGCTTTTATTAGTTATGTTCAGCCTGGAAAAGTTCAAGTGATGCTGCTCTGTTCCCAGAATTTTTCCTGTTGCATATATTTCTATCATAAGGTTTTATTGTGTACTTTCCAAAGCATTTGAGTATTTTACAAAGGCCAAATAGGCTGAGCTCTATGGGACAGCTGAGAAAATCAAGAGGCTTGGACTGTCCTCTGCCCACTAAACAAATCTCCTAAGCTCTAAGCAGATTCTTTGTTATAATCTGAAGAAGCATGCCCATCAAGTTACTGGGGCCAAGTGTAGATAATAGCATTTATAGTGCTCATCATTCCAGAGGGGGAGAAAAAAAGATCACCACAGACTTCTGTTAATTCCACTAAAAGCCAGATAAAGTAAAATTTGCTCCCAGTTTGGTATTCCACCGGCTTTCACATCTGACACTTTTATGTGTGAGCAGAATTCTTAATTTTAAAATGAAACACAAAAATCAGTAAGATTTAGTAGGTTTATAGCCATTGACCCTTCCCATCCTCTTCATTTTATTTGCAATTCAAAAAGGGAGTTTTATTGCACATCTATAATAACAAGTAAACAAAAAGGAATAATTATGCTGTCAACCTAAAAAATAACAATAATAATGAAATGGTAGGGAAAGATACTGGGAACAATATTAAATCTCTGACTGAAGATACTACAGCACAAATTTGTAAAGTGCTATTATCTTTGTAGTGTATAAAAAGAAGAACGGGGTAGGAAGTGTTTACAATTTAAACTTTCATTTTGCTTTGCTAGAAGGCACAAGGGATTTGTAACATTTTCACACTTCAGTGGAAATTAAGTCAAACATATCATACACCCCCTAGGTAGCCATCAAGTGCTCCCAGAACAGTAAGTGTACCTTGGTCGACAGCAGCTTTGTCAGATACATTTCTTTTACTTTGAACTTGTGCTTCCCTCGATGTCTCTTTCCTTGCACATCTTGGAATGCTTCCGAATCTGGTAAAATCTGAAGGGAAGACAGCAGAAGCGTTACCCAAGGAGACCATCCATGCTACAGAAGGCATGCAATTCAGCGGTGAGCACAAGAAAGCCTGAACTCACCAAATGGCAGTGGTCATCTGAGTATTCCACATCTGAACGCCAGAGAAAGAGGGAGAGAAAGCAGTCCATTAAAAAAAAGCCAACCATAGGCTAATTGGTCTTCTCATAAAAAGCCCCATTTATGCTATATACTGAAGTTACTTGAGCTTTTTGACTTGAGCTACATTTTTCCCTCTGCTGCATCTTAAGATCTTAAGAACAGCGTGAAGATGGGACGGGCTAGGGATTGGAGGGGGAAGTAGATTCCCTAGTGATCTCTGATCTCTTGCTGGTAGGAGAGACTCAAGCCTCATTCATTTAACAAATGTACCTAGAGCACCTCCTATGTGCCAGGGACTACTGGGCATATAGCAGTGAATAAGACCTAGTTCCCACTCTGATGAAATTTGCATTCTAGCCAATGAGAGACATCAAACTTCTAGGTACACAATTATAATTGTGATAAAGGTTATGAAGGAGAATTATATGCTAGGAAATTATCTAACAAGAGACTAAATCTAGTCCAGGAGTTTTTGAGGAAGGGATGTTTGAGCTGAATCTAATGAAGAGATAGAGTCAGCTAGGCAAATTGCAGGAAGGCCCAAAGGTAGGAAGGAGCTGACCCTTTCTAGGATCTCAAAGGACAATGAGGTGGTGCTCACAGAGCAAGCCGAGAGTAGTGCAGAGTGAGGAAATGTGGCTGTAAAGGGTAAGGGAGTGGTAAATGGAGGGAAGAGAGGAAGTAAAGCATTTGGTTTGTTTTAAAGTTGAGAGAGGCTCAGTGGCTCACATCTGTAATCCCAGCACTTTGGGAAGCTAAGGCAGGAGGACCGCCTGAGCCCAGGATTTCAAGACCAGCCTGGACAATATAGCGAGACCTCATTTCTACCAAAAAAAATTTTCTTTTTTTTTTTTTGAGATGGAGTCTTGCTCTGTCGCCCAGGCTGGAGTGCAGTGGCACAGTCTTGGCTCACTGCAAGCTCCACCTCCCGGGTTCATGCCATTCTCCTGCCTCGGCCTCTCGTGTAGCTGGGACTACAGGCGCCCACCACCACACCCGGCTAATTTTTGGAATTTTTAGTAGAGACGGGGTTTCACTGTGTTAGCCAGGATGGTCTCGATCTCTTGACCTCGTGATCCGCCCGTCTCGGCCTCCCAAAGTGCTGGGATTACAGGCATGAGCCACCGTGCCTGGCCTTCTACAAAAAAATTTTAAAATTATCTGAGCATGGTAGCACACTCCTGTAATCCCAGCTACTTGGGAGGCTGAGATGGGAAGATCATTTGAGCCCAGGAGGTTGAGACTTCAGTGAGCCATGATTGCATCACTGCACTCCAGCCTGGGCGATAGCGAGACATTGTCTTAAAGATGAGAGAGACTAGCACATCTTGAAATGCTAATGGAAAATGGGGAGTAGATGGAGAGGGAAAGAAAGTACAGGTGAGAAAAGAGATTACTGGTAGTATAAGGATAGAGAAGGTTGGAAAGGATGATGGAACCCAAAGCACAGGTGAGAGACTGGCCTTGAATGGAAGAAAGTCAGCCCATGAGCAGGTGCAGGTAAGGTTGGTAGGTTTGGTATTGGCTGTTGAGGGACTTCTGATTTGTTTTCTCTGTAAAGAGTGCAGGGTGAAGTCATCTGCTGAGAGGAGAGCTGTGTGGGTCAAAGCTTTGAGGAGAGAAGGCAGACATTATGGACAACACAAAGATGAGCTGCCCAGAGAAACCCAATGAGAGCAGGCTGTGTGGAGGACCCTGGTCAAGTTGGGCACCGTGAACTTATAGTGACCCCCAGTGTGCTATTATGTGCCTTTCTTCTGTGGCTCCCTAGCTGTAGGGTCAGGAAAAGATAATCGTTGGGTTCATCCAGGGTTGGGATTTTGACAGAGGGGCTGATGATAGGACAGAGGTACAGGAGGTTCAGAGTATTAGCAGGATGATAAGATGGTGGCTCTCAGTTGCAATGAACGGGAACTAGCAGCAGTGCTGACTGACTGGAGGGCCCACGAAGAGATCCAAACCTAAGATTCTACTATTCAATCCCCAAATAACAGGCTCTTCAAAAGGCCCAATCTTTGAAACCTAAAAACCACAGCTCTTCCACTTTTCAACACAAAGACACCATCCCCCTTAAGCTGGAATGATAGCAACGCTGCAAGACGGCTTCACCACAGCCCCATGTAGTGATGGAAGGTGGGTGTCCCCAAAGGAGTCCTACCCAGTCATCCTGTCTGTATAATCAGGAGCCCCACATTCCCTGTTTGCACTGACCAGATGCTCCCTGCTCCTTCTAATATAGTGAATCCTGGAGTCAGGAAGCCCTACCTCTGGCTGTGTGAAAGGAGCCTGTTTGGTAGGAGCTCAGAACCTTTCCAAGGGCTGAGAGCTGATTGTCTTGACTGGGGTATAATTTCTCTGGAGACAAACCTGGAACAGGAATTTCCTGCCCCAGGGCTATCAGGGAAGCAGAAAATCACTTTAGAGACCAGCCTATTGACTTTCCCATAAAAGTTCCCCCTTTAGTTTGTCTCTCTCCAATTTCTGGGAATTTCGCAAGTGTTATCACAGGAGACTTGGACCTTCTAAGTGGATTATCTTGTTGGTTCAGCGCTTGCTTTGGGGCTGTGTGATGATTATCTGTACTCTTCCCTCTCAGTTTGCCAGGGGGATCTCCTCTGTTAGCCCCCATCCTTCTAAAGAGTTAGAAAAAAGCTATGAGATTCTGCCCTGAGCTTAGGGCTATAAAGAGGCAGCCACTTCCTCAGTGCTGGGCAGTCCAGGCCAACCACCATTTATAGTTTCCTTTCCTTCTTGCAGGGATCACATTCTTAGGACTGGAAAGAGATCGAAATGGCTTTTCTCAGCTTTCAGAGAATTACATAGCAACAACTCAATCTCACCTTTGTGACAATACAGCTGAGAGAGACAAAAAGCAATACTTTATGAAGCTGGGTGAGAACAAAATGTTACAATATTATATTGGTTACCTGAAGTAAAATTTGCTATCTTCTTAAAGACTTTTATAGTGGATCCATTCGATATCTGAAACCAAAGATAAAAGATATATGAGTTTTCAAAATTTAATGGATTTCTGAACTTCACCCAGGATTTGGATGGCTGGATGGATCTTACATGCTCTCACTTATTAAATCAAATACTTATCAAGAATTACTAAGTTCTGGGCACTGCGCTGGAGGCTGAGACTAAATGACAAGCAAGACAGTCTCTCTGTCCTCAAGGGGCTCATGGTCCTGTGGAGGAGGCTGATGAGGCCATGGGAGGCAGTAGGGTAGTACGCAGAAGGTGGAGGCCAGGACTCTGTGGGACAGATGGAAGGTGGGCAAGCCCTGGAAGAGGGGAAGACTGAACTTTGTTAGGACATTCCCCCCAATTCTCAGAGGCCAGGAAAGACCTAGGCCAGTTTCATTTTTTGAGGTTAAAAAATTGTTACTTGCTGTGGACTGAATGTTTGTGTCTCCTCCAGATTCCTATCTTGAAATCCTAATCCCAGTGTGATGGTATTAGGAGGTAGGGCCTTTGGGAGGCTAGGTCATGAGGTTGGAGCCCTCATGATGGGAATAGTGCCCTTATAAGAAGAGACACCAGGGCCGGGCGTGGTGCCCCACTCCTGCGATCCCGGCACTTTGGAAGGAAGAAGAGGAGGATCACTCTCAGGAGTTCTGAGACCAGCCTGGGCAACATACAGAGACCTCTCTCTACAAAAACATATTTAAAAATTAGCTGGGCACATTGGTGCACACCTGTAGTCCCAGCTACCTGGGAGGCTTGGGTGGAGAATCACTTGAGCCCAGAAATTCAAGGCTGCAGTGAGCCCTGACTGTGCCACTCTACTCCAGCCTGGGCGACAGAGTGAGACCTTATCTCTAAACAGAGGAGGAAAAGGAAGAGACAGCAGAGCTTACTGGTCCCCTCTGCTTTCCACCACACAAGGATACAAGACGATGACTCTCAGCAAACCAGGAGGAGGGTCCTCACCGAGCTACTAGTACTTTGCCCTGACTGTGAACTTCCAATCTCTGGAACTATTAAGAAAGAAATGTTTAAGCCACCCAGTCAATGGTATTCTGTTAAAGCAGCCCTAACTGACTATGACACTACTCTATTAAGAAATGCTGAAACAGGTTTTCAGAAATTGTGGTATATAAAGTTGGTGTCTACCCTATGACAGAGCCGTTTCACATGTAGGTCTTTAGTCCACATAAATGAGTATAAATCCTGATAGGGAGCTATTTGTAATTGTCCCAGACTGGAAACAACTCAAACATCCATCATTAGAATAATTTGGGGCATATTCATACAACAGATTATAAAGCAATGAAAATGAGCAAACTACTGTTACACGCCACATGGGTAAATCTTACCATCATAATGTTGAGCAGAAGAAGCTCGACAGAAAAGAAAGTATACTGAATGATTCCATTTACATAGAGCTTGAAACCAAAAAAAAAACCCAAACGGTCAAAACTATCATGTTAGATATTTGGAGACGAGAGCAGTGGCAGTGATTAGGAAAGGCCAGAAGAGGGCTTCTATTTTTTGACATGGGTGGTAGTTTCAGGACGTGCTCACTTGGTGATAATTCATCCAGCAGTACGCTTATAATTTATTTATTTTTCTATAGGTATATACAGGTGGAGCATCCTTAATCTGAAAATTCAAAATGTTCCAAAATCTGAAACTTTCTGGGTGCTGACATGGTGCCACAAGTGGAAAATTCCACACCTCATCTCATGATAACATGTCACAGTCAAAACCCTATAAAAACTTTGATTTGTGCACAAATTATATAAAATTACCTTCAGGCTCTGTGTATAAGGTATTTACGAAACATTAATAAATTCTGTGTTTAAACGTGGGTCCTGTCACCAAAATATATCATTATGTATATGCAAATATTCTAAAATCCAAGCAAATTCCAAAATCTGAAATACTTTTGGTTCCAAGCATTTTGGATAAGGGATATTCAACCTGTGACATTTTTTCAAAAGCTTGTAAAATCACAAAATTTGCATATACTTTTTAATAAAAGCTTTGAAATGTAAGCATAACATGTGGGACATGCTTAACTTTTGCTAATATTAAGTGTGCCGCTTGATGGCTATTCACATTAAATATATACTGACATAACCACCGCCTTTATCAAGATATAAAATATTGCAAGGTCCTGAAAAGTGCTCCCATTGTCCCTTCCGAGACAGTGACCACCCCATCTTCATCCAGAGGTAATTACTTTTCTGTCTTCCATCACCATTTATGAATTTCGCCTGTTCTTGGATATCACATAAATAGAATCATATAGTATGTACTGTGTCTAGATTTTGAGGGTCAATATAAGGTCTATGACATTTATTCCTGTTGCAACTACAAGTAGTTCATTCTTTATTACTATGTATTAGTTCATGTAGTATCAATATACTACCAAAAATTGGCATACAATAAAAGGAAAGAATTACCGATACATGCTACAGCATGGATGAACTACAAAAACATGCTAAGAAGCCAGTCACAAAAGACCACATATTGTATGGGCCTGTTTATATGAAATGTCTATAAAGATGGGAGCAATAGACACGAGGGACTCTAAAAGTGGGAAGCGGGTAGAGGCAAGGGCTGGAAGACTTCCTCTTGGGTACTATGTTCACTGTCTGGGTGATGGGATCAATAGAAGCCCACATCTCAGCATCATGCAATATACCCTTGTAGCAAACCTGCACATGTACCCACGAATCTAAAACAAAAAACAAGAATATATGAAATGTCCAAAATGGGCAAATCTATATAGATCGATTGTAGATTACTAGTTGGCTAAAGCAGGGGTGGGGGAAATAAGGAATGACTGCTAATGAATTCAAGGTTTCATCGGGAGCGATGAAAATGTTCTCAAATTAGATTGTGGCAATGGCTGCTTAATTCTATAAGTATACTTAAAACCACTGCATTGTATACTTTAAACAAATGAACTTTATGGTAATATAAATATTTTGGCTGGACACAGTGGTTCATGACTGTAATCCCAGCACTTTGGGAGGTCAAGGCAGTAGGATTACTTGATCCTAGGAGTTCAAGACCAGCCTGGGGAACTCAGATCTCCATCTCTCCCCACCAAAACAAACAAAACAATGCTGAGCATTGTGGCACATGCCTGTAGTCCCAGCTAAGGCAGGAGGATGGCTTGAGCCTGGAAGATCAAGGCTACAGTGAGCCATGATTGTGCCACTGCACTCCAGCCTGGGCAACAGAGCAAGACCCTGTCTCAAAAATTATGCTTCAATAGAACTGATAAGAATTGCCACAGATTTTAAATGTATACATTTGACAAAGAAAGTCCTCTGTATATATTGCCTCTTTTGGAGTTAAAGTCAGGCGTTCTCACCTGAGACCTTTTGGGACCATGGAGACCAGGGTCAAGTGGCTCTACAGTGCCCCTCCCCCACACCCTGATGGGCACTCGCAAATCCCCAGGCAAGGAAGTGCCCTTCAGGCAGAGGGGGACAAAGATGCCAAGATGCTAGGGGCAGGCCTGGCTCTGTGGGAGGAGGGGCTCATTCACAAAATTACAAGACAAAGGGGTGGCAAGGAGGAGGCAGGTCAGAGATCCACAAATCCCCTTCATTCTGGAGGACTGACCCTGTCACTTCTGAACCTTATCAGCTAAGTGACTTTTCCCTCCACTCTGAAGCTCCAAAGCTGTTCTCAATTCTAATATTAATTTGGACCTGGCCTTCCCAATTTGGAAAGAGTGGAAACCTAGAATTTCTCTTCTGGCCTGATGCACATTGGTTATCAGAATGTACAAGCTCGCCTAGCAAGCACCAAAGGATTAAAACCTAATCTCCTTCAGGTTGCACCCATAGGGAGGAACACAGAGCAAGAGCCAGCCCTCAAGAGGCCCTCAAACACAGCTGTCCAGCCAGCTGTGTCCAGCCAGCCACTAAGTTTAGTCCAGAGGCCTCCAACTGCTGGTGTGCATGATATCTTGGTGGTGGGATGGGGGCAGCACTAGACAGGGGCCAGCTGGGGCCATCAGGCCTCTGCAAAGTGTCTCCAGCAGGGATTCTTAACTCTTACTGAGCTCTTCGACTCTGCTTCTACTACTGAGCATCCTCTCCTTTTCCCCTTTAGCTATTGTTTGCTGGCTGATTTTTCAATTCTCCTCCATATTTGATGCAATTAAAGTAAATGCTCTATGCAGGCACCCCCTTAGCAATACTCAGACACTGAGTTTATGAGAAGCTTTGAACATAGTTACAAAATTCCTCCCCACGAAGAACTGGATATGCTCTGTTTCTAAGCCAATAAATATCCTTTTATAAAAGGAAGCTGGTGATTCATTCTGGGTAATTGTCAAAGAATGAATCCCAAATGTCTCCCATTGAGTGTTGAGCCAATACTTCACTACTGTCAGACGCTTTGTGTCGCCAAAAGCGAGCACCCTTACTCTATAATCACAAACACCACGGATGGGCCTTCTGATAAGGAGCGCTGCCAAAAGTTCAAATGTCTCTTCAAGAGCTGGCAACAGGCCGCTGCCGGTGCTGTGCTCAGGCATTAAGATAGCATAGACACAGCTTGTACCAAGGAAATTTTACTCTGAAATTATCTCCCAAGAGCAAGTGTAGAAGCATTTTATTAGTGGATGAGTTGTTTGTGTGTGTGTGTGCATTTCTAACTTTCACAGCTGCTCTAGAGCTGGAACATTTCCCCCATGTGACACTTTAACACGATTATAAAGACAGAAAAATAGTTTATTTACAGATGTTTGTGGGGGAAAGGTTTCCGTTTTCTTTTTAGCACAAGTCAGCTGCTGCTGAGGTAAGGACAGAAATGCCTTTTTGAAAAGTGCCCTGGAATGCAGAGTGTTAAAAAGATGATGCCGTTTGTTCCATCTGAGGAGCTCCAAATGCTCTTCTAAGAGTGACTCATTAATCGTCCCCTAGTCCTGTGAGGCAGGGAGCATCCTCTGGGCCCCTACTTTAGGGATGAAAACCAAATTAAATCAAAGAAAGATTAATGTCACTAGCTGGATCTGCAGCAGGATTGTTTTTCCAGCCCAGAGCAGAACTGGTACGCACGGCAATTTCAAATTAAATTCCTTCCAGTCTCACAGTGTTCCAAGATTCGATGTGACAACAGGCGATTCCCCTCCAATCATCAGTGGAGGGGAATTGGGGCCACCCCACGTTAGAAGTGTCAGAGATGGACTGTAGACTTTCCCATCATTAGAGTGAGGAGTTGTAATCACTCAGGGAGAAACAGACCCATATCAACAACTTAAAGTCATTTCTAAAATAAACAGGAGCTACATATCTTCCAAACCATTTGCAAGTGAAGGTAAGATTTCTTTATAAGATACCATGTTTATGGCATAACTTAGAATTCCATGAAAAGAGATTTTCTAGAAATGTAAGGTTGAACTTATGTTTAACCTTATGAAACTACTACTTTTGTAGGTAAATATGGTCACCTATTGGCAATTTCATATGGCTTCGCCTAAGAGAAATGCTAGCATTGTAGCTATAAATTTTATGAAAAATTATGAATACGTTCTGAATATTGTGATAATTTAAAGAAAAAAAATCTAAAAACATGATAATCAAATCACCACACAGAAACTCTGACTGAAATCTCTCATTCCTGAAATCACCTTTTCTGCTGAAACAATATTATGTGAAAACAGAATTCTATTCCACATCCTGTCCCGGCAGCCACACGCCAATATTGCTGTCCCTCCGTCAATATCGTCTTCTCCCTCAGCTCTTCTCACTGACGCCCCAAGGCTGGAAACTGATGAAAACAAAATCTGTTTCTCAGGGCTTGAGGGATAACCTTGCCGAGTCCCTCAGCACAGGGGTTCACCAGTGCATTGGAAGGGGCCATCAGAACATTCTCCACAGGCTGGTCAAATCACACAGAAGGTTCTGGACACCCAGGGGAGGGCTTACAGGATGCTGGAAACCAGAGAAAATGCCACAGGGCTCCTGCTTCTCTCTTGTTTACTTGAAATTAACCTTCAGGCCACTAGCCAGCTCCCTCTGCAGACTATTAGTGATAACCCTGAGACTGTCTTCCTCCTGAGGGAGTTGGGCCGCCAAGAATGTGTGGGAAATTGCGAAGCCCTGAACACTTAAGACTCAAGAGTGATCCGGTTGGGTTGGGGTTGTCAGAGCCCAGATGCCTGAGAGAGGCCTCCCTTTGGATGAAGGTAACTGTCATCTTCACGGACTGCTGGCCAAAAAGAGGGTTAAAGTAGAAGTAGGGAAGCATTTTGATAAACTCACAAGACATGAGATTTGTCCTGGGATTTTAAGAGAAGTTACCCTGTATGAATTTGACATCAGAGAATGTAACTACCAGGATTTCTCCTCAATCAGGCCCAGCTCTCTAGCCAGGCTGCCTCGGAGGTTAGGAGCATGGGCTGAAAGCCTGGATTTGGGGAAGGTATCCCTCAGGCCCTGCGCAGAGCCCCAGTCTCTAGAGTGCTTATTTCATCTGCTTTCAGCCTTGAGGCATCAGTGAAGGAGCTCTATGACTCTGGCCAAGTTTCTTAGCCTTCCTGGGCCTCAGAATGGGGCTGATAGTATTCATCTCATGGAGCGGTAAAGAAGATGGAAAGAGCTGCTATTGGGCAAAGCCCTAGAATAGTGCCCAGCACACGAGAAGCATTATACGTGTTTGTTAACTGAATATCTAAAGACATTCACACTGCAGCAGACCTTTAGTGATTGTGCAGTCCCTTTTAGTGTCACAGATGATGGACTTGACTAGAAGGATTGCTGACCTTACTTAACAGACCCTTTGGGACATTCCTATGAGTTTTAAATATCTTTTGAATTACAAATTTGTTAGCAGTGACCACTTCTGCATTAGTACACATCTGTTAACGACAGCAGTTAAACAACTCTTCTGCCTCTCCAAACCTTGCAGCTCAGAACTAGAAGTATGATCTTTAGAGAAAACTTCCTGCCCAATGCCTGTCCTGCACACTCGCCACTACTCCACAGCAGGGTGCAGGTGCGATAACTCGGCCCAGCCAAAGGTCACAGCAGGGTGCGAGTGAGATAAAGAAGGCTGGACCCCAGAGAAACCACCCTGCCACAGTCACAGGGGACGAGCATGCCCCACTCCCTGAACATGCAGGTGCACGTGCCCCAGACCCTGCTGGCACCAGAGCAAAGCACAGCCCCCTTCATAGTCAACGCACACAGAATGACATCCAGTTAAGGAAGCGCGCTGGGTGGGTTTAATTATAGGGGAGAAAGACTCCTCTGGCTTCATGTGTAAAGACACGCTTAACCCTTTGTCTGCACATGACAGAATGACACGAGCAGAAATGCACCCTCCTCTGTGTGCATCAGATGGAAAATGGGAGTAAGGAAAGCACCTGCCTCCCAGGGTTTTTGTGGACATTAATTGAGCTAATACGCGTGAGCAGTGCCAGGCACTGGCTGCCATGGTTATCGTCACGGAAAGCAATTCCACGGTGCTGGGGGTTGCCAAGGGTGTCAGCCAGTAGGTGACAGGGCCCTGCCAGCAATGTGGGGCTCTGGGGGCTGCATCTAGTCCATGAGATGCTATATTTTTGTCGTGCCCTCAGATCCCCTCTAGAAACCTGTTCTTCAAATGTGCTGAGAGTAAATCATTCAGAGGAGACCAGCTACACTGTGTTTGCCCTAAGGACAGACAAGGAAGGAAGAAACAGGCTGGCTCTCCAACAGCAGGGACTTTGTTTAGATAGTAGGAGGAACTGGCCGTCACTACAGATTAACTTTAAAACCTAACTAATTTGGACTAATTGGAGGGAGGTGAGTCTGATTCACTTAAAACTCCGAATTAGACCCTATTTTTAAATGAAAAAAAAATTTTTTAATGAAAAAAAAAATTTTTTTTTTTTTTTGCTTTTAAGCACATACAGTGACTCAAACTAGGGTACTTTAGTAAATGAATAAGACTGATAATTAGCATCTTGTCTCTTTGGAGGGAAATGCTAGTGCTCGAGAAAATTTTTTCTTTAACGAAAGGGTAAAAGCAAACTTCAGCCCAGCCGTGTCAAATTACTCCCAAATTTTGAGTCTGCGGAGGCGCTGCTTAATCAAGTATAGATGTAGGTGGCTGAGGGTGGTGGGGGATTATTTTCTCCAAGCAGGCTTTGAAAAACGGAGCTTTTGAGATGGTCCAGGCATAGAGAACACAGAGCCCAGTGACCTCCCGTTTCCTTCAGGCTCTCTGGTTTATTTGCCTTATGGCTTAGCTTTTTAAACATAAGGAGAATCCTTTAAGCCCTCATGTCCTAGGCTTGTCATTTATTACCACCATGCAGCAACACTGGGGTATGAGGCCAATAAATCATTTGGACAGGAAGTGACTACAGGCCGGATTAATTTCATTATCATCCTTAAGCAGATAGGTGTCTAGCACGGCCGATGTCTGCAGTGAAGACTGATGTTCTATCTCTCCTGACAGGCTTTCCCCCTTGCCTTGCAGACAGCTGTGGTGGTTCTTCATTCTCCCTGCTGGAGAGACTTGTCCTGCCTCCTCCTATTAATGGCAGTGAGTAGCCCCATCCCCTGCCTCTGCGGCCCACCCCATGCCCCACGGTGGCCGAGGGATGCTGAGAGGCCTGGCGGGAGGCACAGCTGAGCAAGCCAAGAACTCCAGTCAACAGCACCAGAGGAGGGCCTTGGAGGCTGTGTCCCCTCTGAACTCGCCAAGACAAGCCTGCCACCTAGACACAGGGAGAGGTGCTGGCCTGCAGGTCTGGAACCCTGAACTGATGCCACGATAAGCACTTCCACCCAGCAGGGCAGCACCTCTGACTCTGACCTCCTCCTGGCCAGTACCTTCCCTCTGGGTCTGTGTTTTTCCAAACACAGCCAAAGATGCCCCTTATTCCTGAGCCCAAGAATACACACTTTTAGAAAACTCCCTGGGGAGTTTTATGAATTCCAAAAGCTAAGAACGACTGCTCTTGGCAAGATGATCCCAGGGTTGGCAAGTCTGAGCTATAGGAGAGTGAGCACAGGGGCAAGTTGCTAGCCTGCGACTTTCTCTGCTAGACTCCCTCTAGCAATGCTGCAGGGGCAGCACCTCCTTAGTCATCACCCAACATAACCACTTCCAAACTGGGTGACCCACTCAGCCAAACAGCCCAAGGATGGGTGTTCTCTGTCCCTGGCCATTGTCTAAGCAGCTCTGCTCAGGAACAGTCTCTCTCCTTCCTGGGCAAGGGGAGAACCTGGCAGAGTCCTAGGTCCTTCCTGGTGCAGACCTGTCTCCCTGGGACTGTACAGCTGTGAAAAACGGGGGGTGCCTACCCTCCCAGTGTGCTGGGAAGCTGCTCCTCCTCCTGTCTTCTCCATCTCTAGGAAAGCACCTGCCTCCAGGCATCTGCACAGTCATCCCCAACTGACATCCTTGGCCCCACGCACCCTCGTCCTACTATCCCTCCCATCCACATGACTGTGGTGTCCTCCTCCTGAGCATCCGATTCCATTTGTGTGTCTGTGTCTGTCCAGAGCCACTGCATTATTGCTGGACAGCACCAATCCTCACCAGAAATCCACAGCTTCTAATGGGGCTCCCTATTTCCAGGTTTGCACCCCTTCTATCTACATCTCACACACAGCGCCAATCATTTTCTGAAACACTAACCTTCCTGCTTCAGGACCTCCCATGGCTTCCCACTGTTCTTGGGATAAGACTCAGAACTCTTGAAGAGGCTGCTCCCATCTGTGTGATCTGCGTCTTCCCTGCTTGCCTCCCTGCCCCTACATCTTGTAAGAGGCCGCAACACGGACTGGTTCAGCGACGGACCCTACAGCCAACTATCCAGACCCGAATCTGGCCCTGCCACTGACTAGCTGTTACGAGACCTCCCCGAGCCTCACTGTACCCATCTATAAAGTGGGGTTAATAATAGCACTCATAGGACTGCTATAGGATAGAATGGGGCAAAATACTGAAACCGCCATTGCAAAACTATAACAGTGAAAGGCATCTGAAAGGTGAACAGTGAAAGGCATCTGAAAAACACCTTTCAGATGCCTTTCACTGTTATAGGACAGTGAAGCAGATGTGTTAGAAGACAGTGAAGAGATTTGACCTAACCAACTCCATCTTGCGTCTAACCTCCAAGCTGCCCTTGCTTATCCCTGGGTGTAGACTGAACTTTGGGAGGAACTTACAGTTTAACGCAAAGACAACGACAGCCCTTTTCCAAAACCTTCTTCTTGCCTGGGGATTAGACTGCCTTCATAGGACTAACAAATTAGCCACAAGATTGGGATTATGGTTTAGGAATCATGCAGCTGGAGGCTATAAGATTCTGACTCTCCCCAGATTGCTCCTGGGGATAAAATCACTATTGTAAAACCTAAGACCAGTGCTTGAGATATTTTGCAGACCTGGTTTTGTTTTTGTTTTTGTTTTTTTTTTGAGATGGAGTCTTGCTTGCTCTGTCGCACAGGCTGGAGTGCTGTGGCACCATCTCAGCTCACTGCAACCTCCGCCTCCCAGGTTCAAGCAATTCTCCTGCCTCAGCCTCCCAAGTACCTGGGATTACAGGCGTGCACCACCATGCCCGACTAATTTTTTGTATTTTTAGAGACAGGGTTTTACCATGTTGGCCAGGCTGATCTCGAACTCCTGACCTCAGGTGATCTGCCCACCTTGGCCTCCCAAAGTGCTAGGATTACAGGCGTGGGCCACCATGCCTGGCCCAGAACCTGCTCTTGATGGCTCAGCTGGTACCACCCAGATCAATAAACTGGCTCATCTGATCTTGTGGCCCCCACCCCAGGAACTGACTCAGTGCAAGAAGACAGCTTTGACTCCCTATGATTTCATCTCTGATCTGACCAGTCAGCACTCCTGGCTCACTGGCTTCCCCCAACCCACCAGGTTGTCCTTAAAAACTGATCCCTGAACGCTCAGGGAGACTAATTTGAGTAATAATAAAACTCCCATCTTCCACACAGCCGAATTACTTTATCTCAATTCCTGTCTTGATAAATCAGCTCTGTCTAGGCAATGGGCAAGATGAACCCATTGGGCAGTTACATTACAGGGACATGCTGGAAACAGTACCTAGTGTGGTGTAAGTACTTCATAAGCACTGGCTATAATCAGCTGTCACTGCCCTCCTTCCCCCTCGCCATTGCCCCTCTCAAGTTTTGGCTAGTCTAACACGCATGCTCTCCCTTCCTTACTGGACGTGCCTGCACCCTAGCTCAGTCTGGCTAAATTCTCCTCATTGTTTAGGTCTCAGCTCAGTCATAACCTCCTCCAGGAAGCCTCTTGGATTCTCCAAGCCACACAGCACTGTTACACACAAGGTGTTGCCTCTTTATTTGTCTCTCCCTCCTTTTCTGCACCCCTTCCCCAGGGCTGCAGGCTCTGTGAGGGCAGGAACCTGGTCTTTGCTTCTCTCCCATGCAGCCCCAGCTCTTTTCACAGAGTGGATATTCAACAAAGATTCAGATAATACTGCTAAACAAGTGAACCCCAGTATCCCAGTGTGTTCAGGAACCTTCCCTGCCTCCTTTCTCATTATGTGCAGGTTTCTCTGGCACTCAGATCTCTGAGAAGTCACGTGCACCCCTCACCGCCCTCGGCACTCACCCAGTATGTGGGTTAAGAGGCCAAAGGAAGTATCGCTCAATATTGCAAACAAACAGGAAATTTAGAACTTCTTCAGGAAGAAAGGACCTACACAAAAGGTTACAAGGCCTACTGTGAATGTTGTGGAGGGAGGCGAGGCTTGGGACTTCCAGGGCTTTGTTTAGCATCAGCACACTTGGCACCCAGTGGAGGCTAAAGGATAACTCTTCTCTAGCTTTCCTAGGCAGGTGCTGAACCTCCGGGTGGAGAGAGTTCAGGAGATAGGAAAATCATAGCCTTCTGAGAAGGGAACACCAAGTACACTGTGAGAGCCCTTCATGGGCTTGTCTGCACAAGCAACGAAAAAAAACTTCAACCCCAGACACAAACTGATCTGCAAGTTATTCCAGGAAATGGGTGGGAGTCCTGGATGTTTTAAAAGAATGTTCATGAGACTAGGATTGGGGATGAGGAAGGAGACACGGGGGTCAAGTCTTGCTGTTACCTCATAGTGGCCAATGGTGTTTAGCTTGGTGATTCCATCTTCAAGAATCACAGAGGAACTGTCGATGTCCAGAAGTTCTTTCTGTCGTGTGCCCACTTGAAGCTCTGAAAAAGAGCATTTTGTTCCTTTTTAGAGTTTTAAAATGCTACCACTTTCACAAATTTACGGATAACTAAAACTTGAATAAAGTGGTAAATCTTTGTTTGAAGGTGTAGAGATGTTATCAGCCAGACTAGTAGCCTGAGTTCTGAGTTCTGTTGTGTTTTTGTTTGTTTGTTTAGGGCTCTGATGTTTCAAACCACTTTTTCCCTGATAAGCCTGGAAGTAAAGCCACTGAAGACAAAATAATGCATTCTATGAGGGACTAAGCTCTTCAACAAAAATTCCAGAAGCAAATCTGTATATGCTCACACTTGTGTGGCCACGTTCACAAAGAGAGGCATGATATGAACCATCTCTGCAGGCTCCTGTTTGGGGTGGAGGGGGAGGCATCAGTGTGCGAACGTCCCAGCACTACAGGGTGCAGACTATCTGGCCAAGGCTGCCAACCTGTGCCTAGGTCAGAATGTGGTGCACAAATGTGATTTTTCTTTTTTTGGAACCTGCATGATGTTTATTATTTTAGTGTCGACTCAGTGCCAACATTTAAAGATTAAAAGATTGCACATAGGCTGGATGTAGCAGCTCAGGCCTGTAATCCCAATACTTTGGGAGGCTGAGGCAGGGGGATTACTTGAGGCTAGGAGTTCAAGACCAGCCTAGGCAACATAGTGAGACCCTGTCTCTCTAAAATTTTTTTAAAAGTTTTTAAGTTGCATATAAAAAACTGGATATCTGATTTCTTAAAAAAAACAAAAAAAATCTAACAGTCTAACAACACAATCTGCGGTCCACATGGCGATCACTGAAGCAAATGGCACTGTCCCCTTGGATGGCGAGACCTTTCCCATTAAGTCAAGCTCCACTGCTTTCTGTAGTCCCAGGTGGCTGACACCCCTTATGTATTTTCTGCCCCTTTGGGCATCTGCGTTTTTGAGCCTCTGCTGTAAGAGCTCCAAGCATAGCTGCCTCTGGTGTTGGATTTCTTTTTTTTTCTTTTTTTTTTTTTTTGGAGGCAGGGTCTCCCTCCATTGCCTAGGCTGGAATACAGTGGCACAACCTGGGCTCACTGCAACCTCTGCCTCCCGGGTTCAAGCAATTCTTCTGCCTCAGCCTCCCAAGTAGCTGGGACTACAGGTGTGCACCATCATGCCTGGCTAATTTTTGTATTTGTAGTAGAGACGGGGTTTCACCATGTTGGCCAGACTGGTCTTGAACTTCTGACTTCAGGTGATCCGCCTGCCTTGGCCTCTCAAAGTGCTGGGATTATAGGCATGAGCCACCGCGTCCAGCCTGGTGTTGGATTTCAATACAGTTGATGGCTTTGCCTCAGAAACCAGCCCTGGAGGTAGTCTGGGAAATCAGCAGGCATGCAGAAGCCTGACACGGCTGACAGGCTGTGTCCCCAGGCTCCCTGTTTGCTCTGCTCCTTGCCTTCCTACTTTAGGAGGCAAGGGACACCCAAACTCAGGAAAAGAGTAAGGATGCTACCACCTGCTCATCAGCGGCAGGACCAAGACTGTTGGGCAGGGTATGCCCATGTCTTTTGTAGTGAGAGCCACACATTTGCAAGATGTATGCTCAGGGCAAGGAAGTTGGGGGTCTGGGGTCGGGGTCATGGTTTCCTGGCTGGGGCTCCCCCTTTGATTCTGTATCTAACCAAATGAGCTAAAATGGTCCTCAAGCGGCTCAACAGTCACCCAAGGAAGGAAGCAGAAGAGGGGTGCCTTAGCAGCCCTACTTTCTTTAAAGCCAGATCACCACCAAGTTGCCCCACATTTGCATGGTCTCAAACTTCCAAGACCCTGCCTCAAAGCTTTCTCAATGGCCTTTTAGCAGGGGGCTGGACTGGGAGGGCCGAGTGGGAGGATTTTAATTGTCTGCTTAGTCAAGGCCTATAACTGTACATCAAGGGGAGGTGAACCTCGTTACACTGTCTGTCACCACCATGATGTTATTCTTCGTTTCTGTCCCATTATTTGCTATAAAATCCCACGACAGTCTCCTGGGAGGACTGCACGGAGCTCAACTTTAAAATGTTGATGAACATTTGAGTGAAGTGGGGCCCTGTTAGCTTGCTCACGCATATGCTCTCCTTTGCAGTATACCAATAGAGCCCGAAAATGAATTCATAGCAGATGCTGCTGCACACTGGGGGAGGACAGAGCATATACTTAATACAGGATGTGATTAGCAGAGGAAGATGACCTTTCTAGCAGGCTGGAGTTAACACCCAGAGTCTGAGGCACCCACTAATGACACGCTCAGTATCACAACAAACAAATCAAGTGCCAATGTGAAATGCAACACACGCAGAGGGCCCCGTGTTGACACCTTTCTGTACTTCGTGATGCAAGGTGACTCCGTGCGGGCTCAGGGTCTGCAATCTCATGAATCTGATTTACAGACGTAATATGTAAAAACAACAACAACAAAAAACCCCGCCATCTTTTAAGAACTGTGCTTCCTTCGAAGAATCAGGATGCCCATGAGAGAGCAAAGCAGTCTCTTGGCCCCTAGACATACCCTCCAGGAACAATCTGGCTGTGTAAGTGTCACTGAACGGAAGCTGGCGGGGGTAGGGAGGGAGGGCAGGCAGGGAAGGAGACTCATCAGGGCCTGGGACCACATAGCTCCCGCACTGCCTTACCAAGACCAATTTCATTAAGCTGAAGTCCATAAGGAGAACCATTTTTGCTTAAGAATGCTTGGAAAATCTTTTCTTTGGCTTGGCCTATGGTGTCACAGTCGAGAACATTGACTGAAATATTCCGACAGACATCTGCACTCTCGTTTTCCGGGATTTTTTCAAAGACGACGTTTAACGCCTGCAAGAATACAAACAGATTTCCAAGTCTATTAGATAATTGCAATCTGAAAGGCATTTCATAAAAGACACAAACCTTGGCAAGTCCCACTAATACCTCTGACGGCACATTAGCAAACACTGTATTGCATTATACTACTTTCATCTTTTCTCCATAATCCATTCTTTTCAGGGATAATGGAAAGGAAAACAGAAAGTTAAAACTCTCATTATAGAGCAAGCATTGAATAAATATATCTGAGAGTAAAATATATATATATATACACACACACGTAAATAGTATAAAAATGGTAATTTGGTGATTTCTAATTTCATCCTCAAAAGAAAAAGAAAAAAAGAATTGGAAGGGTTCCACAGTAGATGAGGCAGATTGGTGATTATCTTTCTTATTAACAGGACCACAGAGTCCCAGAAGTGAAGTTCTAGGTGACAGGAAAGGTTATGAGGTCCCCATATTGACCACATCAAAGAGATCACTTTTTTTTTTTTTGAGATGGAGTCTTGCTCTGTCACCCAGGCTGGAGTGCAATAGTGCCATCTCGGCTCACTGCAACCTCCGCCTCCCGGGTTCAAGCAATTCTCCGGCCTCAGCCTCCCAAGTAGCTGGGATTACAGGCACATGCCACCACACCTGGCTAATTTTTGTATTTTTTCAGTAGAGACGGGGTTTCACCATGTTGGCCAGGCTGGTCTCAAACTCCTGACCTTGTGATCTGGCCACCTCAGCCTCCCAAAGTGCTAGGATTACAGGTGTGAGCCACTGTGCCCAGTCCAAAGAGGTCACTTTTTAAATATGCAGCATTAATTACAGGAATACTCATCTACTCCTCCACTGCCAACATCCTCAGTCAGATGGTTTCCCCAGCCCTCATTAAAGCACTGAGATCCCCACCCCATACTATGATTCTTGCATTAATTACTTTACATTTCAGCACCATTACTTAACATTTTGTCAGTTAACATTCTCCCACTGCAGCAAAACTTCAGAATCAGACTAATGGGGGAAGTAAGGCCTTTGTGCACGTGTGAAAACACAGAACTAGGGAATATTTCAAAATGAACTGAAAAGCAATTCCAAGTTTACTTTGTCTAAGAACAAATAGATCTAAAACAACCAAGTTTTACCTGATACGTACCCTCACAGGAATTGATTCAGGGAAGAGCTAAGAATATTTTGCAAATAGCATAACATAGCAGTTTAGATTCTAATGCACCTTGGTAATCACAAAGTCAGAAAGGCTTTGGTATGGTGTGAAATGCACAATTATTTAATGTTTTGAGCCTGGCTTAATAAGGGAATGTAAAATGATCAAGTAATGGGAATTTGTGTTTGTTTTGTTTTGTTTTAAGGAGCAGAGAGTTTAATAGGCAAGAAGGACGGGAGAAGACGGAAGAAAGATGCTCTCTCATACAGAGACAGAGGGAGGGGGGCTCCAAGTCCTGTGGACACCAGCCAGGTATATATGCAGAGGCTGCAGGAGGCAATGTCTGATTTGCATAGGGCTCAGGGGCGAGATGAAAACACAAATAATATGGAAGATGGGAACCCTCAGGCCTACCTCAACTTAAAAATGGGTATAATAACAGTACCAGCCTTCTAGCATTGTTATGGAGATTAAATGTCATCATGCATTCAAGGGCTTAGCACAGGGCCAGGCTGCTGGGAAAGGCTTGATAATATCGGTAATAAAACCTGTTACAATTATTATTGTTGGTATTAGTATGCACTCATTTGCACACAGATTCAGCCCACATTGAACAGCTAGGACGCCCACTCCACGCTCAGTATCTCTAAGAAGGAGGCTGCCAGCAATGAACCCAGTGGAACCCAGTGGACTCCTGGCTTTCGTCCCAGCCCACCGCCAGCCAGCTGGGTGACCTCTGAGCCCATCCCTAACCAGCTGGGTAACCTCTCTGTATCTTGCTTTCTCATCTGCAAAGAAGGCATAACAGCAGTAACTGCATAGCTCTTAGAACAGCGTCTGGCATGTGAACCCGTGACTTACGGACCACTGACGTGGATATGGGGCTTCTGAAATTTCGGGAGATTCTCAGGGCTGTGTCTTCCCTTTAATGCTGCTATGGTCTGAATATTGATGTCCCCCTAAATCCAGGTATTGAAATCCTAACTCCCAAGGAGATGGTACTTGGAGGTGGGGCCTTTGGAGGGGATTAGATCATGAGGGCAGAGTCCTCATAAATGGGATTAGTGCCCTTATAAAAGAGGCCCCAGAGAGCTGCCCTGCCCTTTCTGCCGTGTGAGGACCCAGCAGGAAGGGACCATTATGAGAAAGGGGCTCTCACAGGACACCAGCTCCTGATCTTGGACTTTTCAGCCTCCAGAACTGTGAGAAATAAGTTTCTATTATTTATAAGCCACCCAGTTTATGGTGTTTATAAAGAGCTGAGACAAATACCACTAAATCTTGCCCTTATAATCCTGTTGATAATTATGCAAGAGTAAATTTTGTTCTGGTCTCAACCAAATGATTAAAACTCCAAAGCGGTGGAATCTGAACTCTGAGGTTAGCTGGTGATCTCTGTCTGGCCTGTACGAGTTCCCTCCTACAACAGAGTCACTCCCTTGCCTGCTCTCAGAGAACCTTTGTGTTCTGGGCCAGCCACCCACTAGGAAGGGATTCAAAGGCCTGTCTGCTCACAAACAAGAAACAAAAAATAGCAGACAGGAGAGAAGGCAGGGAGCTGGTGGGCAGAGTATCTGGAAGGAACCAACATGTGAAGCCTCACACCCAAGCCCTCTCCTCGCCTCCCGTTTCTAGAGATGTTTCCTGGGACCTCTGGGACCAGATGCTCTGCCAAACACATTTCAAGACCTATTTCTCTGAACCCTCCCAACATTCTGGTGCAGGAGGTTGTATTATTTTTGCCATCCCTGTTGTAGAGTGAGGGAACTGAGGCACGGAGGGGCTGAGTAACTTGCTCCAGGAACAGCTTACCAGTGGCAGAGCCAGGAATTGAGGCCAGATTTGCGTAACTGCAGAACTGGTGCCACAAACCCCTCGGCTAGGCTGTCCCCGCTTTACCACCCATCCTCCCTCCCTCCTCCTGGTTCCACCTATAGCCCCGGAGCCCTCCTGACCCTCCAGAAACCCTGGCTTAGCCCAGGCTGTAAGCAATGTCCCAAGCTAAATTCCCCACACCAGTGGGAGGGGTGGGTGTGAAGGGGTCAATGCCGGTCCCACCACCTATGGTCTTGTTGGGGTCTTGCCTTATTTCTCTACAAGGTGATCTTCTCATGGTGGGGGTAACTGCAGTTAAGCTACTTCACAGGCGTTTCTAAAGAGAAAGATGAATGGGAGGCACCTTTTAATCAGAGCTTCAGCAATCCCAGCTTGTTTAATAGTTTTATAAATATTTGTGAAACAGCATTCTATTACTACCTAAAGGGCACTATTGTCTTCAACAAAAACACCTTTTTATGGGCAATAAATGTTCTTTTTAAAAACATCACCAAAAGAAAAAAAAAAAAAAACCCTTACTGGATGTAAAATAATGTAAATCTGCCACTGCCTCCACAGCTAGATGGGTGGAAAAGAGGTAAAATGGCATTTTACAGAGTCCACAGGGAATTCTGAGAGTAAATTCAGACACAAATTGATTTGTGTTCATTTTTTATGCTGCTAACACTTAGTGCTCAAACAGCAGTTTCTTAAGGCGCAAGCAGAGTCAAGGCCCTTGGCGTCGGCCTCTTAACACCTCCACCCCCAGGCTGGGAAAGCGCACGTGGGCCTCTGCTCTGTGCCACGTCAGACAGCGTGATGTCACAGCGTCTGCCCTCAGCCACTGTACCCCATCAGGGGAGATACCTCGATGGAAGTGCCATCTCTCCAGCTCCCACACTCCCACCAAAGCCCATTTAACCAGCATGTTCTCCTGCCCTATTTGGTATTAGGGCTGGGATGTCAGAGAGACGTTATGACATGGTCCTTGTTCTCAGCTAATTCACAATAAATTTCAGAGACAAAAGCATCACCTGTGGGACAACAGTCACCCATCAGTGGCTATCACCCTCAGCGAGTGTCCACAGACGATTCTGAGTAGGGAGGACAGCAGGGGTCAGGGCCCTGAGTTCCAGATTCAGCACCAGGCCACCTGGACCCTCCCATTCTCTGCTGCTCACCAGCTGAGGGAATGTAGGGAAGTCGTCTAACTTCTCTGAGCCTTAAAATCGTCATTGTTCCTATCTCAAAGGAGTGACAGGATCACTAAATAATGACATATAATAATAGCAAATTAAGGAGTGCTTTATAGGTGCCAGACACTGTTTTAAATGACGTGTATGTATTTGTATATATAAATCTCAGGAACAACCCTGTGAGGTAGATTCTTTTACTCATCCCCTTGTGGCAGATGAGAAACTGAGGCACAGAGAGGTTAAATGGCACAAGGTCACCCAGCAAGAAAATGGTAGAACCGGGTACTCTAGCTCCGTGTTCTTAAATACTTGGTGATCCTGCCTTTCGAAGTACAAGAATGTTTTGTAAAGTAAGCGTGGTCCAAATCCATGGGATGGCATAATACCCAGAAAATACCCATGAAAGCCTAAAGAGCTGTGAAATGTACACTGGTCCCTTCCCCAGAAATCTGCCCTCTCTTTAGAGGAACTGCCCTGCCTCTTCATATTTCCTTGGCAGGAAAGCGTCAGTAAGCTGCGGCGGCAGATCCGGTTTGTTGTCCAACCAACAGCCATCCCTCCTCTGCTAACAAAGGCCAGGTCTGCACAGCGGTGGGTCCAGCCTGGGTTGGGAGGCATGATCAGCAGCAACTGCCTTCTCTTTCACCAGGGCTGGTCATGTAACCCAGCTCTGGCCAACACATAAAAGCAAGGGTTTTCTCTCTTTTTTAATAGACAGGGTCTCACTCTGTTGCCCAGGCTGAAGTGCAGTGGTGTGATCATGGCTTACTGCAGCCTCAACCTCCTAGGCTCAAGCAATCCTCCCACCTCAGCCTTCCACGTAGCAGAGACTGCTTGACTACTTTTTTTTTTTTTTTAGAGACAGGGTCTTGCTATGTTGCCCAGGCTAGTCTTGGACTCTTGAGCTCAAGTGATCCTCCCACCTTGGCCTCCCAAAGTGCTGGGATTACAGGTGTGAGCCACCACACCCTGTCGGAAGTCTTCTATCCAAACAAAAGGGCGAGTAGTGCTTGAAGCAGTGGCCGCCATCTTGTGACTAGGATGGCAGCGCCAGGAGGCACTGGGAGATAGTGACCCAGAGCTGTGACACCATGGAGTGTATGGACCAGCTTGGAGCTCCTTCCCTCCAGACTTTCTGCTCTAAGAGGCAAGTCATGCTCTTACTATTTCAGGCCTCCTTAGTTCAATTTTCTCTTACTTATAGCTGCATGTGCCAAACGGAGCTCATTTTGTGGATGCTGAGGTAGGTAGATGCGTCTACTGTTGCCTGTTTACTTTGCACCTATTGTGTGCAGGGCACTGTAGGTGATACAGATCAGAACCTGTACTCATCCTGCCTGGGAAGTACTAGCAGACTAGAAGAACTGTGGGGCATATACAACAAATTCTAATGCCAGGTAGAATGTGGGAGGTACAGAAGGAGCATTTTAGGGATTGAGAGAGATACCTCTTTTAGGTCGGTAGGGGGTTTTCAAGCAGAGAAATCAAGGAAGGCTGCATGGAGGAGGCAGCGTTCAAATTGGGTCTGCAAAGAGCTGCAGTACATAAGGGAGGCCTCTGGACCATGGAGACACTTGGCTTCCAGTCTCTAATTAGACTGGTGAGCAGGAAGCTTCACTCACTCACTCAGGCTGTCAGGTCAGGAAGTTTACAGAAAAAAAATCCCACCTTCTTTGGGTGGAAGTGGGGGTGGAGGACTTGTAGCCCAGGCCTGCCTTCTGAAACCACCTCCTGCTGCCTTGAAAGAGTCCCTGTACTTTTCATAGGAAAAAAAAAATATAGTAAAGAAAAGAATATGGTTCTCGGTTTGTAATAATAAGGACCAGCACTTGAGTGCTTACCATGTACTGGAATGCAATCATAGGTTCATTTAATCCTCACAACTGCTCTATGAAGTAGGTACCATTATTAGCCTCATTTAATAGATGAGGAAACTGAGATGCAGAGAGATTTAGAAACGTGTCCAAAATCATGGAACTGGTGGGAGTCTTATACTGGGGCATGTCCTGACTCTGAGCTGCAAAGTGAAGAGGCCAGCCAAGGTGATGAGCCTCCCAAGGGCAGTGCCCCTCTGCTTGAGGGCCTCAGTCAGTGCTCTCCCAGGAGCCTCCCAAGGGCAGTGCCCCTCTGCTTGAGGGCCTCAGTCAATGCTCTCCCAAGAGTCAGGCTGGACATAGGTGATCTGGTAGAGGAAGCTTTACCTCCTCACCCTCCTCACAGAACTCACTGAATCTGGAGCACCCTGTGCCTCAGGTGCCACCCAAGGGCATTTTTACAGAGCTCCTGTTCGCCCACAATAAAGGTGACATTTCCTAGCTTCTGTTGCTGCCAGGTGTGGCCAGTGTGCTCCCGATTCGGTGAGCTCAAGTGATCCTCCCACCTTGGCCTCCCAAAGTGCTGGGATTACAGGTGTGAGCCACCACGCCGTCAGAAGTTTTCTGTCCAAACAAAAGGGAGAGTAGTGCTTGGAGCGGTGGCAGCCATCTTGTGACTAGGATGGCAGGGCCAGGAGGCACTGGGAGATGGTGACCCAGAGCTGGCCTCTTGGCTTTGCAGCTCAGAGTCAGAACACGTCCTAGTTATGACTAAGTCCGAGTTATTGACTAAGTCCTGGTCAATGACATTAAGTGGATATGTTATGTGGTACATCCTTAAAAGATGGCTGGTGACCATCTGCCCTCCTTTCTACAGCCCTGCTTACATCTGCTGGCTGGGATGGGAAATGAGGCTGGGGGTGAGCAGACACTTAGAATATGAGGACAAGAGAGGAGCAGCTGCTCTACCAGCCCTGCACTGCCCACCCAGAATGCCACCAGGGAGAGAAATCAGCTTCTCTGTTGCTGAAGCCACAGACATCCTGGGTCTCTGTTCCGTACAGCTGAACTGCATCCTGATTGATTTGGGAATGATGCCTATTACCAAGGAGGATTATGGGAAAGAAAAGGTTATTGGAAAATGTATGGTCCAGAAGGTCCAGGGAGAGGGCAAGGCTGGAAGGGCCTGGCCCCTTTGTAGCATGTCAGCCACCAGCCTCTCACAGGTTATCACACTCGCCTCCTGTTCACATCTGCCCAGTAGGATACTGTCTGCCACAGGTTGTAAATACTCCATTACAGGGGTCGTATGTAACATTTTTAACAATATAAGCACACAGGCACCCAAGAAATGCTTTTCATGATGATGGACTCAGCTAATCAACTCCCCTGCATCCCACATCATCAATACCAACCAAAAAGAATACTGAGGGGACAGTCCTTTCCGCTCAGCGAAGCTTACAGGAGACAAGAGAAAGCACACCTCAGACAAGGAAAACCGGATGAAAAAAGAATGAGCACCTACTTCACGCCAGCAAGATGGCTAGATGCAGTACATGTATTATTTTCTGCCCTCACCACAAATGTGCGAGGGCAGGTTTTGGTCATTGCCTGTTTACAGAAGAGGAAACAGGTTTCGAGAGGTTGAGAGACTTGCCCAAAGTAAAGTGGCTGAGCCCAGATTCAAACGCAAGACTATCAGACTCCAAACCCCACCTCTTCTGCTCACGGCCTGAGAGCACGTGACTGCATTCCCCTTTCACTACCGCTTTTACCCAGCATCTCGCCACATGATTTGGTGGTTTGGTATTGAGGAGGTAGAGAGTATTAGGCTGCAGGGGGCTGGCAGGATGAATTGAGGGCAGCGAACAGGTCTTTTCCCACATGGGAAGATGATCTGGCTACTCACTGTCTCCTCAACCATATTCTTGCCTAATAAAAGCAGGAATGTTGCTGCCTCCTTTCTGTAATACCTAATAATGCCTAGAAAGTAATTGTAAAAGAATTTATTACAAACCGGCAACTTTATCATAAAAGGCCTTGGAGCAATAATTGCTTTCATTAAATAAAACCTATAAAATATATTTCTAATTTTATTTCAGGGCCAAATGAAAGTCAAGAGAAAAGCCTAGTTCTCATATCAACCTGAATTAGAGAGAGAGAAAAAAGAAAGAAAATCCAGTTTCAGAAGTTCTGTAGAAGCAGCAGGAGGCCAGAGTTAGAAGTGCAAGTCTCAGGGAAACTTCTGATCTAAGCTGCTTTCCAAGCCAGAGTCAGCAGCCCTGGGACATTCTTCTGCCTGACATTCCCCTTTGAGCTGCGCTTGCCTGTCCAGCCTCCCCTCTTCACTCTGCTCCCCTTTTCCTTTCCCCACAAAGATTCCATAGCTCACAGCTTCCTGGATCAAGAGATCTGCTACCCTAACAGAAGAGTAGCAGGTGGAGGACAGGGTAACGAGAGCCTTTTTCCATTTCAAAAAAAAAAGTTAATGGAGATAATTTTCTCAAATTTAGGTTTCTCTCACCAATTTTTCTATACTTGCTAGCATTTGCTAACGTTTTGTCCGTCCCAAAATCAAGTGTGAAGAGCTGTCTGATTTACCCCAAGATAACTGATTTCAGTATTCACAGCATTTGCGGGTGCAGGGTTGGGGGAGGGGTGTTGGCAAAGAGCCGCATGAGTTTCGGACTTGTAAATAGTGGCAAGGCCTTTCCATTGCTGTGTCCCCAGAAGGAGAGGAAAGAGGCCAAGCCTGTCTTGGGGTTTGTGGGAGGGAGGATTCTAGTTCTTATTCTCTACTATGTCAAGCTCTAGATTAAAGGCCAGCAAACTTTCTGCAAAGGGCCAGAAAGTATTTAAGGCTTAAAACCCATATGGTCTCTGTGAGAACTACTCCACTCTGCACTGTAGCAGGAAAGTAGCTATAGACAATAAGGAAATGAACAGGTGTTCCAATAAAACTTTATAAAAATAGGCAGAGGGGCCACATTTGGCCCACAGGCTGTTGTTTGCTGGTCCCTGCTCTAGATAACAGTACCCTCAAATGGAATGCTAACTTTGACAATGGCAACGAGACAAATCTGGATAATGCTTTCTATCTCCACCATGACTTGTGATAAAATTTACCATTCTCTGAGGGGTACAAATATAAATAATGATCCTAGCAATAACATAATAGCGCACATTTGAGCTATAAAGAAGAAAATTAAATACTTTTATATTTAGATAACTAAATTATTTTCCAATTCCAAGATTACAGGCGTGAGAAGAAAGTGTATGAAGAGGAAAGTCATTTAAAGCACCCATTACACGTTAATTTTTCATTTTCCATGACTTGCCATCAACGAGGGAATGACTTAACCTAAAATGACTATAAAAAATGGTTTCACTCTTTGATCAGGAAGCTCAGAACACTAACTATGAAGTTAGTAATGGTTTCAGTATTATTGCAAGTCATAATGGAAATGATTTGCACTATGGTAGAGAGAAAAAGAAAAAGCTCAAGAATTGTTAATTAACTTCACTGTTTCTCCACAAATGGGAGGAGTATTAAAAACAAGATTGCTGAAGTGCAAACATCAGGATTTAATGAACAATGGGATGTAATTGAAGTAACAGAGAATGACTTAATCGGGACAGTGGGTTGTTTAATTACGGGGCTAATGGATCTTCTGCAAGGACGAACTAAATGGAACAGAAGAAGCCAGCACTGGCAGGCAGAGCACTGTTAAAGGAAGTGTACCCGTAAGAAACTCCTGGTAGAGACATTAGGGCTCTGTTATATATGAGATATTTCATTAAACGTAATTGTCCCAAAATGGTAACTGCTAGAGAAAGAGACAGACGGGGGTAGGCTGGCATAAATCAAACTGGAGGCATTCATATTTCTGCAGGCATGTACTTGTGTTTTTTCAAGAATTTCTAATAATCTTGAAAACTTTCTTTAGATATTTTTTTCAGAACACTGTTTTCCAGGGTGCCAAGATGCTACCTCTCAGATACAGCAGATTGGCCAGCTCATTTTCTGAGTTTAAGAGTTCAAAAAACCATTTCACACCTAACTTTGATTACAAGTCAACTTCCTCTTGCTAATTCAGCATGCTTGCTACGAGTTACTGGTTTTCCTCATCTCCTCCTGAAAGTGAAGCAAACGTCCCTTCTCCCACGTGAAATCCTCAAACTTTCACTAACTCCTCCAAAGTTCCACTCTTGACAAAACGCAAGCTGAATGAGTCTGAGATTCTCCATCAACAAAATCAAACATGTTCAAAATTTTGCAAAGGTGAAAAAAACCCAGCAGGACAATAGGTCTTATTCTCGGCCGGATGCAGTGGCTCACACCTGTAATCCCAGTACTTTGGGAGGACAAGGCAGGTAGATCGCTTGAGGCCAGGAGTTCAAAACCAGGCTAGCCAACATGGCGAAAACCAGTTTCTACTAAAAATACAAGTATCACCCCGGCATGGTGGCAGGTGCCTATAATCCCAGGTACTTGGGAGGCTGAGGCAGGAGAATCGCTTGAACCCAGGAGGCGGAGGTTGCAGTGAGCCGAGACTGCGCCACTGCACTCCAGCCCGTG
>NW_012104554.1:355790-371689 GCF_000951045.1 Mandrillus leucophaeus
TTGCAGTGAGCCGAGATCCGGCCACTGCACTCCAGCCCGTGCTACAGAGTGATACTCCTTAAAAAAAAAAAAAAAAAAAAAATTGGTCTTACTCTCTTACGGCTGTCCGACCTGAATTCCTAGATATTAAGGAAAGACTAAAGTCCTGTGTGTGCACAGCCCTACCCCTGGCGCTGACATTAGGGAGGATGCAGATATCAGGGCATTCTGTCTCACTGTTGCCTCATTAAACACCAGCCTGGAATGCCTTGATAGAGAAGGATGGTTTCTTATGGTCCTGAAGGAAGCATGCTCTAGGGGACTTGGCTTGGATTTTTGGCAAGACAGAGGAATTTTCTTCTCAATATGCAAGAACAGAGAATTACTTCCCAGGGCCCATTTGTTAGTATCATGATTTCGTGTATAAGAAATTGGCAAGATGCCTTTATGTTCTAGAAAACCCCCCATACCTCGGGGAGAACACATCCTCATCTGAGAGGTGTGAAAGCTAACTTTTAGGTTGCTATATGAGGTGCTGCGCTTCTGAGCGTTTAGCTGAACACGAGTTTGGGAGCCTTTTTTCCAAACGTGTCCCTGCTTTGGCACCAGGTTCTGTCATTTCAAGTGGTTCGTGAGGACGCTCTTGATTTCTGACTTTCCTTTCCTTGAAAGAATCTGCCCCCAACCTCCCGCCTCCCTAGCACACATGGACACACAGAATCAGTTTGTTCACCACACCTTGGTTTTCAATGACATAAACCACCTCAGGCAAATTTGGGAAATCAAGTCCTAAAACAGCTGGGTGTACATGCTTGGGAGGGGCAGGTGGGGGAAGTGAAAAAGAGGGGGAAGAGGGAAGGGAGGAAGAAAGAAAATTAGAAATATGGTGGTTCAGGCTGGGGGAAATGCCTGAAAGGAAATGAAAAACTTAAATTTTTATATTGACCTTCTGCTAACAGTTTGTCACACAAGCACAGACGGATCATGTGCCTTCTCTGTAGCTTCTGGTACAACCACCCACCATGAAAGGGGGCTGGGCCAGGCCCCATAAGAGGTACTAACCATTTTTAATGGCAAGGCCCCTAAAACCAAGTGGCCCATTCCTTTTTCAAGGCTCAACTCTATGTACCGGCAAATCTGAATTTGAAAAGGAAGATTTATGTGGATTTCTGAAATTGTGATTTTCCATTACCCTTTTTCCCCAGGGGCTATAAAGAAAAATTTCAAGAGTCTGACATGAATTTCTTCAGCATCAAGTAACATTTTGATGATGAGTTGAGTGTTAACAAATCAGAAACACATGGTCTTAATTGACTGTGAAATAAATGTTTCAAAATGAAAGGGAGAAAACACGTTCAGATGTAAAGCATTAAAAAGGCTTCAAAACCTCAAAAGTTGCCTCAGGCATCTGACTTCTTCCTGATTCCAACCCCGTCTTCTCCTTTCCTGTCCTTCCTGTTTGGGTCCAATAGTATCTTGACTGAAATACTGGAGGATTCCCCTGACTGTATTCATTTGCAAATATTTCTCTTTGGGGATCTTTGGGACTTCTAAAATGTCTTAAAGTAAAAGCACAAACATCATCTAGTTTGGGAATAACAAGCCCAGGATCAGTGAAAGGTGAGTCAACAGGCCCTGTGCAAAGTTTATCTCTTGTTCTCCAAGATACCCAGTGGTGTCCAGGCTGAACACACATCAGAGTTATCTGGAAGGTTTGCAAAATATACCCATGCCTGGGCTCCCTCCCCAGAGATTCTGATTCAGTCAGTCCTGAGGGAAAGCTCGGGCACTGGTATATTTGGACCTGCAGTTTAAACAAGGGTTCAATGAGATCTGGATCAAATGGAATAAAGTTTTAGGTAGCATTCATGTGCCAGGCAATGTTCTAAATGCTTTTTATAATACTGACTCTTAATCCTCAAAACACCTCATGAGATGGGTAGGAACCATGACCATCATTTCCACTTCACATGTGAGGAGAATGAGGCACAGAGAGGTTTAGAAACTTGCCCAACATTACACAGCTAACCAGTGGCAGAGGCAGGATTCCAACCTGTCTGGCCCCAGAGTCCACACTGTTAACCACTCTACCAATAGTTGTCAAGCAGCATCTGCAGCATCAGGAAGCTGGTTAGAGAAGTGAATTCTCGGGCCATAGCCTAGATTTACTGCATCAGAAACTCCAGCATGCTGCCTAGCGACTGGTGTTTAGCGAGTTTTCTGGGAGATTCTGCTAGATGCTCAAGTTTGAGAACCACTGCAGCCCACTGTCCGGCCTCTCAGATGCGGATGGGTATATTAACACAATTCAGAACGCTGAGAAGTGTTGACTTTCAGCTCAGCTTCCCGCTCTCGGATGGCAGTCGTGCATGGCGCCATCTTCAATGGAGGGGTGAGCCGCATCTGGCAGTGGCAGAAAACTTGAAACAGCTGACCTACGGACTATTCTCCCACCAGAGGACATAACCATAACACAGTCCGCGGCAAAGTGGTGCCTTCTCCAATTAGGGAACGAATTCTTCCCGGATGACACTGCAGTCCCCACCATCCAAAGCAAAGCCACAGGAGACTCAGCTCTCTTAATGAGCAATTCCCAAACCCCACTGTAATCTTTTCCTCCTCCACTAACGAGATCGTGAAGAAGCCCAGAATCTTCATAAAGCTAAAGATCAAACCAAAACACAGCAGTCTCTTCTCCAAGTCTCTATTAACAGAAAAGCATAGAAAATTCCTAATTCTGAAGTTCCTTTCCCTGCTTGGCTCCCTCTCTGAAATTCCCGAATGTGCCCCAAATTGGGCTTTTTTTCTTTAGGAAGGGCATGGGGTGGGTGCGGTGGGGATGAATTAAAAAGAAGTTCTCAAACGGGTGAAACCCTCCAGCAGCTAGGCAATCATCTTCCTGTAGTGATTTACAGCGTTCCTCTAAAAATATCGATGAGATCACAGTACATTAAGTGCATGACACCAAACATTTGTAACTAATCCATGAAAATAAAGTAAAGGCGTCACGTTGTATGGGGAACGCAGTGGAATTTGTCTTGTGTTATCGTTCTAAAATAAGACGGCCTCAATTTGGTTGAAATATATCTTCACACATTGTCTTTCCAGAGCACAGCCATTTGAGAAATTCTGATTGCAATTATAAGTGCTGAATAGGGAGTACTTTGCATTTCCTTTGACGACACTGAAAGCTATAAGCAATCCTGATATTAAAATCTTTGGAAATTGATGAGTACCCCAGGCATCATTACAATACTTTCTCCCCCAATCTCAGTAATTAAAATCTATTATGTGAACGCATGTTAATATTTTTATCAACTGTTTTTAATTAACTAAACACACAGGGCCTCCTGCAGTAGAAATGATACCATTTCATTGTAAGTGACCCACCCCCACCCTCCAATTCCCTGCCAGATTTATTTGGGAGTCTGGCTGAGAGCTTTATGGAAAACATACCACAGTACTGAATTCTGGAACCTGCCACAACAGCCAGTCTTCATTAAGTGTGTACAGAGCTTTGCAAGTGATTACATCCACGGGACCCTTGTTAATTTTCTGGTTCAGAGTCGTCACCAGCAAATAGAAGGGCTCTCCAACAGTCTCCTTGGAAAAGACACGAAGGTGACAGTTAGCTTTCTGTGGAATCCACTGTACTTTCCAAAGAATTCAAGTTTCTGTTGATGGCAGTAAGGCAGGAGACAGGAGGCAGGGTTTTCTAACACAAAACTCCCAAGAAAATACATGTTGCTGTGCTTGGGATTGGATGCAAAACTCAGAAAACTGCCTCCTCTCTCCATCGCGAATGCACATGTGCACACGCGCACGCGTGCACATTCATAGCAACGTGCAGTACCCACAGTATCTCTTGTTATTTTATGTTTAAACTTACATATGGCAGACTAATGCTCATCAGTGGGTTAATGCCTAGGAACAGTTAGTAGATGTGGAGAGTGTACCTTTGTTTACATTCGTATTTAATCGCCCTTTAGCAAGCCAGAAATAAACGACATTTTAAAACAAATGCACAATTATCCTTAGTAACAAGGATAAATGTAAGAACTTTTATACATTTGCCAAAAACAATGTTTTTTGGTGTTAACAGCACTTCTTGAAGGAAGCGGCCTGCCGTTCAACAGTTTGCAGCCTCATCTCCTCCCCATGGGTCCAGCCCAGCCCAGGCAGTTCCCAGACGCACCCTGCACAGTCCCACCTGGACACGTTTTCCGGTGCTGGGTCAGAGGGACTCCATCTTTTTCCCTGAACCAGAGCCAATTCCATTTCCTTTAAGGTTTTTCCCCAAACACTCAGCCCATCCTGATTGGCTCTTTCTTCAAATTTAAGCCACACGCATTTTTCCTGTCTGGGGGTGGGACTGCCTCCCCTGCTGCGATGGAAATGGCTCACGTTTGCAACCACGGATATCTGTATTCCAAAGGGCTCTGAGCACCTCAAGTGGGAGGCTGTGTGTTCTCTTTCCACGGCATCCTCCCAAGGCACGTAGCCCTGGGTCAGCTGTAGAGTATTTGCTAAATAACGAACCTGCCGTAATCAATGGACAGTAGGCCTCTGTGGTGGAGGAAGAACCGTGGCTAGGAAGTCAAAGTGCCTTAGTGATGATGAAAGGCCAGCCACGTGGCTGGGACTTGAAGCACCAGTTAACAGAGTCAAGCTTGACAAGCGATACATCTGGCTGGGAAAGGAGGATTCCACTGGGTCTCACCTGCTTTCCCTTGCGCAGGCAAGTTACCTAAGACATCTTAAGTCTCTCAGGATCCCACCCCAAATCTGTCCCTTCCTTTATCCTTGCTGCAGGAATATCTGCCCTCCCCAGTCCTCGGGCTTCCTCTTGCCACCCTGCAGCTCCCTTTCGGCTTCTGTCCCCGCTGTGATACATCCTTAAGTTTCCTCTTCAGTGCAGGGCAGAAGTGGAAGTTCAGAAATTTCCAAGGTAGGGAGGGCAGCAGGACTAGTGCATGACATTTAACTCTCATGAGAAACTTCCTTTATTTAGTGGTTTACAACCTCAACCCTCTCTTCTCTTTCCCTCCACCGCCCACCCCCCACCCCAAGTAATGCCCTGACCACAAAACTAGAACCTCTTTTCCTCCAGCACAGATCAGAAGGGAGGCTGAGAACCCTTGGACAGGGGCTGCGTATTCCCGCGGGGGTTGGTGTCGGGGCCAGGTGGGCTCTCGGAGGCTGTGTGAAGGGGTAGCTCTCAACTCAGGAGGCCTGTGGTCAGGAATTCTCCAGAACTTTCTGGAGGGTAGCTAGACTGAGCTAAGTAACACCTGGCCCTACACTCGGCCCATGCTCCTGGGTCTAACCCTGGCTAATCACCAGAATCCCTTGGGGGCTCTTGTTAAGAATTCAGATGCCTGGGCCCCACTCGACCTACACAGCTGCCATCTCTCTGAAGAATGAGGCCTGGGTATCTGTAGTTTGCATACCTTCCTGGGGCTGGGGGCAGGGCGGGAGACGGGGGTGGAGGAGGATTCTGATGTGTGGCCGATGTGGGGAATCACAGGGCCATGAGGTTTGTCACCACTGAACACAACTTTAAGGCAAGTCACAGCCGCTGCGTACATGATTCCCCTCCCCCAGGGGTCAGGCTTCGACACGTTAACAGACCAGGGCAGATTCCATCTTTTCAGTGCACAGAGGGGTGGCTAAGAGCTCTCGGACCCTGGCACTGTCCCACAGTAGCAGTGAGATCTGGGAAGAGTCACAGCTCTTCTATGTGTTCCAGTTCCCCCACATGCAAAATGGTCGTGAAGACACTCAGCTCACAGGACCGTTAAGGAGATGAAATGAGAAAAGGTAGGTAAAGCTCTTAGCATGCTGTCTGGCACATTCAATAAATGGCATTATTATTTTACCCACAAAGCCCTGGTGTCTTGGAAGAGAAAGTTACCTGGCAGTCACGGAGCTACTGTCACCCACTAAACGTCTGTGGGGTAGGACAGGAGGACTAGGGCCGTTGGTGTTCCAGACCCTCTTGAGCACCTGGTGGAGGGACATCCGACCCCTGCACCAGCTGGAATTATTCCACTGAAAGTGAAAGTATCGCCGACTGGCTGGATGCCACTTCCTCCTGGCGAGCCGAGCCGCCCCCTCACCACCCAGAGTGCTCGAGATGCTCTTGAATCAGCACTGTGAAATCTTGACCCAGAATGCTTTGCTCAAGGAGGCCGTTTGGGCTCGCAGCCCAGATTTTCTGAAATCTCACCCCTCTAATGCCCAAGAGCAGCCCTTCAAAACTCAGAGTTAAGAATCACAAGATCCAGTAGAAAAAGCTGGAAAGGGATTTAAAGGTAACGCCCACACACGCCCGTCATCTGGTGGATTGAAAACACATGCCCAGATGGAACGAGCCGTGCCTAGGGACACACAGCTGACTGGGGCTGAGATGATTCCAGAGCCCAGACCTACTGCTTCTAACCAAGACCCCTAGTCTGGTGCTCTCTCTACTACCTCAGGGGCTTGCAAAAATCGTGGATTGCTGGGCTCCACTTCCAGAGCTTCTGATCCAGTGAGACCGTGGTGGGGCAGGAGTTGGCCTCTGAAGACCAAGACCAGGGAACTGGGTGAGAGTCCTGGTGCCTCCATCTAGCAGCTGTTGTGGCTAAAGCAAAGATAGTGGGAAACAAAAAATATTCGTCCCAGAAATAACTGGCTCAACGTCTCCCCAAAGGCTCTGATGATTTATACCAAGTAAACAGAAAAGAAGGCAGATTTCATTAATCTTAATAAATGGGTATTGCCTTAGGGAGAGGAAGGGGTTGGTGAGAAATAAAAAAAATGTTGTGCATCTACTTGTAAGATTGCATTAAACATTAAACTAAACACAGTCTATTTAAAGCACTGCTGTTGGATCTAAACTTAAGTAGCACTGTTAAAACCTGTGGCATAGCAGTGTATCTTATTCAAAGTTTAATTAGATTTCCGAACTAGCTACAAATACACAATTATGCAGTTTTGCTGGAATCTGGATGGCTGGTAAAATTAAAGGATAAGAATCTTCTGTACCAGGTGAAGATCAAGTTCAACAGGACACCTTTATTTTCACATTAATATTTCATAATAGTAATGGCCAACATTTATGGAGGCTTCCTTAGTGCTAAGCAATTGCATGTTTTCTCATCGGCACTTCAAAACAGTCTAAAATCTTCTTCCAATTCTCTAGGTTATAAAACCAAGTAAGTGGTGAAGTCTAGATTCAGATCAAGCCAACCCTCTTCACCGCTGGAATCTATAGAAAGTTTGCATTTGAAAAGATTTTAAAGTTCAATTAGATTACAACCACATGCACACAGTCACTCCAACAAAGCAAACTCCAGGGGGAGGCAGCTCTTTGGAGAGCTGCTTTAATGCGGAATGACGGGTAGGAATTGACTGCAATTAGCTTACAGTTTATTGGTAGGTAATGGGTATTTCTACAATGCTTCAGAGGGCCTGTAACAGTTTGTTCTCTTTGGTGTTTGAAATATTCCCTTTTCGCGGTACAATTTCTTAAATGGGCTGACTGGGCTCTGGGTGTGAATTGATGTGAGGTGAACTCACTTGAAAAGTCTCACCTGAGGAAATTCTAAATGAATGACATTTGCATAGGCCCGCTGCAGCCAAAACAAGGTTTACTCTCCCCCTCTCTGTTCTGGGTCAGGACCAAGACGAAACACGGTTAAATGCTGACACCCTCGAGCATTCAGGATTTATCCTGGCAAAGGCATCAGAGTCCGCTAAAAATACCTGCCTATTGTCTTACCTCTGACACTGCTGAGGGATGTGACACTTACCCGGAGAAACCCAGAAAGGCAGACGGACATCCAGTTTGTGAGGAGTTTTTCGACCACGGACTCCGTGCGTCTCAGCATGAGTTTCGGCTGCATGTTACTACACTGTTCCATCAAGTCCCTGGTCAGCACCTCCAGGATGCTGGTCAGGTAGACCAGCTTGGTTTGCAGGGCAATGGTTAGGAAGGAGGCGAACAGACACCTGTTGAAAAAGAGAGCTGGGTGAACCATCAGCTGCAGGCCTAGCAGGACACTGATGGGAGTTTCCATGGAAGCTCACTGGCAGGGCAGGGAGCTGGCTTGTTGGGTTGGGAGCTTTTTTTTAAAGTTTAGATTCTAACCACTTCTATCTCTAGAACATTTTCTGTGTTTTCAGCATTTAAACTAGAGTGGTACAAGAAGTGAGTCTTCCAAAGTTTCAGGATGTTTTAAAAATAAAAAATAACACTTCTGCTTTTTTGATTAAGAATTTATGGGCTGGGCATGGTAGTTCACGCCTATAATCCCAGCACTTTAGGAGTCCAAAGCAGGCAGATCACCTGAGGTCAGGAGTTCGAGACCAGCCTGGTCAATGTGGTGAACCCCTGTCTCTACGAAAAATACAAAAATTAGCCAGGCGTGGTGGCACGCTGCTGTGGTCCCAGCTACTGGGGAGGTTGAGGCAGGAGAATTGCTTGAACCCAGAAGGTGAAGGTTGCAGCGAGCCTAGATCGTGCCACTGTACTCCAGCCTGCGCAACAGACCGAGACGCCATCTTAAGAAAAAAAAAGAATTCATGTGGGTTTTTTGGAGTGTTGGAGTTTTTCAGGGTTACTTGGGGGTGGGAGGGTTGTGTGTGTGTCTTCAAAATAGACTTTGTGTTGGGAGCTGGGGGCAGGAGGCTGAAGCAGCAGGATCGCTTGAGGCCAGGGTCTGAATCCAGCCTAAGCAACATAGCGAAACCCTGTCTCAAATTTTTTTAAAAAGGGCTAGGCACAGTGGCTTATGCTTGTAATCCTTGCAGAAGGGGGTATTGTATGCGGTCGGGAGTTTGAGACCAGCCTGGGCAATACAGCACTTTTTTTGGATCATGTAGTAGAGATGGGGTCTGTATTACTACAACAACAACATTAGTAGGGTGTGGTGGCATGCACCTGTAGTTCCAGCAACTTGGGAAGGCTGAGGCAGGAGGGTAGCTTGAGCCCAGGAGGATGAGGCTGCAGTGAGCTACGATCACACACTTCAGCCTAGGCCACAGAGTGAGATTCCAACTAAAAAAATAAAAATTGTGTTGGGTGGTATGATCTAAATGGAGATAAGGCTGCAAAAACTTCCAATCAAACAGCGTTTGGAAAAGTGCATGTTCTCAAGAGACCACGTTCAGATAGTGGTTTGGAAATAAAATATAGGACTCAGGTTTGATTTCTCTCTCTCTCTTTTTTTTGTAGAGACAAGGTTTTGCTGTGTTGGTCGGGCTGGTCTTGAACTCCTGGCCTCAAGTGATTGCCTGCCTTGGCCTCCCAAAATGCTGGGATTACAGCCATAAGCCAGCATGCCCAGCCTGATTTTCTCTTCTTAAAGGCTTTTAAAACATCAGAGAATGGACTAATACCTGTCCTTCACAGAAAAGTTCTTCTGCTTTTCAAGGGTGTGGATGACAGTAACAAGAAAGCTTTTATTACAGATTAGGGCATCCAAAGCTGTGAGACTTTCATTCTTGTCATTGGCGTCTCTGTTCTGAAAAAAAGAAAAAAAATATATAGTATAATACAAAATCATATGTAAGTTTAAGGTTAGAAAGTAGATCCACAATGGGTTTTCCAAGACAATGAACTATTTAATATTGAATTCATGATCCAAAAAAACCACAATAAAAATTCAAAGTAATAATCATGGAGATGATAATGATGATAACACTATGAACATCAGGCAGTCACTGGGCTAAAAATGAAAACGCAGAGACTTACATGCATATCTTCAGTGAAGATGTGGGTGAAGCCACCTGACTGAGAGGAAGGAGACACTTTTATTATTCATAACATCCAAAGGAAATGAAGAGTGTATTTTTGTTATAATACCCAAGTCCGTTTTAATAAAGTAGAGACACTATTTGCTAATCTGAAGCGCCCGTGGGTTTATGGTGGCTAATAAGTATTATTCAGCTTTCAAGAAACGCCACTGAATTCCGAAAGCCTCTAAGAATAATTATCATGGCATCAGTCCTAGGTTTGGTAGATGAAGGTATCATCTCACATTTTAGAAGAAGCGATTTAAGAGTTAAAGGAGGGGTCATTGATGAAGATTATGCAAATATCAGACCGCTCTTCAAGCAATTTACCTTCTAAAGATAAAGACTAAATTACGTTGCTAAGTTTTACAAGTCTTACCTAAGTAGCATCTACGGTTTCAATACACAATGATACTGAAAACAGGGGGTAGTTAAAAGTATAGAATCTGGACCAAACTACTTGGGTTCCAGTCCTGGTTTTAATCACATACTGGTCACATGACGTGGGATGTGTTACCTAACCTCTCTGTGTCTGACTTGCCTCATCTCTGAAATGGGGACAATAATGGTTCCCACCAGAGGTTTAGTGTGAAAATAAAATGTGTGCAGAGTAAGTGCCTTGTGTCAGTTATCATTACTGGTTTTATTCCTAATTTATAGCAAACTAGACCACAATGCTATTACCCCACTGGTTTCTAAATGCTAGGTAGCTCTGGAATAGAAACTTCGAAATTTGAGGGTTTGTAGTATACCATAAATCTTATTAAAAATTAAAGGTTAAACTTTAAAAGTATGTTAAGCAATACTTTGAGTCCACAGAATGAGACTCTAAACTGAAAACATTCAGGTTTTTCTTCCTTTTTGATAATAGAAACTTTGAGCTAATTTTATATCTTGTGAAGTAAATTTCTTCTGTAGAGCATTTTGCTTCATAGTTTCAAATTTGCTAGCCCAAGCAAAAGACCTAAAACTCTTTTCGCCATATCCTCCCCTAGTTAAAAGCAAAAAGTCCCAAAAAACAAACTGAAAAAACCCCTAGACCCTAGGTTTGCATTTTCTAGTTCTTAATATTTTTCTGCTGAACCAACTTCATGTAAATGGACAGGAGAAACAGGTTGATTCTTAATCATAAATACTGAAGTGCCACCCTGGCTCTCTGTGTGTTTGTTTCTTTGTTTTGAGACGGAGTCTTGCTCTATCACCCAGGCTGGAGTGCAGTGGCGCAATCTCAGCTCACTGTAACCTCCACCTCCCAGGTTCAAGCAATTCTTTTTTTTTTTTTTGAGACAGAGTCTTGCTCTGTCACCCAGGCTGGAGTGCAGTGGCGCGATCTCAACTCACTGCAAGCTCTGTCTCCCGGGTTCACACCATTCTCCTGCCTCAGCCTCCCAAGAAGCTGGGACTATAGGCGCCCGCCACCACGCCTGGCTAATTTTTTTGTATTTTTTAGTAGAGACGGGGTTTCACCGTGTTAGCCAGGATGGTCTCGATCTCGGGTTCAAGCAATTCTCTGCCTCAGCCTCCCGAGTAGCTGGGATTACAGGTGTGCACCACCATCCCCGGCTAATTTTGTATTTTTAGTAGAGACGGGGTTTCACAATGTTGGCCAGGCTGGTCCCTAACTCCTGACCTCAAGTGATCCACCCGCCTCGGCCTCCCAAAGTGCTGGGATTACAGGCGTGAGGCACCATGCCCGGACCCGTGGCTCTCTGTGTTTTAAGGCTGTTTCCTCCTTTCATTCAAATTTCCCTTTTCTTCAGCTTAGATCCTCTGCCTACTCTTATTTCTTCTCCTATTTTATGCAAAGCGAAGAAGAGTCAATATAATAAAAAGCAAGGCTCTAAAAGCCAAACCAACAGGCAGAGCAAAGAACCCTGGCCTCCTTTGAGAACCTACAATCTCCTCTGGATTTTGCCTGTTGCTTTTTTGTAGGTGCTGAACACCCAAATCCTCCCCCTTCCCAGCCCCCAACCTCCAGGCCTAGAGGATTTGGCTTCCGATCAATCCATAAAGAGCCTAATTAATACCAGGACTTATCTACAGCCTGGAATGCATTTCAAGTGGCATTGTCTTCTTATGATGTGTTTCCCTGTTCTATCTTTTCTTAATTATTATAAATTCAATTTTGACTTAGGTCTTCTTGAAAGGGTTCTGACAAATTTATGCGTGTTTTTTTCCTGGGCTCTCTCCTTTAAACAACTTCTGACCTCAATTTTTATGGCTTTCCCAGTTGTTTTTCAAGATTATACATAACACTGAGTTAAATCAGTTTGGCTCCTTTGCAACTATCTCTCTTCTAAAATAAGGTAGCATTGTTCCTGGGATTTTTTTTTTTTTTTTTTTGGAAACATTCAACTTGCAACAGTGTTCCTTTACATTCATTACTCTATCTTGTTCTTGATTACCAAATTTAGAAGATAAGAACATTTCTTTTCTCAGGCCACAGATCACTCTATTCAGCACTCAAGGGCAATCATTAACTGTAAAAGCCCACACAGCATTCATGTTGATAGTCAAAAATCTCCGTTATTTTATTACTTTTAAATTCTTAATGGGGATCTCAGATAGCTCAGAAATGGGACTCGTGATGCAACCTTTGCAGAGGTCCCGCACAGTCATCCTGATTCGGGGAATCGAATTCCCCTCCCCAGGCGGTGTTCTGCCATAGAAATGGATGAGGTGGCAAATGGCAGATCTCAGTGCCTCGGTACTCTTGGAGGATAAGTTAAGGGAAACAAACTTCACCAGCACAAAAAGCTGAAGTCTTATTTACAGCCTTCTTGATTTATAACACTAAGGCTTGGACCAAAAAATATGGCAGGTGTTTTATGAAGGCATTCCAACCTCCAGACCCTGCATTACATATCATGGTGTCCTCTTCTAGAATTATAGAGAAACTGGAAATTGCTTACTGCATGTCTCTGAGTTTCTGAACTCTAGGCTCCTGGCCAGTTGTTTTGGAGAAGCTTCTGGTAAGGTGATACAAACTCTCCTTTGGCCTGGAGAGGTATCAGCCATTGCTTAGAAGTCTAGATTGAAATGTGATCGTTGGTATTGATGTGTTTAAGAGGTTGGGCCTCTATGTGGTCATCAGATCGCAAAAAAGAAGGGCAAGATGGCGGAGCTGGGGTATCAGGACGTGGCAGTGATGATACGCAGGATGAGTGTACCTCGCCAAAGACTTGGGAGGGTAAATGGAGAAGGCTGAGTGAGTGGGTGAGAAAATGGAGGCGTGAGAACATAGGTAAGACCAGCAACCCAAAGGGTTAAGTAGACGACTCCTCAGAGCCCTAGAACAAATGAATTAATCAGTTCGTGCATCTATGTCTACTAAATGAGGATGATACGAACTGATCAGCTAAAGAAAAACTACGGAAGAGAACCATAAGAACTTCACATGGCTAAAAATGCCTGTTTTCTACTCCAATTCCATCCATGTCTACTTTCCTCCCTTTTGACCGGTAGTATTTTTCCTTTCCAATTGGGAAGTAATAGTGAATAATCTAGTCGCTGCAATGTAAGTCATGCAGATAAACACAACAAATTGGCTAGCTCACAATTTATTGATTTTTAAATGAACTAGCTCACTTCCCAGCTACACATTCAGTTCTACATTGGGAGTAAAAGAAAGCAAAAATCATCACTCTGAGCTTCTGTCCCTCCTAGGTTTTTGTTACTGGGCAAAGAATAATCACCAGTGACCCATCACTGTTTTATACCCTAATCAATGCAATTAATAATTACCCTCCTCCCTGCTCTGCTCAAACTCAAGCCATTATTTTGTACCAAGCATATTATCTATAGCTGCCTTGGAAGCAAACACTTGTTTTGACAACAGCAACAAGCACCTTCATTATTATTCAAGACTCAACCTTCGGAATATGATCAATGCTCTTTTACCTCAGGGAAGAAAGTTCTCAGAGCAAAATGTTTGTAGTCAAGGAAGGGAACAGTTCCAAAACTATCAACCACATCCAATTTATCCATCTGCAGCTCAGCAAAGCCTGCAAAACAGAATCCCAAGAGCAATATTTTAACTCAACAAACAATGGATAAGATCTTCTGCTGTTTTGTCTAACACAGGGTATGACCTTGGTTTTCATTAAAGAAGAAACAATAGATAATGACTTGGTTGGCTGCAGAGAAGAGCTGAAATAAAACGCAAAGCCAGGTCCAGGCCCTGCTGTTCCGTTGTCTTCTATTATACAAACAGTTCTCATTACTGTGGCCATCTCCATGTAAGGGTAAAAAAATAAAAATATAAATATAAAAGGCTTGTTTTTCTACAAATACAATTTTAGAGCCTACCGTCACGTATCTCTTTCCGGAGCTCGCTTTCCAGCAACTCTAGCTGTTGACTCTGTTTGCGACTCAGCTCCTTCGATTTGTGCCTGGTCACCCCCACGGCCGCTAAGAGACAGAGATGCTGCATTAGAGGGACATGTTCACTCAAAAACCAAAAATGAAAACAAATAGCAACCTTTACAGTTCTTAAAAACAAATAACAAAAAAACCAGATAGGGACAGAGAGCAAGAGCTAGAATGAAACTAGAAAATAGCATTGAAGAGCTGGATCTTATAAAAAAGAAAATTTCCCAGTGAGGGGTCACTCTGAAGAGGAAGATGCTGAAATGCAACAGAAAAAACCCAAAACCTTACTCATTTTACAAGTGAAAGCTAAATCAAATAACCTTCACTTGTAACCAAAGATCCCAGTTGGCTGAAATGTAATGGAACAAGCCAAGTTTCCCCACAGCTGCAGCCACTTGCATTGTTCCATTCTTTTTGAATGTTTGTAAGCATCCCTGGAGAAATAAAGTTGTGCTGCAAATGCAGAAAGGAACTGCAGATCCACAGTTGGCTACATGGGCCAAACCTGCATAGAGCTAATGAGGTGACATGATGAGCGAACCACAAGGAACTCCCATACCTCCTTACTGCTTCTAACTGTGCTGCAAAGGCCATAAACCAACCCAGTTCGGTTCTTGGGTTCATGTCCTTGCTCTGTCATTTACTAGCTGTGTGACCTGGGTTAAGTTCCTCAGCATCTCAGTGCCTGGCTGCCTTCTCTGTAAGAGTGCCTATCTCACTGTGATGCTGGGAGGATTATAAGAAGTAACTCATAAAAAGCATTAAGAATGTATTATTTAAAAAGTATAGGTATTCAACAATCAACCATCATTATTCTAGGAAGCTTCTCCTCACTTATACAAATTACAGCCAGGTGCGGTGGCTCACGTCTGTAATTCCAGCACTTTGAGAGGCTGAGGTGGGAGCATGGCTTGAGGCCAGGGGTTTGAGATCAGCCTGGGCAACAGAGAAAGACATTTTTCTGTCTTTACAAAAAAAAAAAAATATAGAACATTAGATGGGTGTGATGGTGCATGCCTGGCGTCCCACCCAGCTACTTGGGAGGCTGAGGTGGGAGGATCACTTGAGCCCAGGAGGTCAAGGCTGCAGTGAGCCGTGATCATGTCACTGCACTCAGCCTGGGCAAAAAAGAGAGACCCTTTCTCCAAAAAAAAAAAGAAACAAAGAAATTACATAATAGATGGGCTCTGCTACCAATAATGCTGGAGGAAACAAATACAGCTCTTCACTGGACTACTTCATAAAGTCAACAGTCTTAATAACATGCGTTGTGCATGTCTAAGAAAGGGTGGAGTATGTAGTGGTTCCCAAACTTACTTGACCATGGAACCTCCTTTTCCAGGACAGTCACTTGGGACCATTGTTCCTCAGACCTCAGTTTGAGCAACACTGACTCATGCACACAAAGGCTCATGTTTTCTAGCTCCAGAGACTTGCACAGGTATCAGCAATATAACAAGTGCTGGATGAACATCAGGTGAATGGATGCAGGGATGAATGAGTGAATATATGAGTGTATGGAAGGAGACATTGGCCACTGCCTGGACTAGCCATCAAATTTCAGAAAGGCAATACCTATGTTCAATCAAGAAATACAAAGTGGTTTTTTTTTGTTTTTTGTTTTTTTTGAGATGGAGTCTCACTCTGGCCAGGCTGGAGTGCAGTGGCACGATCTCGGCTCACTGCAACCTGCAGCTCCCAGGTTCAAATGATTTTCCTGCCTCAGCCTCCTGAGTAGCTGGGATTACAGGCACGTGCCACCACACCTG
>NW_012104554.1:373164-375868 GCF_000951045.1 Mandrillus leucophaeus
TCGTTTCTCAAAGTTTTGATTTGGGCTTTCACCCATTTATACTTAACTGAAGCAAACAGCCCCTGAAAGCTGAAAGTCTGCCTGCCTGGCGAGAGGCCCCAGGGAATAATTTCTCTGACAACATTACACAGGGCACTTACCAAAAATGACAACCACTAGCAAGACAGGGAGCACAATCAGAAAATACCACGTGGAAGGAACTGACTCCTGCTCGACGTAGAGCTCCAGGTTTCCCAGCTTGACCTGATGGGACAAAGAATGTCATTAGACCCAATTGAGTTGGGGACTGTATTTATTTACATAATTTCCCCCCTAAAATGGCTTCACAATACAAAAAGAAGCAGTGAGCTGGGTAGGATATCTGAGTTCAACTCTCATTTCTGTGGCAGATTGGCTATGTGTCCTTGGACAAATCCAGAATATTCACTGTGCCTCAGTTTCCTGAAATGTCAGTTGACGTGTGCTAGACTACACCCTCAGAGTCTTAATTTTGGCCCTCTTTGCTCTGGGGGTTTTAAGTTGCGGGAGTGGGGGCAATAAAGAGGCAGTAACCTGTAGGCAAGAAGCCCCTGCCCCTTATTCTAAGGGAGAAACTCAATTTTTATCTTTTTTACAGGCAGGGCTTATTTTGTTTTTGTTTTAGACACAGGGTCTTGCTCTGTTGCCCAGGCTGGAGTGCAGTGGTGTGATCATAGCCCACTGTAGCCTCGAACTCACCATGGGCTCAAGTGATCCTCCCACCTCAGCCTCTCAAGTAGCTGGGGCTACGGTGCACACCACCACACCTGGCTAACTGTTAAATTTTTTGTAGAGACAGGGTCTCACTATATTGCCCAGTCTGGTCTCGAACTCCCAAACTCAAGCGATCCTCCACCTCAGCCTCTCAAAGTGCTGGAATTACAGGTGTGAGCTACTGTACCTGGCATCCTATTTTGAATAAAACATTCTGTGGCAAAAACCAGATTGTCAGTGCTGATCAGATCATCCCTGAGGGATTTTTGCAGTTTTAGCATTTTTTTTTTTTTGGTTATATTTTGTGAAACTTGTCGAGGGAAAAACTCTACATGAAGCTTAATTATTTCATTGATGTACATACAAGTATTAAGGCGTGTTTCCACCTTTGGACCCATGCTGCTCCCCGTGGAGGCATTTGAGCACAGCGGCTGGAGGATGGATTTGGACCCAGATAGCTGAAGCTCTCCATCCCAGCTCTGCCACCTGTGTTCTCAGCCATAGAACCCTGGGTTAGGTACGCACATCCAGTCTCCTTTTTCCTCATCTCTGAAATGGGATGTTGGGAGTGCCTCTTGGTAGGCTGTCATAACTAAATGTGTGACGTCATCTGAATAAGTCAGCTCATGGCGCCCTCCTCAAAACTCTCCCATGCCTTCCCCAGCCCACCAGCCAAGCCCTCGCCATGGTCCACAAGGTCCTAGTCATCTCCTGTTCTCTCCGCGAACTCTCTAACCTCGGAAGCCTCTGCTCTGCTCCCTCCACTGCAGTCACACTGGCCTCCTTGCTGCTCTTCAAACACGCCAGGCAGCCTCCTGCCTCAGGACCTCTGCAACCTCTGCTCCCTCTGCCTAGAATGTTCTACCCCAGAGAGCCCATGGCTTGTTCCCACTCCTCCTTATACAGATATCACCTTCACAAGCAGCCCTTTTCTACCCACCATTGCAAAACCTGCAGCATGGCCCCCCACCCCCCAACACTGGTGCTTTTTTCTCCATAGCAACTGCCACCAAGTAACACAATTTTTATTTATATTCTTCATGCTGTGTCTCTTTAGGGAACCTCCACAAAGGCAGATGTTTTTGTCTGTTTTATTCTCTGTCTGTCCCCATCACGGCATAGGCTCTCAGGAGCTATGTCATGACGGATGAAGAATGCTAACACTTGCTCTTCTCAACTAACAGGAAAGGTGGAAACACTGGTGAGTTGAGTTGTTGTTCCTTATTGTTTTCTTGAAACAGGGTCTTACTGTGTTGCCCAGATTTCTAGGGGCTCAAGTGATCCTCCTGCTTTGGCTTTTCAAAGTGCTGGAATTATAGGCATGACTTATCTCTCCCAGCCCAGTTGTTATTCCTGTTTTAAAACTTACTATTGGCTGGGCGCGGTGGCTCACACCTGTAATGTCAGCACTGTGGGAGGCCGAGGCAAGCAGATCACTTGAGGCCAGGAGTTTGGGACCAGCCTGCCCAACACAGTGAAACCCGGTCTCTACTAAAAATAGAAAAAATTAGCCAGGCGTGGTGGCGTGCACCTGTAATCCCAGTCACTTGAGTGACTGAGACATGAGAATCGCTTAAAACTGGGAAGCGGAGGTTGCTGTAAGCCAAGATCGCGCCACTGCACTCCCGCCTGGGTGACAGAGTGAGACTCTGTCTACAAAATAAATAAAACTTATTATTACCCCCATTTACCATACAGATGGACAAAGAGAGGCTCAGGAAACTCAAGTGATTTACCTAAGGCCACAGAGCTATTAACTGGAGCCACTGGGACATGAACACATTTTTGTTGTTGCCTTCCAGTCTGAAGTTCTTTTTCATTGTCTTTTATCCAATTATTTATGACAATAGATCAAAAAGAATTTATATAGGCTGTACAGAGCCTCATATGGCAGGAACACTATAAAGGGTGACTTCTGTTTCCCTTCTCAGTGGTCTCACATCTTTATTATGGGACATAAATATAGCAGTGA
>NW_012104554.1:378436-379512 GCF_000951045.1 Mandrillus leucophaeus
ATCTCCTGACCTCGTGATCTGCCTGCCTCGGCCTCCCAAAATGCTGGGATTACAGGCGTGAGCCACCGGCCAAAGTGCTATTTGTTGGTGGATAAGACTTCCTTTTTCAAAGAAGGATGAGAGAAAATAGACTTCAAATGACAAGCAGCTCAGAACCAGAGTCACAAACGAAATGGCTGCAGATATCAGCTACACAGATGTGTTAAATGGCCTAGGTGGAGACAATATGGAGTGGTGGCAACTGTGGTCAAAACCTAGGGAGCACATTCCCTCTCTCAAGGGCATAGCTGCTACTCAGCTCTATTAAACGGATGCTACAGAAATTTGGGATCCAATGATCCAAATCTTTCACATTTTCAAGAGATGTTTCCAAATGTGAATCACTAATTTTTAAATGTTATAAGCTACTTAATAGTTTTAGAAAATGCTACATGGGCGAAACAAAATATATTGGTGGGCCAGATGTAGCCAATGAGCAACCACCATGGGCTCACGGTGTGTGGATGAGCCTGGGACCACGTTAAGAGATGACATACATCATTTAAAAAAAAAAAAGTGTTTACTTTTTAGACACAGGGCCTCATTCTGTTGTCCAGGCTGGCATGCAGTGGCATGATCATAGCTCACTGTAACCTCAATTTCCTGGGTTTATGCGTCCTTCCTCCTCGGCCTCCCAAAGTGTTGGAACTACAGGTGTGTGCCCCTGTGCCCAGGCATGACCACACTTCTAAAGTGTGGTTCTGCCCAGAAAATCAAGACTGGGATGAGACTGGGGTGGTAGGTGGTGGGGGGTGGTCAGGATGAAATAACCAAGTCCTGGGAGCCCAAAATCCCAGAGAAGTTCTTAGAGAATTAAATAAATGAACATTTGTCACCACAATTCGAAGGAATGGAGAAGCAAAGTAGATTATATCCCTCAAATCCCAAGATACCATCTATGTAATCCAGCCTTCTATTAATGAAGCAACCTTAAAAAAAAATTCGTTTTTTGTTTGTTCGTTTGTTTTTGAGATGGAATCTTGCTCTGTCCCCCAGGCTGGAGTGCAGTGGTGCGATCTCGGCTCACTGCAACCTCC
>NW_012104554.1:381337-402259 GCF_000951045.1 Mandrillus leucophaeus
CCCCCCAACACTGGTGCTTTTTTCTCCATAGCAACTGCCACCAAGTAACACAATTTTTATTTATATTCTTCATGCTGTGTCTCTTTAGGGAACCTCCACAAAGGCAGATGTTTTTGTCTGTTTTATTCTCTGTCTGTCCCCATCACGGCATAGGCTCTCAGGAGCTATGTCATGACGGATGAAGAATGCTAACACTTGCTCTTCTCAACTAACAGGAAAGGTGGAAACACTGGTGAGTTGAGTTGTTGTTCCTTATTGTTTTCTTGAAACAGGGTCTTACTGTGTTGCCCAGATTTCTAGGGGCTCAAGTGATCCTCCTGCTTTGGCTTTTCAAAGTGCTGGAATTATAGGCATGACTTATCTCTCCCAGCCCAGTTGTTATTCCTGTTTTAAAACTTACTATTGGCTGGGCGCGGTGGCTCACACCTGTAATGTCAGCACTGTGGGAGGCCGAGGCAAGCAGATCACTTGAGGCCAGGAGTTTGGGACCAGCCTGCCCAACACAGTGAAACCCGGTCTCTACTAAAAATAGAAAAAATTAGCCAGGCGTGGTGGCGTGCACCTGTAATCCCAGTCACTTGAGTGACTGAGACATGAGAATCGCTTAAAACTGGGAAGCGGAGGTTGCTGTAAGCCAAGATCGCGCCACTGCACTCCCGCCTGGGTGACAGAGTGAGACTCTGTCTACAAAATAAATAAAACTTATTATTACCCCCATTTACCATACAGATGGACAAAGAGAGGCTCAGGAAACTCAAGTGATTTACCTAAGGCCACAGAGCTATTAACTGGAGCCACTGGGACATGAACACATTTTTGTTGTTGCCTTCCAGTCTGAAGTTCTTTTTCATTGTCTTTTATCCAATTATTTATGACAATAGATCAAAAAGAATTTATATAGGCTGTACAGAGCCTCATATGGCAGGAACACTATAAAGGGTGACTTCTGTTTCCCTTCTCAGTGGTCTCACATCTTTATTATGGGACATAAATATAGCAGTGACGGGTCCCCCAAACATATCTGGGAAAAGATTAATCGCAGAAAGTATGACTTCATGGTGAAGGAAGCAGGCTGTGACCCAGAGATTATCTGACTCCATCTGATTCTAATGCTACCCAGAGTGTGCTGAAGAGGCCCTTGTTTGTTTCGAGTTTCTGCTAAGACATGTCACCTCCGCATTTGAGAAAGGAGTGACAGCTCATTTGTCAATGGGTCTAGAGATTTTGCTTGCAGATGCTACTGTATAAATGTATGGCTAGAACAAAAGCTATCAAGACTCATTAGGATTATAGACAACGGTGTGTCCAATGCTTTGACATTCAAACAAGCACAGGGATGGATTCAGCCAGCTATTTTGGAGCTATTTTGCTTGGGCTAGCAGTACCAGCTTTGTTTATCTTCTATCTAAAGTGAGGATCTGAAGATCCATGAAAGATTCCATTCTGGCCTCTGGTTTAGCCAAGGAATTATCACAAAAATCAGGTAAAGACAGCAGGTGGGACTGCCAGGTCACTTACACGGACTTTCTTAGAAGAGTTGGCAATGGTGCTTGCAGTCTTGATGCCTTTAATTTTGCAGAGGATGGTGGTGAGATCTTGATTTCTAGTAATATTTTCAAAACTGCAATTTAATTGCCCATTTTCCCCATGGAAGAGAGTAATTTCAATGTCTTTTTTGGAAATGTTGAAGTTGTCGTTTTCTTTCTGTGAAGAATAAAATGAAGATGGAGAAGTCAGAGCACGTGTAGAAACTCACAAGCATAAACACACCTTTCCGGTCAAGGGGGCGGGGCAACATCCCACCCAGAAAAAAAAGAAACATACTTGAATTTTCACTTCCAGTTCTGTGTCCACCTCGGATTCTACCCGATACCCTGTGAATCTGGGGTCCTCCCGATACTGCAGGGTTCCACAGTCCAAGTAGGTGTCTTGTACTCTCAGCTTCACAGTGACATTCGTGCGCACTTTTGAACTCTTTAAACTGGGGGCTAAAAACCCGCAGTAAGTCGCCACACAATATTCAGAGACCTGGAGAAAAGAAAGGAACGTTTTAGTCACTTTGTGAATGAATGCCAGCTCTGATCTCTAAGAGCTAAGTGACCTGAGCAACTTAACTTCTTGGTGCTTCTGTTTTCTCATGTGTAACATGGGGCCAGCAATACTACTTCCCTCACAGGATTGACTTAACCCTACATTACATTAAATGAGGGCTACGTTAAATGAGATTATGCATGCTTAGAACAGGGCCCGGCACACAGTAAGCACTCAAAATGTGCTAGTGAATATTATGATATCATGAGTGACAATGAAAGCAGCTGGAAGGTTATGCCATGGGAAAAGAAACTAAGCTGAAAGCAGTAGGCTACGGAAAGGGGAAGATTCTGACCCAAGGGGCTTAGGTGTCCTTGGGGTGAGCCTGTCTGAGCCCTCGGGAACCACGAGAAAAGAAAAGTGTCCAACCCCCAGCAAGGGCCAGCTCCTGAAGCGATTGTTGCAGCTGAATCACTCTTTGTTGGGGGAACCTCCTGCAGGGCCTTAGCAGAAGTCACTAGCCACAAGAAGGAAAAGCCTTTTCAGGCGTAACAGAAAACAGGAACAATGCATCCCCCATGAAATGAAAAGCATGAAAACTGAAAACAATGCAGAAAAGGTGGCCTGATTTACAGGATTAAAACAAACAAAAAAAAAAACAAAAAAAACCATAAATAGGCTGGGCACGTGGCTCATGCCTGTAATCCTAGCACTTTGGGAAACTGAGGGAGGAGGGTTACTTGAGTCCAGGAGTTGAAGAACAGCCTGGGTAACATAGTGAGACCCTGTCTCTCTCTATATAAAAAAAAAAAAAAAATTTAAAAAGTTAGTAAATACATAATATAAACATATTGACATATATTGTCCTGTTTAGGTGTAAAGGACAGGCAGAGGAGGCTGCTGGGTTAAGGGAGGATGGCAACATTCTACAGAAAAGCAATGATAACCCATAAAAAGAAATTTGTCAGGTGGTAAAAAGTATTTTCCCCCATCCCCACCACCCCCTGATACTAGAGCATAAAAAAGACAATAGGAAGGGGCAATTGGTGGGAAAATAGGACGTGAAGAGCTGAGAGCTGGACAAGCACAACCTTCCATTCCCTTCACATCTTTCCAAACTCTACAGCCCGGAATCTCCTGCTCACATTTCTGTCCACAGGATGAAAACCACTGTCTCCACTGCCTCAGCAACCCTAACTCCTAGCAGGCTGGCTTCTTACTGAAGATGCCTTCTAGAAGGATTGCCGGCGAGAGGATCACCCAACCTCATTATCCTCAAGACTCTACAGTTCTGTACTCATGACCAACTCGCACCATGCGATTTGCTCTTTTTCACTGGTTTCTGAGCACCCTCTGGGCCACCTTCACGGCCCATCCTATTGTCTTTCATTCCTTAAAATGAAGCTTTACCACCAGTCCTAGGTGCTCTTTTCTTCCTCCTCTGTGCTCTCACTCCCATGATGTCACCCCCACTCTCCCTTTAACGATACTGCTATAAAGACAAGCTGGTCACCTCTAGCTTCACCATGCCCCAGCACTTGAGACCTGCTGTGCTAACCACAGCCCAAAGGGACCTGCTGTCAGCCCAGAGAGACTGCGGACGTCTCCGACACACCTGCACTGGCATGAGCATCCTCACCAGGCTCCCAGCCCTTCTTCAGTTCCTGCCTCTCCAAACTCAGCTGTGCACCATTGCCAAAATAATAACCGCCCTGCAGGAGGTTCCCCAACAAAGAGTGATTCAGCAGCAACAAGCGCTTCAGGAGCTGGCCCCTGCTGGGGGTTGGACACTCTCTTCTTTTCTCGTGGTTTCCCAGGACTCAAGACAGGACACCGAAGCCTTTTAGGTCAGAATTCTCCCCTTTCCCTAGTCTACTGCTTTCTGCATAGTCTCTTTTCCCATTGGTAACCTTCTGACTGCTTTCATCGTCACTAATTGTCTCGGTCCAGTGTGAGTCCAGTGCACCTAGACCTGTGTCACTTCCTGCTCAGAGATCTTCAGTGGCTCCCTGCTGCCTACAGAATTAAGGGCAAGTTTTCAGTCTGATGCCGCTTTTTGTGGCCCCAACTCAGCTTTACAGCTATCCTTCTTGCTCATTCCCGACCCACCCTCTAGGTTCCCACCAAGCAGGATTGAGTGACGTTCCCAGCAGGGGCCTGCAAGGACTCTGTCCTCTGTACCTGAACTCACCTCCCTGCTCTACCCAGCCCACTCCATACTGCAGGCATACTTCATCCCATCCATGTTTAATTGCTCTTTCATGTGAAAATACCTGGTGTCTTCTTGGACTCACAGGGTTTCTGAACAGTTAGGGAACCAGAGGACCTAGAACCTGATGATACTCTGTGCTGTCAACTTTTTAAATTTTTATTTTATAGAGATGGGGTCTCACTATGTTATCTAGGCTGGTCTCAAACTCCTGGCCTCAAGCAGTCTTCCTGCCTTGGCCTCCCAAAGTGCTGGGATTATAATCGTGAGCCACCACACTCAGCCTCAACTTTCAGTCCCAGTGTAGATTTGCTGCCTGCCTCCATGAAGGCAATATGACTATCTCACTTATCTTTTGTCCCTGCACCCAGCAAAATGTTTTGCCTGCAGTAGGTGCTCAAAAAATTCAGCTTGATTTGGGAACAGCAAGTGGGAGGGAGAGTAAGTCCACGAAAAACTCAGGCAATGCCTCTGGTCAGAGGGTCAAACTACATGAGTCATTCAGCTGGAGGTGTTCACACCATGGAGATGTGGCCTGGAGTCAGATACAGTGTGAGGCTTGGAAATGGCTCTGAACCGTGTCAGCAGGCGAATGTGTGCACGACAAGGCTGTGAGGACGGCCTATCAGGAGGCCCCCGGAATTTGGGTCTGAACCCACACTGTCCCAAGTAGGGAGCACGTCAGCCTTGGCAGGAAGTGGTCAGGCAGGGCCCCAGAGAGGCAGCCACCTCACATATCTCATCAAGGAGAGGGAAAAAGGGGAAGAAAGAATGGGGAAGGACATGTAGAAGTGTGTGCGAGTACACTTGGAGGCCTGACTTGTATGTGAAATCCCTCATCTCCCCTCTTGGCATCAGAAGCTTCCATCTAGAGCAGCCGTGTCCAGCCTTTTGAATGTGAGGACTTTTTTGCTTATCTGTGGTGGTGGGTATCACAGAAATGATGCACAAACATTTTTTAGCTCATCAGCTATCGTTAATGTTAGTGAGGCCCAAGACAATTCTTCCAATGTGGCCAAAGGAAGCCGAAAGGTTGGACACCCCTGCTCTAGAAGATCTCCATCCAGAGGCACTGGTGGGAGAACTGGGCAAGGGTGGAAGCCAGACCCCTCCTACCATTTCTGCTGTGGGGAGATGAAAGGGAAGAGAAGGTGACATCAGATGGTAGGGAACAAATTGGGTCGAGGAGAAGGAGAAGCACATGACAAGATTTCTGGGACCTTTGCAAGTCATCTAATCTCTGTGAACCCCAACTCTCTCTGTGCAATGGGAACACCACCACCTACTCTTCACAGAAATGCAATTTTTTATATCACACCTTAACCTTTCACGAAGAATTTTCACACATATTCATAAGCATTTCCTCATTAAGGTGACTTGCCACAAAACACATAAAAAGAAAATGTCAGGTCTTATTGTACCAAGTTCATTTCTCTTTCCTCATTGCTGCAACTAGAAATACTCAGCTACAAGGATAAGGTTTTATTATTTCCACTCTAGCACAGATAGTATATATGATAGCATAGGTAAAAGTTTATAACACCAAAGTCACAGAAATAAAAAATGCCCCCCAACAAAGCATAGTGTGATGAAAATAGAACCATCCTTGAAAACAACTATTGTTACAAAGCAGCTGGAGACTTACATTTATGTTTCCTTTTAATTCATGTGAAATGATTAAGTTGTCAATTACGTCAAAATTTCTGCCCATCATGGTTATATTCTGACCACCACTGCAAGGAATAAAAACAACAATAAGGGTTTCATAGCTAAAACACAGGCGTTTTGCGTTTATGAACAAAGCTATCAATTTATTCATGTTTAATATTAAACCCAATTATGTTTCAGAGCAAATTAATGAATTTTAATTTCAAATACAGGACAATTTTAGAAATCTTTTCAGGATACCAGTCACAAATTCAGGGGTTTCAAGATGCATAAATATAAAAATTCCGGTCAGATCCTATTTTAATTCTAGGAAAATGCCCAGATTCTTTGATGGAATTTGAATTTTGTTGTGTGTCATATCGCCACATATAATCAGATCAGGAGCTGTACCTTGAAAAGGTTTCACTAAACAGAATTTTGTTTGATTACTGTTTAATCTATATAAAGATGCTTCAATCTAACAATTTTCAAAATCAAACTCCTAACCTACCAATGATACGCTATTTAGAGAGACAGGAAACACTTTGGGCAAGGTAAAATTACAGATGACATTAAAAGTGTAAATTCCTATTTGGTACGCCATATAAATAACAGCTACATTCTATCTCTCTAAAACCAAGTCAAATAACTTCACGTTTCTCAGTGCATATAAGCGAAGCGGTCACTGGGTGTGAAATAAACAGCTGTCCACAGCTCTGGCTGCCCTTGTACCCCTGTTCATGTAGGTCACCAGACACTCATTCTAGGGGACAAGAGCCTGGGTATGTCAGGTCCAACAGCCAGCTGAGCCCCTGATGACAAGACCAGGAGGCGGGCCTGAGCAACCCAATTTGTGTAGGGCAGAGTGAAGACACTGATCTCTGAATCCTCCAGCCACAATGGGGACGGGCTGAGTTGGCCTCATGCCAGTCTATAGCCATTACTAGAAAACCAAGCCAAGCGTGCTGTCCCGATGGCCAGCATTTAGGGCCACATTCTTGTTCAAGGCACAGTGACCCAGGAGCAGCCAAGACACACAGGCTCAGAATGTCACAGGTGACAGGACAGTAAGGAGCCTCTTACTTTATAGCAAAGCAGGATACTGCAGTGGCTCAGAGCCCAACCTCCTAGTCCCGGCTATCTGGGGGCTGGGGTGAGTCGTTTGAACCCTTTTCCTCCCCTAGTTCCCTCATTTGCAAAAGGGACAAGCCATAGCAGATCTCATAGATTTGTTGTGAGTATGAACCTAGTCAATAGATGAGCACACCAGGCACGTGGGGCATGCCACATCAATGTCTCCTTTTATATGGAGAATGGAATTGGTCCTAGAGTGGGGGATGTCATGCTAGAGCCTTGGTTTTGAAATTTCAGTTCCTCTTATCTTACTATTATGGACTGAATTGTGACCCCATAAAATGGGTATGTTGAAGCCCTAACTCCCAGTGCCTGGGAATGGGACTGTATTTGGAGATGTGGGTGGTTAAACAGGTAATAAAGGTTAAACGAGGTCACTGGGGTGAGCCCTAATCCAACACGACTGATGTCCTTATAAAAAGAGATTATCCCAGCTACTCAAGAGGCTGAGGGTGGAGAATCGCTTGAACCCGGGACACAGAGGTTACAGTGAGTCAAGATCCTGCCACTGCACTCCAGCCTGGGTGACAGAGTGAGACACTGTCTCAAAAAAAAAAAAAAAAAGAAGGGAGATCTGTACAGAGAGACAGAGGGAAGACCACGTGAAGACATAGGGAGAAGATGACCATCTACAAGCCAAGGTGTAAAGCCTCAGGAGAAACCAAGCTTACCAACACCACGATTTCAGCCTCCAGAACTGGGAGAAAGAAATTTCTGTTGTTTAAGCCACAAAGGCTGTGGCACTCTATGTCCACCCTAGCAAACTAATATAGCCACCTCTCTCTTGATCTTAAATAAGAACATTAAAAGTGATTTTTTTTCTTCCCCTCCTTTTCTTCTTCTTCTTCTTTTTTTAACAAAGCTTTGTCTGTAGGTTTATCTAGAGAGTACTTTGAAAACTAGCTTCGTACTGTGTCGGGCAAAGAAAATATCATTAGGATTTTAGTCCTAAAGAGATTTAGGAATAAAAATATTATGAAAGTGAATTCAAATTCAACTAAGGGGAATCTTTATTGTAGAACTCTTCACAATAACCAAGATAGGTACTCAACGGATTAGAGGATAAAGAAAATGTGGTACCTAAACACAACGGAGTATTATTCAGCCTACAAAGAAGAATGAGATCCTGTCATTTGCAACAACACAGATAGAACTGCAGGACATTACGTTAAGTGAAATAAGCCAGGCACAGACCGACAAATGTTGCAGGTTCTCACCCATATGTGGGAGCTGAGAAAGTTGGTCTGATGGAGATGGAGAGTAGAATTATGGGTATCAGAGGCTGGGAAGGGTGGTGTGGCAGGGTCAGAAAGGGATAAAGAGGGGTTGGTTAATGGCTACAAAAATACAATGAGATAGAATAAGATCTAGTGTTCAGTAGCATAGTAGGGTGTCTATAACTCACAATAATTTATTGCATATTTAAAAATAGCTAGAAGAGTAGAATTGGAATGTTCCTAACAGAAATAAATGATAAATGCTTGAGACGATGGATACACCAATTACCCTGATTTGATGATTACATATTCACTGTATGATTGTAGAAAAAATATCACATGTGCCCCATAAACATGTCCAAGTGTTATGCACCCATGAAAATGTAAAAAATACATAATAGTAATAAATAAAAACATTCAACCAGAGAGAGAAATGTTTTTCTTAACATATTGGATTTATCTGGGCAAGTTTATTTTGGGGTTTCCATCTCCCCCTTAGGGAACATCTTCAAAATGTTGATTCTGCTTTTCATTTTGATAGCTCCCAATATTTCCCCCAAAGAATTCAAAACAGCTTACTCTAAAGACTGTAAAATGAAAGAGGTAAGAAAGAAGCATTTTATTATGAGCAGGAGGGACACATAGTAAAGAGTGTTATATATCTATATCAAAAACCTAGACCAACATTTCAGCTGTGAGTTTCCCAGCAGCCATGGTGAAGAGAAAAAGATGTGCTCATAGCATTCACAATGAGCATGGGAAGCAAATGCCTTGTCAGGTATGCATTTTTCTAGGAATAAATCCTAAGGAGAACTCGGTGAGAGGAATTTGGAATGACTACTGTTTCTGAATTTACTTGAATAAATCAATGATCTTTGTGCATATGACCCTTAACCACAATGAGAGAAAAAGATTATGAATCTAGAAAGTACCTGATCCAGGTGGTAGCAGGAAATATAAGGGAACAATGTGGCAGAGCAATGTAGGATAAGGATCCCACAGAAGAGCAGTTCCCACCATCAAACTGGATACACACATCCTTCATTTCTTTCCGGCTTGATGGAAGAGAGAATTTCATGTGGGTGTCATTTAGCACATGGCTAACCTGTATCCTAGAAAGGAGTAGAAAAAGAACTCTCACATGACACAGACACTTAGCACAGTTGATTACCCAAGGTGACAGCAGATGAATTTCACTTGAACTACAACACTTCATGAAGGAGCAGAGTAGCTGCAGGCAACTACTGACTCATCAGGGGCCAATGACCCAAGTTGGGTATTATTAGGGGCTGGGTTCCTCTTTCTTTAGTACATTTTTATCTTTCTTATTTGCATTGCCCTCAGAACTGAGAAAGGAAAGAGGTGTAACCATTGCCTGGAAGAAGTACTAATAGAAAGCAGAACATGAACTGGGGGTTACATTATATTAAGAATTACAGATAATTCTGTTGAGTATCATAATGGCATTATGCTTATCTGTTAGAGAGATAATGAAGTATCTAACAGTGAAGGATATGGTGTTTGGTTCTCATCATGCCCCGCCCCCCCCAAAAAACCCCAGATAAGATAGATGAAGCAAAATTGGCAAAATGTTGATAGGCTTTGAAACGGGGAATGGCTACAGAGAGGCTCATTACACTCATTTCTCTTGTATGTTTGAGTTTCCACAATAAAAAGCTTAAGGAAAAAAAGCCCTAGTCAAGCACTGAGAGGGTAAAATCCAGCACCAGACAGAGATGGAAATTCTGCCATTCAAAGGGGGCCTAAACCAAGAGCCCAGGCATCTCAGAATCAATCAGCATCGGGGCCAACCTGCCCCCTAAGGAGTCTCCAGGCTGGGACTTAGCTGGGGCTGTCCAGGGTGCTCCCGACGTCCAACAGGAGCTGACGCTTGGCGCCCTTTCAGAGTCAGAGCGAAGCCTTCTCCGACATTCCCGCTGTCACCTGCAGCTTCCTCTGTGTGTGTACAATGACCCTCTAAAACACAAATCATTAAGCCTGGGTTGTGTCTGAATAATGCTCAGTATAATCATGCTACATGAGAATCTATTATTACTACTTAAAGGCCATGTGCATGATGATTAACTTTAAAGCTATCACTAACCCTTTAGGATAAGGCAAATTCAAAAACATCTGAGTCAGTTTGTACTTACACCACCTCAAACGCTCATTTTCAGGTTTATATTCAGAGCAAAGCTCTAGGAAATTTATCATATAGTGGTTGAACATTAAAATTCAAACTTGTTTATAAATTTTAGAAGAAGAGAGGTGAAAATGTAGATCATTCCACTACTAGTATTTTTCTCTTTAAAATAATTCCCATTTTAAAAGTACTATATGGAAAGAGCTTGGGATTATAGCCTGGGCTCAGGTATAGGATTAACTGAGTATTATGTTGACTGCTTGTGAACCTGGGTTCACCACACAGATGTGGTTACGAAATGCTACATGCAGGAAGGTCTCCTAGTCATTTAATTTAATAACTGCAGTATCTCAAGACACATTCGGAATTAAAATGAGAACATAAAGAGTCAGAAACAGGGTAATGCTCTGAAAAACTACTTATTTTCCATGAAGTTGATTGCCTTTCAGTGAATACACAGGTGTCTAACTTCACAGATTTCGCTACACAAAATGAAAGATTTTTGCAATAAGGTATTTAGCCAGGATAAACAGCACAAAAAAAAAAAACCTATGTTGCATAGATACAGCCTCTAATGTGTGCTTGATAATTCTGGCAAATAGCAGAACACAGGCAAGCCACCGATGAGCAGCTTTTTTCATCAAGATCACAGAGATTCCAGATTTACTGCTATGAGGGGAAGGGCATGGCAGTGATGTGCAGAACATGAATTAAAGCAGAAAATTCGGTAAATAAGCATGGCAGATTAGAATGCTGTACAAATCTGTTTTAGTAGTTAAAAACCAAAACATCACGCTTCAGCAGATTGTCTTAAATGCATTTCCATGATGAAAATAAGCTTAGTATTATACTCTATGTAGACTGTAACATCTTTTACTTCAAATTAGCCCAAACTTATACAAGTTAACAAGCAGAAAACTCAAATAATCTGTTGTGTTATTTAATGACTGCAGTTATCACATCTCTTCTTTTTTTTTTTGAGGGGGGAGTAACCATTTGCACAAGGACATCGGTGGAAATTGAAAATTCTTTCTCCAAGTTTCACCGATGGGATGAGTCTGGGAAAGAAGTGACAGAAATAATAATGTTCAAGGGATACACTGACCAGATATTTATGTTGGGGTGTTCTTTTTTTACTAACATTATATGTAGTAGAAATTTAATTTTTGGAGGCTGAAACCAAACCAGTAAAGAGAAGGCTACAAAGAACAAAATGTCCACATAGAATGGATCCAAGAGCTTTTGTTTTTTCAACTTTGGGTGGCACATTGGAAGAGTTGCTCCAAAAAATTCCCCATCAAATTTCGAGGTACTCAACTGTTTTTCCAAGTGTATCACCTAAAGAATGATGTTTACTACTCCATATACTTGATTTTGTTACTGAAGATGAATCAAGACCCAAAACAGGCAACATCCTGAAATGACTATATACTGAGATTTTTGGGGAATAACACAGAACAGAGTCTCTCACAATGAACTTGAGATCAGTTGTGAAAATTATTTTACGTGTTGGAATTATGTTATGTCAAATACTCTGACTAATTGGTCTGCTTTGGTGCATGGCAATAATTTGACTATATAAAGGTTATAATCACATTGATATTCCTTTGGCACAGGTTTGAGCTTTATGTTACCCGGGATAAATTATTAGTATTTCGACTCACACATCCTTATCACAGGTACTGGTTCCTTTCAGGATCATTGTGATGTTCGATGCCCGGGTAAAGTTTGCTCCCGTTACTATCACGTTGCTTTTCCCTAATGTCGATACTTTCTGTGGCTCAATGGACTTAATGTAGAAGACCTATTGGAAACAAAAGATTAAAACAGGAGATCAAAGCTAAGAAATGGCATCACTCCAAAAAAAAAATCTGTTTATGCGCTGCAGTTCGAAGAAATCACTGGGAAATTACAACATTTTGCAAACACAAGCAGACAGTGTTTAATGAAATCAATGAATTCAAGGAAGAGTGCTGCAGATTTATGTCTCTCAACATGTGACAGCATGAGGTCAAACCAATTAGTTTTTGTCTCACAAGACAGTTGAAAATACAGTTGAAGAGTCTGACATTCTGTCTGAAGAGCGAGGTATCACTAGAGTTTTCAAAATGTTCACTGCCTTACAGCCTCTGGAGGCTCACAATGTAAGCAAAATCAAAGAAAAGAGAGTACATTGACCATAGGCCAATGACAGACTCATCATTAAGTTGAAATAAATGTCATTCCAGATAAATTTAATTCCCAAGAAAGCAGTTCATATTTTTGTTACAGTGAAGCTATTTGAATCCAGGAGGATACTGCAGGGGGAAAAACCTCAAGAAATCAACCTGTTCAGTCAACTAATATCAAGCAGTTGGATGTCTGAACCACTGTGGCCAACCATGGTTTGTAGATACCACAACCTCCTTCTTGGTATGCAATTTCAATAGATTTTATCAGGCCTAAGGTCAAGAACATGTCCCTTGGAGTCCCTTGCTACCTAGCTTCATATCATGTAGGCGAATGCCACCTTACTTCTCCATTTGTGATGTCTAATCAAACTCTCCCTTAAAAAAAAAAAAAGCCCTTTATTTGATAGCAAGAATCATTTTCCCTTTTCAAGATAAAACAGTCCTGATTTCTTTCACTTTTCTGTTACAGATGCTACTGTCTATCATTCTGATAATTTTACTGTTCTTTTGTAGACCATTTTCAGCAAGTCTGTATTCTTCTATAATATGGAGACCAAAACAGGACATAAGATTCTAAGACTCTAGCCAACAGAAAGTCCAGCAGATCTTCAGCAAGAGTGAACATCATTCTCACACTCTTTTTTCCCCCTATATAGTATCCTCTGCCATCACAGGATATACTCACAGTCTTGATATTTGAAAATGACCCCAAGGACCAGGGATGCTTAATCACATGACATTTGGTGAAATTCTAAATGCTGAGTGCATCCACTTGGAGGACCAAGTCCAAGAAGAAGCCCCTGAGCCACTGGGAGAAGTCCGTGATGTCCAACACCTGCCTAATACCTGCTTCTTGAAGCAATTGAGTATCCTCTGCTCCTTTGTGCATGGAACACTCATCGGGGTGGCATTGCTGGGCTGCAGGGGCTGCCTATCCTGCTGAAACAGACGTTTTCTCATTCTGCTCCTCGGCACACACAGGTGCTACACGGCCCGGCAGTCCCCATCACTCATCAGCGCTTTGGATTGGTTTTGCAGATTGAGGTAAATTCATCGTTAATGTCATCAAAGCAATGATGTAACGTGACACAGAATTGATTTTGGTAGCAGAATTCATTTTAATCACTTTGTGAAGGACGTTAGCCCTGTATTTATAGAATCACTAAGGGCCTGAAAGGGTCACTTTAATTATTCTGTTATACTTGACTGCATTTTATGGGGGAAATTATCTGCTAGAGTGGTACTTGGAATGGGGGGATTAGCAAAGCCTTCAAGATAAATCTCTTGCAAATGTCAAGTGTGCGTTATATAGCAAAAGGCTTACTCTTCGCTCTTACATGGTGACAGCTAAGAGAGCAAGTGTTTACTGAGCACCTACAGGGTCCTTAGGCCAGATGTTGTGGGGGACACATGATCTATGTGTGCACTGGATCAGGAGTTGGCAAACTATAGTCTGTGGGCCAGATCCTGCCCGCTACCTGCTTTTACATGGCCCATCACAAAATGTCAAAAGAAGAATAATATTTCATGATATATAAAAACACATGAAATTCAGATTTCAGCACCTATCAACATTTGTCTGGGTAGTGTCTCTGGCTGCTGTTCCCTGCAGCAGTTGAGTGGAGTAGCTGTAGCAGAGACCATACGGCCCGCAGAGCCTAAAATATTTACTGCCTGGCTCTTTGTAGAGAACATTTGCTGACCTCTGCTCTAGAGGAGGCCACTGGCTTCTTAGGGGAGCAAGATAGAATTTTTTTTCTTTTTTTATGTAAACCTCAGTGCAGACTCACATTTGCATCCAAGTCAACTATGATTCCGAGGTTTCTTTTCTTTCTAGATAGTCCTTCCTGCTTCTTATATTTATACTGTTGATGTCTGCTGAAGCAAAATTTTCAAACATGCCAAGTAAATGCTACTTCTCCACTCTCTGCAGAGGATAAAGAGAGCCTTACAACTAATGTAAAAAAGATTTTTTAAGGAAGTTATATTTTGCTCCTTAAATGGCTCTGCGAACACCGTCAGAGGACGCGCCACATCATCTTATTAACTTTTTATTTCCCTGAGTGGAGACAGCCTTGCTACTTCAAAAAGATTTCAAACCCCTACTGTGTAGAGAAGTTTCCCTTGGCCGTCTAGGAAGGGATCCAGCCCTGGCCTGTCTTGTGAAAGTGGGTGCTTCCAATCTGCTTTCAAACAGGGTCAGATTAGTTGTATTTTGTTTGCTGATAGAACCTCTTCTAATTTTAATAAATGGGTTAAAGAGCTACCAGGAGGACCTTCCTAAATAAATAGTGCAGGTATAAAACAACATTTTAAAAATAAAAGATCGGGTTAGCTCTATGGCTGCACTGTATGGCTGCAACAATTCTTAGAAATACATTCTTTCTTTTTACCAATAAAGATTTTGAAAAATCCAGTACAGACAAAAGAGCAAAGAATCATCTCCCCATAAAGGTTCTACACATTCAATATTTTCGATCAATTCTGTATTTTTATCAAGAGGTTTTAATTCATAAAATCTAGCATATAGTAGCCAGCCCTACAAGCTTATACATTTCAGAGGGGGTTAATTTTAAAACATAATCGAGCTCAATACAAAGAGACAAATTCTTGCAGCCCTGTAGTGGGATTCCTCCCTCACCCTATGTCCAAGGATTTCTATATATCAAATCAAAATACTATGGACTATAACCAACACAGCCCTATGTTTTCCAGCAATTAACTTCAGAATAGTCTACTTCCTGTAGGTTACATTTTAAAGAATTCAGGGTTATTTTAAAACGGCTGCACAATTTGAACTTACTTAATAAACTACTATGAGCTCTGGTTTTTACTCCCTGTTTTGTATAAGAAAGCACATTAGAAACTGGTTAATTAGGAGATTTATAGAATACCCAATCCTTTTTATTTTTTATTTTTAACTAAGTCATTATAGGATATTGGAAATAGCACAACCACTAAGAAATAGTTATCTTTGAAAAGGTCTAAGAGGATTACTTCTGACAGTAAGAGTACCTTTTGTGAAGTCTGACGTCAACACAATTCAAATTACCATGACATTAATGGAGAAAATACTGCTATGATTGAAAAGAATATTGGAAAGAGGTACATTAGGAGGGCTCAGTTTATTAAGGCCAAATTGTACTCTATTAATCTGTTACAAGAAATCTGAATAGAGCAAAGCTCTCTTTAGGCCTGGACCTGAATCAACACTCAGTAAAACATCTCTCGGATTTTCACTGGTGAAATTAGTTCAAACAGGACTAGATAAAAAGTCACATGGATTCAAAACCAGCTGGAAATCTGAAACCGAAGGACATTAGAGAGATGAAAGGTAGCACAACTAATTAAAGGAAAGAGTCCTGGAGGGCCCTATAGGAGTGAGTATTCGGTTCAGGATTATTTAACATCTCTATTAATGACTGAGAAGACGATGGAACTAATATATTAATGAAATGTATAAATTGATAAGAGTGGTAACCAGCAGTGGAAATGGGAAAAAGTAAAAGGAGGTGATATATGGAAAGAAAATAGCAAAATACAGGTCCACTCAAGAAAAATTAGAGCGTGAAATGGAACAAAATGGTTATCCATTTGATGCTTAGCCCCTGGGACAAACGCCTTTTCACGGGGGCCCCTGGTACAGGCTCCAGAGAACTTGAAATGTGATTTCAGTTGGCCCTGGAAATGCCAATAGTGAGCAGTGCCTCTGGACACAGAGCTTGAGACTTCCAGGGAGAAGGTGACAGACCAATGCCCTGTGTGAAGAGATCAAGACTCACTTCTCTGAGCTGTAGACTCTAAAAGGAGGCTGACTTGGCTGCCAAGCCCACCCTCTGAACAACCCGCCAGTCCTCTTCGCACTTGAGCCTTCTGAGTGTGGCTCCCCAGACCTGGACTGGGTGACCAAAAACTCCAGGGCCAGGGAGGGCAGCTCTTCCCAGCCAGTGGAGGGCCCTGATTCCACTTTAAACCCAGTCCCTCAAAGTCCACCCCTTGGCCGAGATTCAACTCATGCATGAGATTCTTGCTGCTCCCCTCTCCCCAGGGCCTCAGTTGCCTCACTAAGCCTCTTCTGCTCTCCCTGTCTTGGAGTAGATGCCCAGCTGTGCCTGGGTCTGACTCCTTCCCTCTGACCACACCCTGCCCCAACCTTTTCTCCCATGTCTTTGAGGTTAATACACTCCTCCCACATCCTGGCCAGGTTGGAGGTCTTACTCCCATCCTACATGTGTGGCATGGATTGGGAGCAGGCTTTGACAGTCTAATGCCAAGAGAAGCCAATATTAGAGTCCTTTCTTCCAGGCTGACTTTTATTAATATCTTCAGTAGTATGGTTTAACCAATGTTTATATTCAATTTAGGGCATACAATGTAGGGTAATGGTTAAAACTATGTTGAGTCAGATTACCTGGATTCATATCTCTTACCTACCATTTACTCTCTCTGAGCTAAAATTTCCTCATCTATAAAATGGGGAAAATAGGTCCATTGTGAGGCTTAGATACTCTGAGCAAAGGGCATGGCACAGGCTCAGCAAATATTAACTACCACTGTTCAGTTGAGTACATTCTGGCATTCTCTCTTGTATCTTTTTCTGTTGTGCACATTCAACTGCTTCATGAAAATGAATCTTATTTCCTCCAAAATACTGTAAGTTCTACCATGTAAGCTCCATGCAGTCACACATTTTGCCTCCCTGTTTAGCACATAGTAGTTGCTCAACAAACAAATTTTGAATAAATGATTGTAAGTTAATTCTACATTACCTGGCCCTATGCTAGGCCCATAGAAGCTACTTAGCAAGGTATATGTGAAATTTAATTTCACTCTTGAAGGCAAGGTCCCCAAAAGCATTCATTTGGATTGCTCGTGAGAGATCAAAAATGCATATTTAAAAGTGATGGAGAGGCTGGGTGCGGTGGCTCACGCCTGTAATCCCAGCACTTTGGGAGGCTAAGACAGGCAGATCACCTGAGGTCAGGAGTTCGAGACCAGCCTGGCCAACATGGTGAAACCCTGTCTCTACTAAAAACAGAAAAAATTAGCCGGGCATGGTGGCGAGAGCCTGTAATCCCAGCTACTTGGGAAGCCAAGGCAGGAGAACCACTTGAACTGGGGAGGCAGAGGTTGCAGTGAGCCGAGATTGTGCCATTGCACTCCAGCCTGGGCAACAAGAGTGAAACTCCATCTTGCGGGGGAAAAAGTGATGGAGGAAGAGAAGAGGAGGTGCAAGGTAGAGAAAGAACCATTTGAATGTAAATTGCCAGGAGATATGACTTTGTATGGTTTATTTCTGCCCTACAGTGATAAGCATATTGAGGTAATAACAAATATTAGAATGACATCACATCATAAATCTTCCCAATCTCTCCTTGAATGCACAAAAGAGAGGGGAGCTATCACTGGTCTCAGTGGGTGAAGACACCAGATATGAGAATGTTAAGAAATGGAAGGAGAAGTGGTCAGGGCAGGGTCACAGGCCAACGGTCCCTGACAAGGTTTCAACTACTAGATACGTGGAGAGAAACAGACAGACGGTCAGACACTGGCCTTTATAGCTTGAAATACTCCTCCTCCAAGGTCATACATAGGTTTTTGAGCTCATTTCTCTATTGTGGTCACGCTTTTCTGTAACGCAGCCCCCTTGGCAGATGATGCTATACGTTTCAGGGTCAGGATACAGGGGTAGGTCTTGGGGTCATGAAACAGTGTGAGGGCTACCGGTCTAGGAGGGATTCAACCAGGACCCTACCTCATAAGTACCAGATCCTTGGATAAGCAAACTCATACACTAAAAAAATAAAATAAGACATCTTGAATAGCATTCCATTGCCACTGAAGAATAAAGTCAGCACTCATAGGGCTGGTATGTAAGGCCCCCTATTTGTAGGCTCCAGGGTCATTTCAACCTTGGGTCTCACAATTTCCTGCATCCTCTGTGCCTACCTAGGGTTTCCTCTAGTGTGTGTCCTGGAATCTTCTGGCTCCTACCCCCACACTGTGCTTATGCCGGTTCCTCTGCTTCGAATACCCGCATTCATGTGTCTGGATGCTTCTTGTCCTCAAAGGTGGGCTGAAATGCCATCTGCATCAATCAATCCATCCATCAATCAAAGACTTAACCAACCACACTGATTAAGTGTTTTCAACTTCAAGGCACTGGGTTTAAGCAAACAGGAAGGACTAAGACAAAGCCCCAGGCACAGAGAGGCTCTCTGTATACTTTCTGGTACTTTCTCTATGTTAACATTTTTAAAATCTTGTATTGTTACTCATGTACTCATGGATAAGATTCTTGAGACTGATGGCCAGAGATGTGCCTGATTCATCTGAATCCTCCTCATGGAATCTGTGGAGATCAGTATAATTGCATCTAATAGGCATGCAATAAATGCCTCTGGAAAGAATCAACCCAAGTTCAGGATGCTAGAAGCCTAGGACAGTACCTGCTCCATTCCTAGTGCCTAGCACACCGGAAGTACTCAGTACCTATGTGGTGTGGGCAGATGCATTGAAGCAAAGCTGTGAGTGACTTCTTTGGTAGAGAAAGAATCACAAAGACATTGGGTGCTTTGTTCAAGGCCAACATGAAGACCCAAAGTGGAAACCAGAATGTTACACATTCCACCTGATAATGAAAGACAGCAGTGTTTCACAGAGCACGAGAAATCCCTCCTGTGACAAATAACACTCCATTCCCTATCAAACAAAAGAGAGATTCTGTTCTGAGTCACATATTTAAAGAAAACATGTCAGGATCAACAAAATGTCTCTCTCCATACTTAGAGGGGTAATCCACAGAGAAGCAATGAAAACAGATCTGGGCTTTTGTTTATTTTCAGCCTTCTCCTTGTCTTGTGGTGACCCCAATCCTTTTAACCACACAGTTCAAAGGGTGCAGAGAGATGCACTGCAGGAAACCAGGATGTAGTGACTTTATGATATTTGTCTTCAAAATTAAAGAAGTTTAAAAAGCCGCTGCCTGGACCACGACTCAGCGATAAAAAGGAATGAATTATTGATACATAAAAGAACTTGGATGAATTTACAGAGAATTATGTTGAGTTAAAAGAGCCAGTCCCCCAAAGGGTACATCTGGATGATTCCGTTTATATAAAATTATTGAAATGATAAAATTATAGAAATGGAGCCGAGATCAGTGGTTGCCAAGCATCAGAGATGGAGAATGGGAGGGAGGAGGGAAATGGATGTGACTGTGAAAGGGAAACCTGGGGAGCCTTGTGACGATGGAGCTGTTCTGTGTCTTGACTGCTGTCAACGTCAATATCCTGACTGTGATGTTGTGCTATAGTTTTGCAAGACAGCACTATTGAAGGGAACTGGGTAAAAGATGTTAACTATTATTGTCTCACAAGTGCATGTGAATCTACAATTATCTCAAAATTAAAAGTTTATTATTTTCTAAAACCATCTTGAAAAAGAAAAACAAAGTTGAAGGATTCACATTTCCTGATTTCAGAATTTACTTTACAAAGCTACAGTAATCAAACAGTGCAGTACTGCCATAAAAACAGACACAGACCAACAGAATAGAAAAGAACACCCGGAAATACACTCTCACAAATATGGTGAAATGATTTTCAACAAGGGTGCCAAGACCATTCAATGGGGAAAGGACATTTTTTTCAACAAATGATGTTGGGAAAACTGGATATCCACATGCAAAAGAATGAAGTTAGATCCATTTCTTATGCCATATATAAAAATGAACTCAGAATAAATCAGGGACCAAAATGTAAGTGCTACAGACCTTTATTAATAAATATAGAAAGAAAGTTTCATGACACTGAATTTGGCAATGATTTATTGGATCTGACACCAAAAGCATGGGCAATAAAAGAAAAAAAAAATGAACTGGACTTTATCAAAATTAAAAAATCCGTGTATTATAGGACATAGTGAACAGAATGAAAAGGAAACCTATGGAATGGTAGAAAATATTTGCAAATGATATATCTGATAAGGGGCTGATATCCAGAATACATAAAGAACTCCTACAACTCAACAATGACAAAAATAACCCAATTTTAAAAATGGGCAAAGGACTTAATTAGATGTTTCTCCAGAGAAGATATACAAATGGCCAGCAAGCATATACAAAGATGCTCAATATCATTAATCATCAAGCAAATGCAAATCAAAATCACAATGAGATACCACCTGACACACATTAGGATGGCTACTATCAAACAAATCCGAAAATAACAAGTGTTGGTGAGGATGTGGCAAAACTGGAACCCTTGTGCACCGTTGGTGGGAATGCAAAACGGTATTGTTGCTATGGAAAACAGTACAACAATTCTTTAAAAAACCAAAAAGAGAATTATAATACAATCCAGTAATTCC
>NW_012104554.1:404279-405358 GCF_000951045.1 Mandrillus leucophaeus
TTTTGTTTTGTTTTGTTTTTAAGACAGAGTCTCACTATGTCGCCCAGGCTGGAGTGCAGTGGCGCGATCTCAGCTCACTGCAACCTCCGCCTCCCAGGTTCAAGCGATTCTCCTGCCTCAGCCTCCCGAGTCGCTGGGATTACGGGCATGCGCCATCATGCCCCACTAACTTTGTATAGAGACAGGGTTTTGCCATGTTGGTCAGACTGGTCTCGAACTCCTGACCTCAGGTGATCCACCTGCCTCGGCCTCCTAACGTGCTGGGATTACAGGCATGAACCACCATGCCCAGCGGTTAAGCCTTACAATGCCAAAAAAAGTCACTTTACCTGGTTTCTCTCGTAATCAGAAGGGTCGCAAGCTGTGAAGGGGTGGATACACCTTCTTGCACTTTTACACCACGCACAGCCAGTTTCTGTGCATGCTGGGCATCTAGCAACACAGAAAACTGACTTAATTCCTGCATTTTAGGACAATGTTCACATCCTAGAATTTTCCTCTATGATGTGGCATGCAAGCATTTAAGAGAAGACAAAAAAAAAAAAAAAAAAATCCCTGGACAGACATTCCTGTGAGGCTTTGTGCCCTGCTCTTGGAAGCCCTCAGGTTGATGGGCCGGAATGGCACCTGCAGGGGTGTTGCCATGGAAACCGGAAGCTGGGTCACCTGCTGGTCTGTAGATAACAGGAACCCAGTGAATTTGTTTCTGAATCCAGTTCTGCTATTTGTCTACCCTCAAGTAAGTCCCTCTGGAGACGGATCTCTCTCTCTCCCTGCCTCTACCCACCCTGCCTTCCAAAATCGGGAAGCCCTCACTCACTCCAGCAGTCACACTGCCAACTGCCTGGAAGATGTGAGAGAGAAAGTGTTAGCTGGCAAGCAGAGGCAATGAGGTGCCTGTGTTTGCTTTATAATCAAATTAAGGAAGAATTGTGTGTCTACTAATCAAATCACCTATCATGATTGGGTAAACTGTGGAGGACTATGGGCAATAAAAGAAAAAATAAATGAACTGGACTTTATCAAAATTAAAAAATCCGTGTATTATAGGACATAGTGAACAGAATGAAAAGGAAACC
>NW_012104554.1:405408-420785 GCF_000951045.1 Mandrillus leucophaeus
AAATGAACTGGACTTTATCAAAATTAAAAAATCCGTGTATTATAGGACATAGTGAACAGAATGAAAAGGAAACCTATGGAATGGTAGAAAATATTTGCAAATGATATATCTGATAAGGGGCTGATATCCAGAATACATAAAGAACTCCTACAACTCAACAATGACAAAAATAACCCAATTTTAAAAATGGGCAAAGGACTTAATTAGATGTTTCTCCAGAGAAGATATACAAATGGCCAGCAAGCATATACAAAGATGCTCAATATCATTAATCATCAAGCAAATGCAAATCAAAATCACAATGAGATACCACCTGACACACATTAGGATGGCTACTATCAAACAAATCCGAAAATAACAAGTGTTGGTGAGGATGTGGCAAAACTGGAACCCTTGTGCACCGTTGGTGGGAATGCAAAACGGTATTGTTGCTATGGAAAACAGTACAACAATTCTTTAAAAAACCAAAAAGAGAATTATAATACAATCCAGTAATTCCACTTCTGGACATATACCCAAAAGAACTGAGAGCAGAGTCTCAGAGAAATAGCAGCACACTCATGTTCCTAGTAGCATTATTCATCATAGCTAAAATGTGGAAGTGACCCAAGTGCTAATCCATGGATGAATGGATAAACGAAATATGGTATATACATACACTGGAATATTATTCAACCTTAGAAAAGAAGGGAATTCTGACCCACGCTACCACATGGATGAATCTTGAGGACATCATGCTAAGTGAAAGAAGCCAGCACAAAAAGACAAATTCACTTATATGAGGTACCTAGAGTAGTCAAATTCATAGAGACAAAAAATTAGAATGGCGGTTTCCAAGGGCTGGGGGGAAAGAGAGATGAAGAGTTATTATTTAACGAGTATAGAGTGTCAGTTTTGCAAGATGAAAAGAGCTCTGGAGATGGGTTGTACAACGATGTGAATGTACTTACCACGACTAACTGTACACTTAAAAGTAATAAAAATGGTAAATTTTGTTTGTATATTTTATCGAAACTAAAAAACAAACAAACCCTGGAACAACAACCAAGTTTAATTGAAAGGAAAAAGCCACAAAGCCACTGTCTCCCTGATCCAAGTCCTTGGCGCTGTGTCTTAGTTTTCCAAACCAACGGGATGAGAAAAGGAGCCCATTATTTAACAAGACCTCAAAGACTGCTAAAGCCTGGAGATACCTGAGCATCAAGCTTTTCTAATGCCTTTAATTAACTTCATGTCCATTTGATTCACATTCCCTCTGCCTGTTACTTAATTCACCTGAAGTTACTATCAACTTTTCAGTAATGATTCAAAATGTGCTACTTATTTACCTTTGCACTTGACCTTAGGTAGCAGCAAATGGAGAAGTCAAAACCACAGATCAGAGAAACGAAAAATGGAGCCTTTTTCTCCCTAGAGCTGCTAGACTCCAAGGTTAGCGAGGGCAGGACTTACCCTCTTTTTGTGTTTTACCACATACAGATGCTCAATGAACTTTTGTAGACTGAGTCAAGTTGTAAGCACAGCCACATGTGTTCCGCCTAGAAATGTTTACATTGTCACGTCCCCTCTTTTCAAACATGACTGACATGGGGGTTCAGTAATTTACTATGAAGAAAATAAGCGGCATTTCCAAGGAAAGTTCATGGATCAATAACCGCTTTTGAGAAGGCGAGAGAAATACACATTCTATAACAATTCTGGTTTAGCAGCATCCACTACTGGTTAGACGCCCCAACGAAGTTGAAAAAAACAAACGAATCGAGGTTACTTTGCACAGACCCCCATCCACATACATAACCCCCAGAAATCAATTATATAAGGTGCAAGTTGAAACCTCTCAGATGCAACGCTAAAACTTCCTTCTAGCTCTTCCCTAGTGAGCCGCAAAGTCACCTTTACAATTTTATTTCGACCAGAGCAACATCATTTTTCATAATTACAGAGTTTTAATTTACTTTATGTGACTGTCCAGCCTTTGATGTATTGAGCTAATTAAGTGAAACTTGGTTAAAAAACCAAAGATACAAAAGGGAATTTTGGTAGAAAGTAAAATAGAGAAATTTTTTAAGGAACCCAAAGTAGTACGAGTTGTTGTCATGGTCATTCAAAGAGAGGTTTTCCCCTTAACCACACAAAAATAGGGTCTGACCTGTAAAGCCTGGTTGGTTCTGTTCCCCTTGTTCTCCTTGGGTCTTCCTCCTCCTGATGTCTTCTCAACAGCCACTGGACACTGTTCCTGGAATGGAGAACATCCCTTCAACATTCAGATGGGTGGTAAATTCAAAGTGTGCAACAAACATAAAAGAGAAGGTAGGACTAGGCAGTCACAAACATTTATTTTTGGTTAAACCTGTTTTTTGTTTTGTTTTGTTTTGTTTTTAAGACAGAGTCTCACTATGTCGCCCAGGCTGGAGTGCAGTGGCGCGATCTCAGCTCACTGCAACCTCCGCCTCCCTCCTGCCTCAGCCTCCCGAGTCGCTGGGATTACGGGCATGCGCCATCATGCCCCACTAACTTTGTATAGAGACAGGGTTTTGCCATGTTGGTCAGACTGGTCTCGAACTCCTGACCTCAGGTGATCCACCTGCCTCGGCCTCCTAACGTGCTGGGATTACAGGCATGAACCACCATGCCCAGCGGTTAAGCCTTACAATGCCAAAAAAAGTCACTTTACCTGGTTTCTCTCGTAATCAGAAGGGTCGCAAGCTGTGAAGGGGTGGATACACCTTCTTGCACTTTTACACCACGCACAGCCAGTTTCTGTGCATGCTGGGCATCTAGCAACACAGAAAACTGACTTAATTCCTGCATTTTAGGACAATGTTCACATCCTAGAATTTTCCTCTATGATGTGGCATGCAAGCATTTAAGAGAAGACAAAAAAAAAAAAAAAAAAAATCCCTGGACAGACATTCCTGTGAGGCTTTGTGCCCTGCTCTTGGAAGCCCTCAGGTTGATGGGCCGGAATGGCACCTGCAGGGGTGTTGCCATGGAAACCGGAAGCTGGGTCACCTGCTGGTCTGTAGATAACAGGAACCCAGTGAATTTGTTTCTGAATCCAGTTCTGCTATTTGTCTACCCTCAAGTAAGTCCCTCTGGAGACGGATCTCTCTCTCTCCCTGCCTCTACCCACCCTGCCTTCCAAAATCGGGAAGCCCTCACTCACTCCAGCAGTCACACTGCCAACTGCCTGGAAGATGTGAGAGAGAAAGTGTTAGCTGGCAAGCAGAGGCAGTGAGGTGCCTGTGTTTGCTTTATAATCAAATTAAGGAAGAATTGTGTGTCTACTAATCAAATCACCTATCATGATTGGGTAAACTGTGGAGGACTTGAAAAGCACTTATGAGAAGGAATGTTAAAAAGGGAAATCGGGTTGATCTGGAAACAGGGCCAAGGGAGGCCAGAGGAAGCCTTAGCTCTCGCAAGGGGTGCTAGTGCAGGGCGTGGGGACCCAGTTTGTTTTATACCTTCTCCAAGAAATGAGGAAACATTCTGAGATTCTGACCTGCAGAAACTGCAGTTTCCATGGAAGGAGAAGACACACTGGCTTTTGCGTGGATCCGGCCACCTAAGTGAGCTAGAAGCGGGTTTGTGATTTGCACGCTTCTTCTACCCCCGGGGTGTGATTACTGTACTAAGTGCTTTCCTAACAGGAAGCAGTTACCTACGAAAACGGGGCTCACCCTTCCCAGGGGACCTAGGTCTGAGGTCTGGTTCTTAATTACCAAGTTGTGGGACCTGGGGCGAGTCGGTTCCTTTCATCTGGCCTTAAACTGGGCATCAGGGGGCCTACGTTCTTTCAACTGTCTTTGAGCTATATAATCCTATTTAATTCTCCCCTTTTTTTCCTATTTTCATGAACTTCTGAGGCTTGCTGTAGCAATTTTTGTATTTTCTTCTCCTTAAATTCATTCTGTTTCTTAGCAATCATTGAACTGGGCCTTGTGTCATCTTTTTCAAAGTGCCTCAGTGGACGAGAAGAGGCCCAGGGGCTCCTGTTCTAATCATTCACGAGTAGCCTCCCAGCTCAGCTTCAAGTTCAAATTCATTTTCCCCATAGAGACCATGGTTCCCAGGCCAGGCCAAAAGAAACTCCCATTTGGTGCTCATGTAGCTGGTCAATCAAACCATGGAGTGATCTACAGCACTGCTACTCACGCAGCCTCCCAAGGTGCCCTGCGGGCCTCCATCCTAACTTCCAATTGGAAAGTCAGGCATCTGAGAAACATACCTCCTCTGTCCTCTTGCTGCTTTAGAAGCAAGGAGCGAGGTTTGGCACTAACTCAGGGGCCTATGTAGCTCAAAGGGGCCAAAGATGGTTGAAAAGGGGGGGAATCAGGAACATGTTCTTTTGGTGAAAGGGACTTCACCTTGTCCTTCTCAAGTATGACTTCTTACCCCTACGCTCAAGGCTTCTCGTTCCACCCAAATTCCCGAAGCCATTCTAATCAGGAGAGAACCTAGCAGCAATCCTTCTTCTTTTTGCTGAGACAATCTCACTCTGTCACTCAAACTGGAACGCAGGGCACCATCCTGGCTCACTGCAACCTCCGCCTCCTAGGCTCAGGTGATTCTCCCACCACAGCCTCCCAAGTAGCTGGGACTACAGGCATGTACCACCATGCTTGGCTAACTTTTGTGTTTTTTGGTAGCGATGGCGTCTCACTATGTTGCCCAGGCTGGTCTCAAACTCCTGGGCTCAAGTGATCTGCCCACCTCGGCCTCCTAAAGTGCTGGGATTCCAGACATGAGCCACCATGCCTGGCTTGTCTCTTCTTCTTTACTTACTTCAAGGCTGCCTCCCGGTCCTGGGAAGACATATTTCCCTGTGGGTATGAATACTTAAGCACAGTGGATCTCTCTCCCTCATGGCGCCAGTTTACTAGTCAGGGTTAGAATGTGTGAGCTGAGCTTATTAGCTCAGTGGCTCTCCTATCTCCCATTACATCATGCTCCAAAAGGCATTTTGGAAAGTTCTGTCTCACAAGAGTTCTTTAGGAAATCGAGGAGTCAAACAAATAAGTAAATTAAGACCAACGAGAGAATATTCAAATTTCAAATAAAATCTTACTCTTTTAATGATGAGCAGTTGGTAAAGTTGAATCTGTCTGATAAATTCCAAGAACCGAAGGAGAACATCACGTTGACAACTGAAACATCTGGAGGGAAGGGGGGAAAAAGTCATTTACAGTGGAGTCCTGCTATAAAAAAAAATAAATATTTTTGCCTCCTCTGCATAGTGGGCGGGAGCTTGCCAGCTGTTTGCTAACATTTCAATCAGTATGTGGTTCCTTCCCCATGGGCCATTCGCATCAGGCAGCCAAAGTGCACAGCTCAAGCCTCCAAACAGACTGAACCCACCTCGAGTTCCAAGCCTCCCATGGATAATCACTAGGAAGAAGCCATTTTACAGCTCATTTACATCTCATACTCTCCTAGGGATCACTATCTCAGCTTTTAATTGGCCAAGGCATAAGAATAAAGCAAATCACCGAGCAAGAAGTGCCTAGAACATGAAAACCGGAGGATTAGAAATCCTGCACCTTCAGAAAAATCCACGCTGCAAATATTTACCTAACATACTCTAAAGTGTAGTTTCCATGGGCAGGGTTCCATGATCTTCTTGGGGTCAACTGTCACCAAATCTGTGATAAAGGTTTTCTTATTTGCCTTTGAAAGCCTACTCATTGGTTAGAAAACCCCAAAAGAACAAAATAACAAGGATTTCAAAACTACTAAATCAGCATTAGAGAAATAGAATATTTAAACATATATACTCTATCCAGGGTAGTGATTCTCAAACCCAGTTGTCTATCAGAATCACCTGAGATATTTATAAAAATATAGATCCCAGGGCCATGCCCCTAAATATTCTGATTTAGCAAGCCTGGGGTGAACCCAGGAACCTGTGGTTGCATCACTCCCCATGAAACGATTGTATAGAGCCTAGATTTGGGGCCACAATACAGAGGAGCACTTTTCAAATCCCCTTCTGTCCAGGAACCAGTGCTAATCACAAGGTATTAATATATTTTTCCTTTGATGAATTAATAGGAATAGGAGGTGGTGCTATTTATTTGTTTGTTTGTTTGTTTGTTTATTTTAGTAGAGACGGGGTTTTATCATGTTGGCTAGGCTGGCCTTGAACTCCTGACCTCAAGTGATCTGCCCGCCTTAGCCTCCCAAAATGCTGGGATTACAGGTGTGTGCAACCATACCCGGCCGAGAGGGTGCTTTTTAAATCCAAGTCTTGACAAAATAAGAATCTGGCTTGACTCTGTTGGCACCCCTAATTTTCTTATTGAAATGTTATTAGTGTGTGGTTCCCAAAGTCTAAAAACCCTTACTTTAAGGTCCTTCTGCACAGCAATAACACTCCCCCTGAAAGTCAGAATTCCATATAAAATTCGGTTCACATACAGAGGGTGTGTGTGAAATGATCATCTTCTGTTCTCAAGACAAAGAGGCTTGGAGGGCTGGCATGACCTCTCTGCAAAAGCCTCTGAACAGACACTTGATACATGTGAATAGAATGAACACAGGGACAGTCAGCTCGGAGGGACTCCCAGTGAAAATACACTCCAGTGGAATCTGTAAGTGTCCAGTGATGAAGACTGCAAAAGTCATACATTTTTTCAAGCACCAAATAGGCACAAAACTCTATTTGGAAATATCACAAGGAAATGAATATTCATGATTTCTTCTAGGAAAGCATTTACAGTTATTCTGGAAGAGGTAAAATAATTTAGGTGATGACAGCACAGTCAAGGAAACAACCATATGAGTGATTTCAGTTCCCTCTGGTAACCTGGGTACCAAGACAGGGGTGTGCCTGGAGGACCAAAGTGGTGTTAGAATGGCTGAGAAAGTCAGAGCAGAATCTGGCAAGGGCATATGGGAAGAGGTGACTTTCTCCAATGTTTCAAAGCAGAAAGGGAGACAGGATTTTGTGAAAGAGGGGAGGCCATTCTAGGTTCAAAGAAGGCCATGGATAAAGGCTTGGCATGGCAATGGTTGCTGGCTGGCTAAGTACAAGAGGCTGGGAAGCGAATTTGTTTGCCTGTTCGGAATATATAAGATATTCAGAAAACGGCAGGTGAAGGGTTGGGTGCAACTGATGGAGGATCTAAAAGCAACCAACTAGCTTTACAAGGTGATCTCAAATACTTCAGAGGCATATTTTATAGGTGAGCAAGGTCTGCATTTTAATGAACAAAATTAACCAGAAATGCATCACAAAGGCTGCACCACCAGTGTGGACAAAGTAAAGTGGAAAATTGAGGTGATTTTCCAAGCAATCAGTCCCAAATAGCCACCACCCAGTGGCTAAGAGCATTTTTAAGCTCACATCTCTGGCCTGGTGCATTAAATTGCCTTTTGAAGGATTTAGGATCAATTGGGTTCTATGGTCTGAATACTTATGTCTCCCCTAAATTCATAAGTTGGAATCTAATACCCAATGTGGTAGTATTAAGCCATGGGGGCTTTGTGAAGTGATTAAATCATGAGGACTGCACCCTCATGAATGTGATTAGTGTTCTTATAAAAGAGGCTTGAGAGAGTTCCCTTGCCCCTTCTGCATGTGAGAATACAGCAACAAGGCACCATCTGTGGAGTCAGAGGCCAAGCCCTTACCAGACACTGAATTTGCTGGAGCCTTGACCTTGGACTCCCCAGCCACCAGAGCTGTAAGCAATACATTTCTATTGTTTATAAATTATCCAGTCTAAGGTATTTTGTTATAGCAGCCAGAATGGACTAAGATATTGGGTAACTCCAGCTCTCACCACAAAACCCACTCAGCTCCATTAATGATCATCACTCAGTCCTGGAGACGTTCTCCATGAACTCAACTCTACTTCTAGTCTTTCTCATCCAAAGAGACCCAGGAGTCCTCAGTCTGCCCACTGTACCTCCTAACCATCTATTGAATCCACTTCTCTCCATCCCCCTTGGCTTCTCCTCCAGCTCTCACTTTCCTTCTCACCTGGACCCCTCCAATAGCTTTCCTATCTGATCTTTCGGAACTCAGTCTTTCAGTCTTTCACTTCTTTGGCCCATTCTCCACCTTCAAGCTATTCATTCATTCATTCAGTCAAGAAACATTTATTGATTGTGAATGGCTACGTTGTGCCAGACACAGTTCAAAGCACAGCAGTGAAGACGTCTTCCCAAAGTCCCTGCCTCCATGGGGCTTACATTCCAGTAGGAAAGACAGACAATGCACAATTGAACCTTTCTGTAATATAAATCTGATTGTGCTGCCAGTCTCCAGCTTCAACCTTTCAGCATCTCATCACAGCTCCCAGGATTCACAGTTCACAAGGCCTTTCATGGTCCCCAAGATACCTCCTTTGGTATCTACCTTCTCTTCCTTTCCCCTTTCCACCTTCCCCTACCCCATTTGCCTTGGCCATATAGAAGCTCTTTTGGTTCTTCAAACAAAGCTTTTTCTCTCCTGGACATCATGCAGGTTGGTCTCTGTCTGAAATACCCATCCCCCTCCTCTTTGTCTGGCTCAACTCTACCCTCGCCTTGTCTGGACATCACTTCCTCCAGGAAACTTTCCTTCCCCGCTTCCCCCTCCGCCATGTCTTGTCAGGTACATTTTTCATGTGCTTCTCATGGTACTCTGTGTTCCCTGCATTTACACACTGCATTGTAACGAGCTACTTACTTCTCTCTATCCCTGTGCACAGTGTTTTTTTTAGGGGCAAGGGGGAGTCACTGTATCCCTAGCACCTAGCATAGTGCCTCACATATAGTAGATGTACAATAAATACTCCCTGGATGGATGTATGAATGCAATGAACTCAAACTGATAGAATATTGATTGTTACAATTTCTCATCTCACCCAGGGCATTTCTTGCTTTTCAGATCTCTGAATTATCTAAACCATTTGGGTACAGTTGGCCCAATGCTATCTGGCTTTCCTGCACTCCTTCCTATCCAACTTGCCCTCCTCTTATCATTGCCCAGGCATATCTGATAGTGGGGTCTTAGAGTCAAGGAATGAGGTAAATCAGAGGTGAGGAGGACCCAGAGGAAAAGTGGGAACCAGGGGGTAGGGAGGGAGGGAGTCTACAGAGGGGGAACTATTCAGATTCCTTGGGCAAACTAAACTCAGGAGGTTCCCTTGTTTTTTTTGACTTTATAACAAAAATAAAGAGTCCACATACCTTTGTAGGTTGCTCTGGTTGGGATGCTACAGGTGCAGGTCCGGTTGGGCTGACTTTTATTCTGGCAGAGCTCCCTGCTAGAGTCCACGTTCTTCACCATGCACTTTGAGTGTCTTGGAGAGAAGCTTCCCACCACAGTCACTGTAGTCTGTGCAGGGAAGATACAGGGAAAAAATGATGATTTTTGCCTCATTTCCATCACAGAGCCTCATATGATCTCACCTTTTGACCTGCCACAGGAAGGAGAATTTCTCAGAAGAGCTGATGTAAAGAATAGATGTTTCTGGGTGACAGAGCAAGACACTACCTCCAAAAATAAATAAATAAATAAATAAAAATATAAAAGAATAGATGTTTTGTTGGCTATTGGGTTTGCTCTTTTGTACACTGCATATTCTTATTCTTTGACCATTTTTCTGCTTTGTGCGTATATTTTTCTTATCAATTTTCAAGAGCTCTCTGCATGGTGTAGATATTAATCTTTATCTGTCATATTTCTGACACATATTTTTCTCCTAATCTATTGTTTGTCTTGTAACTTTTGCTTGTGGCATCTTTTATCCTTACACAATGTGCTTTTAAGTAATCAAATACAGGGTTTCTTGTCTCAGCTATAAAGTGCTTCCCAAACTCTAGCTTACGGACAAATATAAAATTGTTCCAACGTCTTTATTGCTTTATTTTTTAAGCTTATGTCTTTAATCCATCTGGAATTTATTTTTATATACAGTGTGAGATAAGGGTCCAATTTTATCCAGATGGTTAATCAATTATGTCACAGCCATTTATTAAACAAAAAACAAACCTCCTTTTCCCACTGAACTGAAACACCATTTTGTCCTATGTTAAATTTCCATTTATCTGGAATCTATTTCTGAACTCTGCTCTCTTTCAATAATCTATTGATCTACTTCTATTCCAATGTCATTAAGTTTTTGCTCCTGTAATTTTAAATATATTTAGCATCTGATAAGGCAAATCTCTCCTTCTTTATCTCTATTTTCATAATTTTCTTAGCGTTTCCTGGACATTATTCATCCATATGAACTTTAAGTTCATTTTATCCAAAGGGGTTGAAGAGACTGAGTCTAAATGAAATTGTATTAAATATATGCCTTAATGTTAGAAAAATTTATATCTTTATGATATTAAGTATTCCCATCCAAACACATGACTTTTTTTCATCCGTTTCTCTTTGATCTGGGGTTCATTTAAGACGGCATGCCTTGATGATCTCCTAGGTGTGAAGATACATTTGTCAACTATTCCTTATGGCTAATATTGTTAGATAATGATTAAAGAAGGTGGCCTGTGAAATGTGCTTTAGAATTAGTTAAGGTTTTGCTTGTGGTCAAACATATGATTAAATTCGGGTAGAGGGAGCGTTTTTGTGTGTGTATGTTTGTATGTGTACAGGGATACGTCTGTGTGCCTGTACATGTGTGTATGTGTATAGTAGGGACACAAAAAGACAATCTTGAAATGTTCCCAAAGTAGCTTTTTCCCAAGGAAATGGTCCAAAGTAACAAGGCAGCCAGGTCTCCTGTTCAAAACGAAAATTATAGGAATTAACATGGCAACAGTGGACTCCTTTTGCATCAGGTGCATGATGGGATCTGGTGGGAATGTGGGCCAAGTAAAAGGAACCTGGGAGTGCAGGAAGTGGTAACCTTATCACCTCCTATGAAGAGCCATAGTCTAGACAACCTGGCAGCTGTCTGTCTTCTGTTATACATCTCACTTCCTCCCAGACTTGCTGCACTGCCAACTAAGATTCTGCTGTTTCCCTGGTTCTCTGATAAGCTTGCTAAGTCTTGTCTAGTCCCTGGAGGTCACCCCTATCTTTCCATTTTCAAAAAGTTCTGGCCATATTATCATGCTGGAAGAAGGCAAGTTCTTTCAGTCCACTTCACCTGGACTGAAGTTCAATCGTCTTTAGGGAATTCTGGGCTCAGTAAAAGATCCCAAACCATTCCCACTAACTTATCTTCAACAAACGCCTGAACTCTCATTCATGCTGAATCTTCAACACAGCATTTATATCCGCACCACACATCTTAGCACACTATCACATATTATCTTGTATACATGTATGTCTTAAATTGAATTCACAAGAGTGTCCGAATTTTTAAAAATCACATTTTCAACAACTCTTTTAAAGTTTCCACATTTCCTTCTAGTTCTCACATATGTAGTTTTACATAACTATAATTATTCCATTTATTTATTCCACAAATATTTATCAAGCTTGCAACATATGCCAAGTGCTGCACAATGGTACTGATTATACCAGTGAACCAAACAGCTATGGTCCTTGCCCTCAAAGAGCTTATAGACTAGTAGAAGTATAGAACATTCCACCAGAATAAAATTGGAGGGTCACATGGTATCAAGGAATCATCAAGAGATGACTGAGCTAAGATGGTACAATAGAAAGGGAAAGAACCAGGCAGTCAAGGTACCCCTTAGAAGTAGCATGGGGCAGGACTGGAAGTGGGGGATGTGGATATGGAGGATGCTGGCGAGCAAATGGATGGATGGAGGTACCATAGGTACCATACATGGAGATGGGGCATACTGAGGGAGAGGCAGATGGGTGGAAGATTCAAGACTTCAATTTGGGGTGTATGTAGTTCAAGATACTTGTGTGATACTTAAGGAGATGTGTCAAGTTGGGTATGGGCCTGGAGCTCAGAGGAGCAATCTGGGGTGGGGATAAAGGAGACATGAACATACAGATGATTTATAAAGCTATGGAAGTGGATAAGATTGTCTACAGACAAAATGTAGAGTAAGGAGAGAGGAAGAACCAAAACTGGGCCTTAAATGGCTCCAATATTTAGACACAGGGAGAGAGGGCACCAGCAAGGCCCAGCAAGGAAATTGAGGCCTGGCCACAGAGAAGAAGGAGAGCACGGAGTGGGCGTGCCATGGAAAGCAATGGAAAAGACAGATTCAAGCACACTGTCAGCCAAGTAAGATGACCTTACAGTGTCCACTGGAACGGCTGCATGGAGTTCACTAGTGACCTTAGCAAGAACCGGTTCAGGGGAACAGTGGGGCAGAAACCAGGTTGGAGTGGACCTGAAAAGAAGAGACAGCATGTTTTTTCAGGTGCAGCGGAAGGAGAGAGAAGCCAGTGAGGTGAAGGTATTTTTGCGTAACTTGGGGTCCAGGCGAGTATGGTTAAAAAGCTGAAGCTTTGTCCTAAGAAACTCAGCATGGGACTCCTTACCAGGCCGATGGCTCTTGAATCAAGCTGGATGAAGAGGGAGTGAAGACTTAAAGGGCAGATGGGATGCAAAGGCAGCTGGGGTGTCAATTAGCCGGCAATATCCACAGGGCCAAAGAATTGCTTGCTGTACAACACTCTTATCAGATCGACATATTATACCGAATCATTCCTTATTGCTAAACAGTTTTCGTTATTTCCAGGTTTCTAATTCTATAAATGCTACTGCAAGAGCATCTTCATGCCTAGGGATTTTCTTCTTTCAAGTTATTTCCTCAGGATTCTAAGGCTGAAATTAATGCTTCAAACAGAATGAATATATTTATGAATTTTGAAACATGCTGCCAAACTGCTTTCCAAAAAGGTTGTGCTAATTGGCATCACCAACACTGGGTGTTAGCATAGCTTATTATCGCTTTAATTTGTATTTATTTGAAAACTAGTGAGGTTGAACATATTTCCATATTTCTATCTACTTTCTGAATCTCCTCTTGTGAGAATATCTGTGTTTTGGCCCAGTTACTTTTTGGTGTACTGATGTTTTTCTTTTTAATTTTTCTTAGTGTTATTATCTTATGATGAATATTTTTTAATGGCAAATATTTTCCTGAAGTGTGTGCTTTAGTTAACTCTTTTTTTTGTTGTTTGGACAGAGTTTTGCTCTTGTCAGCCAGGCTGGAGTACAGTGGCACGATCTTGGTTCACTGCAACCTTCACCTCCCGGATTCAAGCAATTCTCCTGTCTCAGCCTCCTGAGTAGCTGGGATTACAGGTGCCTGCCGCCATGCCTGGCTAAATATTTTTGTATTTTTAGTAGAGACAGTGTTTCACCATGTTGGCCAGGCTGGTCTAGAACTCTTGACCTTCAGGTGATCTGCCCGCCTTGGTCTCCCAAAGTGCTGGGATTACAGGCATGAGCCACCATGCCCGGCCAAGTTAACTCTCACTTTTTGTAAAAGGAAGTCATATATATGAATATTTTTCTTTTGTTATTACATACTATATTGCTTCAGAGGTAAAATTATGTTCAACTTCATTTTCTGTTAGTTCTTCTGTGACTTATCTTTACATATCAATTTCTTAATTAGTCTGAATTTTATTTTATATTTAATGTAAAATACGAAATTATGTTTCCATAGTATAAGCCAGTTATCTCACACATTTTATGAAATAATTTTTGTTTCCTCTCATTTTATGATATCTGTTCCTTAAAAATTTTATATCTATTTCTGAGCTTTCTACTATATTCTATGAATCTATATTCCTATTTTTAAACCAGAATCATGGATTAAATTATTGTTGATATCTATCTATCATCTATGTTTGCAATCTAGTGGGAGTGGTCTTGCCTAAATCAACTTCTGTCTTTTCAAAATATGTTTTGGATATTCTTGATCAGCTCATGTTATTCCATGAGCTTTTATATTATATTTTTATAAAATTCCATGAACTTTATATTAACTTTAAATAAACACTAATTCAAAAATCATTGGAATTACATGAAATCAAGAAAAATAGGTGAGGAAGAAGTGCTATTTTTGTGATATCTTCTCACCAAGAAATGTAGAACATGCCTGAATATGTTCAAGAGGTTTTCCATATATTCTAAGAAAACGCTTTGTGTATTTTTGTTTTTATTTTTGTTTATGCTTATGTTTTTAATTGATAAGGTTTTGCTATGATAAATTATAAATAGCCTTAAGGCTGGGCGCAGTGGCTTACGCCTGTAATCCCAGCACTTTGGGAGGCCAAGGCAGGCAGCTGAGGTCAGGAGTTTGAGACCAGCCTGGTCAACATGGTGAAACCCCGTCTCTACTTAAAACATAAAAAAATTAGTCAGGCATGGTGGTGGCAGGCACCTGTAATCCTAGCTACTCAGGAGGCTGAGGCAGGAGAATCGCTTGAACCAGGAGGCAGAGGTTGCAGTGAGGGGAGATCACGCCATTGCACTCCAGCCTGGGAAACAAGAGTGAAACTTCGTCTCAAAAAAAAAAAAAAAAAATAGCCTTAATACACCATTGCTTTGCTATCTAACCAGAATGGCTTAAGCTAAGTTGTTCAAAGCAAAATCACTACTTTTGGTAGCTGACTCCAACACATATCTCTTAGCAAAACGATTTTAAAGCAGAAATATGTACCTTGCTTTTTAAGTTTATAGCTGAGTAGTTCTGTTGTTTTTATGAATAGGACCTTTTATTAATGAGGTTAAAAGTTTGTTTTATTTGACATGTAGTAAGGCTATTGATATTTAAATATTTATTGAACATTCAGCACTTCATTTAATTTTTATTCATTTGAATAATTTTTAAAGCTAACAGGTTTTTTTATATTTAATTCGAATAATTATATGTATTATTTGTTTCTTGTGTTACTGCAGTGGACAGAGCTTTATAAATAATGTCAATAGTATTAGCCATGGTGGAATTCCTTGTGTTAGTTCTGATCTGTAAAAGAATGTTTCTAGGATGGGCATGGTTACTTATGCCTATAATCCCAGCACTTTCAGAGGCTGAGGTGGGAGAATCACTTGAGTCCAGGGATTTGAGACCAGCCTGGGCAACATAGGGAGACCTTATCTCTATAAAAAAATTTTTTTTAATTAGCTGGGTGTGGTGGTTCACACCTGTAGTCCCAGTTACTTGAGAGGCTGAGGTGGGAGGATCCCTTGAGCCCAGGGGTTCAAGGCTGCAGTAAATGATGATCACCCCTTTGCACTCCAGCCTAGGTGACAGAGTGAGACCCTGTCTAAAAAAAAAAAAAATTCCAGTGTCTCTCCTCTAGGAACCACATTGTTTAAGAAATACTTTTATTCCAATTAGCTGGGCATAGTGGTACGTGCCTATAATCCTAGCTACTTGGGAGGCTGAGGCAGGAGAATCCCTTGAACCTGTGAGGTGGGGGTTGCAGTGAGCCTAGATCATGCCACTGCACTCCAGTCTGAGTCACAGAGCAAGACTCCATCTCA
>NW_012104554.1:421755-424439 GCF_000951045.1 Mandrillus leucophaeus
ATCATTCTCAGTAAACTATCACAGGGACAGAAAACCAAACACCTCACGTTCTCACTCACAGGTGGGAACTGAACAATGAGATCACTTGGACACAGGACGGGGAACATCACACAATGGGGCCTGCCGAGGGGTGGGGGCCTGGGGGAGGGATAGCATTAGGAGAAATACCTAATGTAAATGATGAACTGATGGGTGCAGCAAACCAACATGACACATGTATACATATGTAACAAAACTGCACATTGTGCGCATGTACCCTAGAACTTAAAGTATAATAAATAATAACAATAATTTTATTTCTGTGTCTTTTGTATTTTTATTACATATCTCTGCTTTCCTTCTCCACCACATCAGTCATTCCACCACGGGAGCCCATGTTTACAACCGTGTATGAATTCCTCCATATTTTTGCCTATGCTCAAATAATCACATAGAGACATATATACATAAATGTGTACAGGGACATTTTTTGGTCAATGTAAGATCATGCTAGGAACACTTTTATGCATCTTGCTGTTTTTACTCAACAAAACCTCACAGAAATCCCTCCAGGACAACTGGAATTGCTCTAATTATTTCTTTTTAATGCTGATCCCATAGTGAGTATGAGGATGTACTATCTTTTAATTGTTTTGTGGAAAGAAACAAAGCTTCTGTGAACAGAGCTTCTGTATTATATGGAGGTTTTTCTCTGCCTACAAAGTAACTAGAATGTTACTAAGTATATGATAGGCAGGTAGCAAATAGCCTTTGAATAGAGCTAATAGATGGAACTGAACATGACCCTAGACTGCCGTCTTCATAGGTCAGGGTCAGGTTCATTTAAACAAAGACCTGAGATTTTCAGGTAAGCTGAAGGTGGCAATAGGGTAGGAAATATTTTGAAATAATGTGATCAAGAGATAGAATCAGATGGCTTATCAACACTATTAAAATAGTTAGTCCGAAGTTGGTTTGAAAGGATAGCTTTAATCAAATTACAAACTTCTTATCTTCTTTACTTTGAGAGCGGTGGTGAGCTGGAGAGAGTGAGGCAGTGGCTGTGTGGGAAGTCTCTGGGAAGATTAGGGTAAACCACAGTGGGACTTAGGGCGAGGAAGAAAACACCAGTGGTTGTTTGGGTGGTAAGCAGTTTTTGAAATGTTCTAGACTAGATATAAACAGTGATTAACTTGTAATCATGAGCCCCTAGCTAGGTAAGGAAGTTGTATAAACAGCACTTTTTATTTAATGAACAAGCTACTTCTTCCCACTACATTTAGCTGAAGTATTATCCTTACAGTTTTTTAAATGATGTAAGAAAAAAAATCTTCCAGAATCTTAACCACTAATCAGAGTCCTGGGTATATTCAAGGATTATGGTATTCTACTTTCTACTATTCTCTATTAGCGCCAAATTTGGCTATTTTTCAGACTGATGAGAGAAATTAGAATTTGGATACACCTAAGTTTAGATGCCTAAGAATCTTTTCCACCAAATCAATTCACTCTGATTCAGGGCTCGTAGAAGTTTGTATGAAAGTTCTTTTTTTTCTTTTTTCTCCAGGAAGACAACAGAAAGTGACAACAGCCAAATAGCTTTAAATCTGTTAGTTCTGATCAGTTACGACTTAAAAGCTTGATTCTTTTATTATTTATCACTCATTAAATACTTTGGCTCTCCTTTATTAAATGTTAAATCATCGTAAGTGGTAAAGTTCTTGCCATTTCTCTGAAATGGCAAAGTGTAAGGGAAAAGAGAAAGTGGCCCATTTCCTTGTTAATGTGGCATTCAAACAGAACACAGTGAGCTCAACAGACAGGTCAGCTGGCTGCTGTACAATTATTCATAACAGAGGACTCCGTGCAATTATTCATAACACAAGAGCCGTCATTAGGGAGAAAATGTCTCCTTATAGCACCACTGAGATTGCAAGGCAGGAATTCCCTTTTCCCGTAGGGCATGGTTGGTATGTGCATCTGAAAATGCTTAAATATGCTCCTTGCTCCCTTCTCTTATCCAATGACAGGGCTGATGTGTTGTCAAGAGTGGTGCTGCCATAGCGAGGGCCCACTGGCTTTCCAAAGGACCTCACATGGGATAGTCACTGCCCACGTTGGCCTTCTCTCCATCTCTACCAAGACTGTTGGAAGCTATGTTCGTAAGATGGTTACTGGAGAAGACTCAACACATTAGGATAAGGGACCATTACACTAAACAAAATTCTGCAATTAAGCCACATTTAAGGAATCTCGTTGACCATGAATCTGAACTTCTTTTTTCTCTACTTTCAAAAGCAATATGTATTTCTACTACATTAGAAGTCCAACTCTTCTTCCAGTTCAACCATTGAGAGTCATCTTCAGCTCCACAAGACAACAAACTCCACGAGAGCAGGCCCATGATGTGACTTGGTTACTGCTATATCCCTAGCACCTTGCAGAGTAGACGGCATCTGGTAGGCATTCAATATTCATTAATGAGTGCTAAATGAATGGAGTGCTATCACTAAGCATGTTTGATTGCTAATAGATATTTTACACACAGAAGGAAGTCAGCATCCGCTGTGCAAAATGAGACAATACAATGAGGACAAATTAAAATCTTTCCTCTTACCTTGTCTTTACTGCTTCGAATTATCTGAATTTTAGGGCACTTTTTCACTCCAGACGAAATATCCAGCCAGTTTTCTAAGTTCTCTGAA
>NW_012104554.1:424489-484611 GCF_000951045.1 Mandrillus leucophaeus
AGAAAGTGGCCCATTTCCTTGTTAATGTGGCATTCAAACAGAACACAGTGAGCTCAACAGACAGGTCAGCTGGCTGCTGTACAATTATTCATAACAGAGGACTCCGTGCAATTATTCATAACACAAGAGCCGTCATTAGGGAGAAAATGTCTCCTTATAGCACCACTGAGATTGCAAGGCAGGAATTCCCTTTTCCCGTAGGGCATGGTTGGTATGTGCATCTGAAAATGCTTAAATATGCTCCTTGCTCCCTTCTCTCATCCAATGACAGGGCTGATGTGTTGTCAAGAGTGGTGCTGCCATAGCGAGGGCCCACTGGCTTTCCAAAGGACCTCACATGGGATAGTCACTGCCCACGTTGGCCTTCTCTCCATCTCTACCAAGACTGTTGGAAGCTATGTTCGTAAGATGGTTACTGGAGAAGACTCAACACATTAGGATAAGGGACCATTACACTAAACAAAATTCTGCAATTAAGCCACATTTAAGGAATCTCGTTGACCATGAATCTGAACTTCTTTTTTCTCTACTTTCAAAAGCAATATGTATTTCTACTACATTAGAAGTCCAACTCTTCTTCCAGTTCAACCATTGAGAGTCATCTTCAGCTCCACAAGACAACAAACTCCACGAGAGCAGGCCCATGATGTGACTTGGTTACTGCTATATCCCTAGCACCTTGCAGAGTAGACGGCATCTGGTAGGCATTCAATATTCATTAATGAGTGCTAAATGAATGGAGTGCTATCACTAAGCATGTTTGATTGCTAATAGATATTTTACACACAGAAGGAAGTCAGCATCCGCTGTGCAAAATGAGACAATACAATGAGGACAAATTAAAATCTTTCCTCTTACCTTGTCTTTACTGCTTCGAATTATCTGAATTTTAGGGCACTTTTTCACTCCAGACGAAATATCCAGCCAGTTTTCTAAGTTCTCTGAACGTACACAATCTCCTTGGAAAGTGCACCTAAAAAAATGCGGCAACAAAACAGCAACCCCAAAAATGCGTTAGTTAAAACTTTTTTATACTTGGCTTCAGTACAGAATGCCAGACTTTGTACAGTGGATTATTGATTTGAGAGAGAATAGGAACATGATGCTAAAACCATGAAAAGCAACAAGAAAACAGCAGAGCATTTTTTTCCATCATGTCTAGGAGCAAAGAACAAATGTAGACAACGTGTTGAACTTCGACTCCTGAGCCATCTCTAAAGATGACATCGCCAAATATATCCGAACACATCCTCTCATGGATTCTGAAATAAGGAACTCCCTTTTAGAAATACCTAGCAAAGAACAGCTCAAGGAAGAAAGAGTTCACATATTGTATAAATTTTAGGTTTGCTATTCATTCCCAGAATATCAACCTATTGTGTAACTTGATTTTGTTTTAAAAAATAACAATAATAAAGTTACTATTTTGTGCTTTGCAGTATGATAATTAAATAGAAATATTTCAAGGGCAGAGTCTGCCTAAGAATTTGATAAGACATTCCATAACCATCTGCTGCATAACATTTATTTAGACAGATACCAAATTATATCAAAAGATATAGGTGAAACATTTTTCCAGGGCCATTTTCCCAAGTCAGCCAGCTCAGAGGATGACCCAGATAAGTCTTAAGCTGTGGCCAGGGTCAACTACTTTGATAAAGAGATGCTCAGAAGCTGAGTGGTGAGATCACTGGCTTGCTTGATATGTCAGTCACTCTAGGTCACGCTAACTTGGGAACCCTTGCCTCACCAGATGGGGCACCGACCCGGCAAGAAGAACAAACACCAACAGCCATGTTATCACCAAAGGGTGCTGGACTCCATAGATAATCCATTGAATAGTGTCAAGGAATGAACAAAATACTTCTAGTACTACACCTCCTCAAGGCTGAAGATTAAAATGCAGGGGTGGTAAACCAGTGATGCTGAATTTTAAAAGAAACTGAAAACACATGAATCATAAGATTGAAAAGCAACCAAGTGATGACCACATTCAGCTACGGGGAGTCCCCGAGGGGATGTGAGCGGAATGAGGAATGGATGGGCCCAAATAGTGTATTTGGCTTCCTAAAGGTTTTATTTCTTCTCCTTCCTCTACTCTCTCTCTCTCTCTCTCTCTTAATTCTTAAGAATTTAGGCCTCATGGCTTCATCTTTGAGCTCTGTGTTAATCTGAATATGGCAAAAATAGAACAGGAAGTCAGTGAGTTTCACTAAACGTCATCCCCAAGCACAATACCTTTAGCATGTCACCGGCTGCTGACATTTGGGGAACCCTGCTCCCAGCGAGCACATCTGTGTTCCACCCCCCACTACATCTGTGTCAGTTTCTTCTCCAACATTATAACCAGGAGGATTTTCATCAGCAATTCTCCAAAGCCATACATTTATCTGACCCTTGATAGCTAGCTCGTCCGTCACGGACATTAAATTCAAATTAAACCGCCTCTCAATGTCAGAGAGAGTTTGCAACAGAGAGACAAGCACTGCTGGATTGAAAAACAGAATGACGAAGCTGGTTCTTTCGGTTGTATCTGAAATAGATCATGACTGTCAAAAACTCCCTGCCTCTCATGGGCACTCTGGTTTGTGTAAGGCACTTCCTCTGCCTATAAGAAAAAAAAAAAAAAAAAGCCGATTCTGAAGAGACTGGAGTACAAATATTTTTGTTGGCTCTTAATGCTGCCTGGGAGTCAAAGCCTAAGGCTGCCAAAAAAACAAGTGTAAAATATTTCATACAAATAGTACCACAATTTGCCAATTTGTAGGCAGAAAACAGTAGTGCCACTGAGTTATCACTCTCTTTTCTGAACTCCTATAGCATTTCTTGTCGGAAGTACGTATTTTGGTATTTAATCATATGCTGCCTTGAATTACAACTTAACTGTTTCCTAAGTCTATCTCAGTTCTCCCCAAGTAAGCTCTAAGCTCCTCAAAGAAGGGAGAAGGTCTTTAATATTTCTTTAGCAAATCCCTCAGTGTCTGGCAGCATGATATGCAAATACTAGGGTTTCAATAAATATTTTTGAATGAAAGGATGAAATATGAAATCTCTATAGGTCTTTTCCATTGCTGATTTTTCTTTCTAGAGTTTTAATTCATGTCTGACTCCAACTTATGCCAAAGAGACTATTTTTAAACTAAGCTAAAAGTTTGAATCTGGGGACCAAATTAGGGGGTGAGGTTTTCATTTTATTTTTTTGAAAAAAAAAAGAGAAAAGAAAATATATAATGAACCTTTCATTTTTTATTCTGCATAAGGCAAAACCAAAATCTAACTATGTTAAGCAACTAAACATAAATTCCTTGTTTGTACATATATATATAAAAAAAACCCCACCACCTCTGAACTCCTATTCCTTGCCTCTCACCAGTAAAAATAAAAAATGAAAAAATGAAAAGCAAACCATGACACCAAGTATGTATAACCAGATGGCCAGCCAACAACAGTATCTTATTACTTCTCAAATATTGCAGATTATAAAATCTTCATGACAGCATATTACTCATACATTTACATTTCTTACAGAGCAGATCTTGTAGCTCCCATATTTTAGTAAACAAAGCCAGTTACTCCGAAATATTTCCTTTCGAAAGCTATCACTCTAATTCCTGCGTGTTAACAAGAGCAACGGTCAAGCGCATAAACACTTGAGCCACTGCCCTAATTAAATTAAAATCTCATTGTCACACAGGACTCTGAGCGAGGCTGATTCTTCAGTGATGCACTCTCAGATAGGCTGATATCTTAATGGCTTCATTTCAATTTCTTCAGGCCAAGAATAGGAAGAAAATTGGATTTGGATAAGAATGGACATATTCTAGAGAAATTGGTAGAGATACGTTTGCTTTCTTGACTTATTGTTACTTTTGCTCCACCCTCTACTGAGGATCTATCCCAAAGTCCTCAGACTCCCAGTCAGTATTTTATTTTTCTAGTCCTGATTTCCAGTTAGAGCTAATACTTTCATGATAAAGCCTGCAGGCAGACACAAGCCTATTTGCAAATTAGAAAACAGAATCCGCCCAAATGCAAAGATTGCCTGAAGAAAAAAAAAATCCCCCAAACCAAAAAGTTAATTTAAAAAGACTTCCCTTATGTGAAAAACACTGTATGTAGAAACAATTCAGTCAATGAAACTATTTAAGAAAGCTGTTCTTGTTAGTTTGCTATAAAATCTGCTGTAGAGCTTAATGTATTCGAGATAATACTAGAGTTTGATATTGCCGTTCAGCTATGTAAGTATGTAACCACCCCCTCCCTCACCCCCAACAGATTAAAAAGAAAAAAAAAAAAAAAAAAACAGTTCCAAACCTACTCTGGCTCCGAGTCATAAACAGGAAGGTCCCAGACACTTGTTTCTAAGTTCACTGTTTGAAACTTAGAAAGTCTTTCTATACAATGGGTTTGCTTCCTGGGTTCTTAGAAATATGTGTAACCCATAGTATCCCTGAATAATTACCCCACCACACACTGGCATGGAGGGAATATTACTCTGTGCCAGGCACTGCTGGGAGTGTTTGCAGTTAGTTCTCACAACAACCCCACTCTATACGGATGAAACAGAAGCTCAGAGAAGTACAGTAACATATCAAGGCCACACAGCTGCCAAGTGGCCGAAGTCTTATTTCAGAGCCCACAAACTTGGCCCCCTTGCTGCATGCCTTCCTATAGATCCTAACCACCACTTAATAAAGGACATTCATAGTTCCTCCTGGCTTCCTGGGACCTCAACCAGTGGTTGGAGGGTGGGGCTGGGCCAGGACAAGGACACAGGGATGGGGACCCCAGAAACAGAGAAAAGAGAAGGTAAGGCAGAGACTGTAGGATGAAGAGGGTAGCAAGGATTTGGGGGAGAACACAGAAGCGGGGATTCTGAGAGGCCTCTAATTTTCCTCTATCACTAGCTGTGAATACAACACAACCACACAACTAGCAAGAGGTGAAAATTCCAGGTGGCTCTGGACTTAGAAATCCATTCTACTGCCAAAAAATTTTTCTTGCAGACCATCTGTTTCTAATATAAAATGCACTTTCCCCCATAGAAATAATGTTATAAACAGTGATTAGGTTTCCAGGTTAGCCCACAAAACCTACTTATCCATAATGTAACTTTACTACTATATATTTGCAATAAAGAATAGCAGAAAACAACGAGATTGCAGCCATTTGCATTATATAGCAGTTTTCGTCTTTACTTATTTGTGTTTCTGCTCAGCTGGTAGTCTGGGAACAGTGCTCAGCTGGATCGACTTTTAAATTTATTATTACAGTATTGTATTTATACAGCATTTCTTTTTTTTTTTTTAATGGGCATGGCTTAAATTATTAATTGTTTTCATGCCAACATAAAGAGCAGGGAGGCCCACCTCTGAAAAGGAGCCGAAGTTTCCAAGCAGGTAAAATACCCATGGGCTGGGCTGCGGGGCCTTGAGAGGCCGACTCTATCAGGCTAGAATCTTGCAGTAAAAATTTACCACTTACTCAACCTTGAAATAGAAACTCTGAACTCAGAAATGTAACTTCTACTTCCTGCCACTCAAATTTCATCAGCATCCTCTAATCTAATTGTTCACCAAGAGCAGACAGTCCCTGAAGGAATCTGATAACTACATATCAGGTAAGTGGCTTGAATGTGGGGGTTAGTGTGAACTGTTCCAAAGATTCTACACTGATATAATATCAGAAAACTTTTAACAAGGAAACAATCCAGCTTCTCTCTCTCCCAAGAAACAGGAGACTGCATCCATGCTGGGGGAGGGCTTTGCTATAAAAGCATCTCAAGGTCTTTTGCTAAGTGATTTGAAACAGATGTCTGCATTTTTAGAGAAGGCACAGAGCCCAATGGAGGGGTCAGGTAGTCCCCAGAATCGGGGGACTTTCTTGACAATTGCCAGTCCACGAGATGAGGAAACCAAGCCTACTGATTAGAAGAGAATAGGAAGTCTGTGACAAACTAAACTTCAAATGAAAGGCCTCCAGAGTCTTTAAGAGGGGAATGCCAAAACATAAGACTAGGAAAAATTGGAAAATTGGGTCTTCATCACTGAAGCTGAAAGTCAATCTACATGATAAAATTATGCTAATAACAGAGACAATTTAGAAATTTTTTTTTAAGCAAAAACATCTAACATGCCAGGCAATGTCTTTTCACATGATTTGATTCATTTATTATTCACAACAAACCTCTAAGTAGCTGCAATAATTGTCCCTGCTTCACAGATGGGGAAACTGAGGCATAGCTGGTTCCATATTGCTTTCCTAAGGTCACAGAGATAGCAAGCAGAGGAGCTGACCTACTAAGTCAGGCAGTGTAGCCTCAAAGCCTGTGGTCTCATCAGCTACCTATACTGCCTCTCAGAATAGCTAATAGTGACTGAGCCCATCTGTCTTTGTCTGTTTTGTGTTGCTATAATAGAATACCACAGACTGGGTAATTTATAAAGACAAGAAATTTATTTTTTACAGTTCTGGAGGCTGGAGAGTCCAAGGTCGAGGGGCCTGCATCTGGCAAGGGCCTTATTGCTGTATCATCCCACAGCGGGAGGTGGACGAGCAAGAGAGGGCGAGAGCATGCACATGTGAACAAGAGAAAGAGACTGGAATTTGCAGCCTGAAGCCCTTCTATGCTTGGCATTAATCCATTCACAAAGGCAGAGCCCTCATGACCTAAACACCTCTCATTAGGTCCCACCTTTCAACAGAGTTGCATTGGGGATTAAATTCCCAACACATGCTTTTCAGGTGACATTTTCAAACCATAGCACCTTCCTAGTGCCCATAGGCCAGGCATTGTTTCTGGGGACTTCTGGGAATTAACACAGTAATCCTCACAACCAGCCCATGAAGTAGGTGTTATTGTTACCACCTCCATGTCAGAGGTTGAGAAACGGAGGTGCAGAGAGGTTAGTTAGCATGGTATCTGGCACTGGCATCCATCTCTTACTACCACACCAAATTGCTCAAAAATTGTAAAGGCTTCCAGGGTAGCGACATCACAAATGCCAGCGTAATAGTAAGTAGATTCTTCCAAGACATGGCCATATAGGAAAATACAAGTTTTACTCAATTTCTCAGCATTTTTCAAACTGAACTGTGTTCCTGGAGTTGTTTTGGGTGTTAATATTAAAGTAGGGTTCTATTGCCAAGAAGCTGGGAAACACTAGTTAAATAAAATTAAACAAGTCTCTCTGCTGCAGGACTTTTCAGAGCCTTGAAGACGCCACCGTGCTTTGTAACTTTCCGAGACAAGAACGAATGATGTACCATCTTCCAGCTTTTTTGCTGAAGGATGTTCTGAGGGATGAGAAATTCTAGTCACACACATTGGGAACCGCTACCTGGTCTGGTTTAATGAGCAATAATCCACATGGCGGATCAAATTAGAAAACTTTGTGCCTATTTTGGCTAGTTTGGGTAACTCTTGTACCCAACTGATCATGGCCTATTAATTCTAAGCATCCTCTACAACCCATGCTTATCCCCCCCACCTCTCACCTGGGTTCCTGCAGCAGCCAAATGAGGTCTCCCCCTTCCCACTTCCTGTTTCTCTCATTAACCTCCACACCAACATCTGGGTTATTCTTATGCAAGAGCTGATGATGTTACTCCCTGCTTAAAAATCTCTCATGATACCCTTTCTCCCATACCGGACTCTCCTGTCTACATGCCTTTCAGCACCCCCAGTCTGCAACACATGTTTCCATGCTCATCTCTGACCCCGACACTGTGATCTGGCCCCTGCCTTTCTCTTCAAACTCATCCCCAGGTAGGTTTGGTTGATGAGTCTGTCGCTCTATCTAGACTGCAAGCTCCTAAAAATACCTGTCCCTGGTATCTATTCCATAGTGCCTCGAGGCATTTGATAAACACATACAGGGCAAACAGGCCCAGCCCTCCCGAGCGTGTGCTATCCTCACTGCCCTGAATGCCTCTGGGCCTGCAACACTTGGTGAAATCACGTTCCTTGTTCAAGGGCTATTTCAGTGTCCTCCTCTATGATATTTGCTCAGACTCCAGGCAAAGCAGTCACTCCCTCCTCTGTGTCCCCATGACATTTACACATGTTCCTAGTCTACACAGCATACTGCATTAGTTGCTGATTGCCTGCCTGTCTCTCCAGCTACACTGTAAATCCCCCAAAGGGAAAGGACCACTTTATTCACCTTTGCACCCTCAGGGCCTAGGACCACACCTGGCATTCATTCTACAGATATGAACTGAGAGCCCATTGGATGCCAAACACTCCACTAGGCACTGCGGATATTTCAATGGATAAGCCAGTTAAGTTCCTTCTCTTATTGAGCTTATAGTCCAGAGAGGCACACAGACAAAAACCAAATAAACAGACAATCATTTAAAATAATTTCAAATTGAGGTATGTCTTCTGCAGAAACCAAAGATATAAGAGAAAGGAACCTACTTCAGACAGGCTAGTGAAGAAAGATGGCATTTCAGCTAAGCATTCAAGGACGAGAACCATGAGAGCAGTGGGAAGAGGCCTGATGCTAGTGGCTCATGCCTGTAATCCCAGCACTTTGGGAGGCCAGATCACTTGAGGCCAGAAGCTCAAGACCATCCTGGCCAACCTGGTGAAACCCTGTCTCTAATAAAAACACAAAAAATTAGCCGGGTGAGGTGGTGCATGCCTGTAATCCCAGCTACTCAGGAAACTGAGGCACGAGAATTGCTTGAACTGGAGGCAGAGCTTGCAGTGAGTCGAGATCATGCTATTGCACTCCAGCCTGGGTGACAGAGCAAGACTCTGTCTCAAAAAAAAAAAAAAAAAAATTGTAGTGGGAAGAGCATTCCAGGCAGAAGGAACAGCATGTGCAGAGTATCTGAGTGCACTTAAAGTATGGTCTCTGCAAGGAACTGATGAAATAGACCAGCTTGGCTAGAACTTAGTGAAGGAAGGGGGATAGCGGTTGTGCAGTTTGCAAGCCAGTGACCCCAAGCAAGCCATGTGCCTTCTCTGTGTCTCAGGCTCTCCATCTGCAGAAATGCAAATAATAGTTTTCACCTGATGAAGTTGGGAGAAAAATGTACATCCGTTCTAAGAGTTTACAATTATGCCTCAATAAATATTAGTTGTTATTATATTATATGGGAAAATGGAACAGAAAATATAGGCAAAAACTTGGATGACATAAGCCAAAGACAAAATGGTAGTGATGAGAAAGGGATTTGGGCAATGAGGCTGACCAGATGCCCTTTGGCATTGCTCACACACCAGCTCAATGCCCAACATGCCTTTTCTATGTAAGGAGGCAGACACAATTCAAGGCTTCTTGGAGGATTCTTAATCACAACTCTCTTTCCTCCTAAATATTAAAGGATTCTCTGGAGTCCTTTCATGCCTTGAGTACCAGCTATTAGAGCACTCTGCACGGTGTACTGAAATTATTCCCACACTCACCTGTGAGCTTCTCCACAGCAGACCCTCATACATCTTTGTTTTCCCCAGGGCCTAGTACAGGACCTGGCCCACGGCTGGCATTCAACAAAAGGTAGCTGAATTGGGTTAAGAAGGAAATTTTAAAGTGACTAAATTCTTGTCTATGTTTCAGTGATACCAGCAGAAGTCATTTCACTGATTTTTGTTCACGAGGTTGGCCTGTTCACTGGCGTGGTGGAAAACCAGCCTTTGTCTTGAAACTCTGAGCTATTTAGCACACAAAAAACACATTTGCAGACTGAAACACTCACACAAAACCGGTGTGGCCTTTGCTCCTTGTGGTTCTTTTGTGGGCGATGAGTGTACTAAAAGTTGGTGTTTTCTATTTCCAAATGCAAATCACGAACTAAATAATTTAGGGGAGCTATTTAAAAAAACAACAGCTGGAAATAAAAATGTGAAAATGACACCTCTTGAGTCAGAAAGGTCTGGGTTCAAAGCTGCCCTCCTATATACTCCCTGTGTAACTGGGGGCCACATTCCTTAGCCTCTGTGGGCCTCAGTTTCCCCACCACTAAACAGGTGGCAATGATATTAAAACCCGATCCTCCTGAAAGCAGTATCAAATCCCACATTTGGCCCATCAGAAACAGTGCACCCTCCATATAGCAGAATAAAAGCATCCAAATGTTTAAAAAGCAAAAAACAAAAGACTGGCAGGAAGGCTTCGAATGAAGATCTGAACATTGTGTCTGGATATGGAGGAGATGCTGGGAACAGGACAAATACTAGGTCACAGAGACAAGTGAAAACATTTGAGGAATATTTAAAGGCCAATCAATACATTCTTATGAAAGTGCATGCTGCCTGAGATAAGGTCATTTCAAAAAAAATCTATTCCATTACAACATATATTTACTAAAAGGGATGTTCTTAATGGTGCTTGTTGGAAGTCAGAGAGCATCCATTAAAGAGATGGTGCAGGTAAGTACAGCGGAGGCTGAGGTCTGAGAACATCAGTCACTAGCTCCACTAGAGAACAAACAAATCCGGCTGGGCATGGTGGCTCACGCCTGTCATCCCAGCACTTTGGGAGGCAGAAGTGGGGGGATCATGAGGTCAAGAGATTGAGACCATCCTGGCCAACATGGTGAAACCCCGTCTCATCTAAAAATACAAAAATTAGGCAAGCATAGTGGCACGCGCCTGTAGTCCCAGCTACTCGGGAGGCTGAGGCAGGACAATCACTTGAACCCGGGAGGCAGAGGTTGCAGTGAGCCGAGATCACGCCATTGCACTCCAGCCTGACAACAGAGTGAGACTCCGTCTAAACACAAAAACAAAAAACAAAAAACAAACCCTGGCTTCTAAGCATGGCGACCACTTTCCCAGTGCCAACTGTCTGGGACACCAAGGGTGGAGAGTGCCCCTTAACACTGCTATCCCCTCTTCGCCTTCTGCTTTGCAATATGTAGAACTCACAGCTCCTCCCACAGCTGAAAAAGGAGGTGGAGAATCCGCAGGACACAGGTTGACTCCCAAACCCGTTCCAGGGTTGGAAAGCTCCCCCAAATCCCTTCCAGCATTCGCAGTAACCCAGATGCATGGACTCAGCCCATGCCACGGTAATCCAGTAATTTCCCGAGGCCCAAAGAACGTATTCCTCTTCGCTCCCCACCGCTTCCACCCCACAGACAGTTGTCCTACTTGCTTCTACACAATTAGTCAGCACAATGGGGTCCTCACACGAGAAGGAGGGGCCGTACCCAATTCCATTATCATTATCGCTGTCATTAGAGCCGCACTGGACCATAAAGAAGTGTCACCGCACAGACGTCAAGCTTGAGATCTGCACGAGGACACATCCCGGATTGGAAGGAAAGGAGGAAGGCTCTTCTGTCTCAAATTGTCAGCCATTCCGCTCAACAGTGCAATAGCCTATGAAGGCAGAGACCCCCAAAACTGAGTGTGCCCCTTCGGGTCTTGGCTCAGATGGCCCTTCTCACTGAGGCCTTCCAGGGCCCCCTGTTTAAATTGAGCGCCCCCTGCTTCCAACTAGCGCTCCCCATTTCCTTTCTCTGCTTTATTTTTCTTCACAGCCCTGTTTACTCTGTGACATGTTCTCTCTTTCCTCATTTATTTTTACACTGTCCATCTTCCCTCATGTCGTGCGTTAAAGAGTGTTCCCCCAAATTCATGACCATCAGAACCTCAGAATGTGACCTTATGTAGAAATAGGGTCTTTGCCGATGTAATGAGTTAAGGATGTCGAGATGAAATCATCCTGGATGTAGGGTGTCCCAGTGAATGGGAATTTTCTAGGAGAAAGGAGAGGGAGATTTGGACACACAGAAGAAGGCCATGTGAAGACCGGGGCAGAGATGGTTATCCTACCCCGAGCCAAGAAATACCAGGAGTCACCCGGAGCTGGGAGAGGTGAGGAAGGATATGCCCCTATAGCCTCCAGAGGGAGCCCAACTCTGCTGACACCTTGATTTCAGACTTCTGGCCTCCAGAACTAGGAGAGGATAAATTTGTGTTGGTAGTAATTTGTTATGGCAGCCTTGGGAAACTAAAACACTTCACTGGAGGGAACTCCATGAGGGCAGGGATTTTTTTTTTTTTAATTTTTGTTTTCATTTTAAGTTCCAGGGTACATGTGCAGGATGTATAGGTTTGTTACATAGGTAAATGTGTGCCACGGTGGTTTGCGGTACCTATCAACTCATCACCTAGGTATTAAGCCCAGCATGCATTAGCTATTTATCCTAATGCTTTCCCTCCCTTGACCCTACCCCGTGACAGGGGCCTATGTGTGTTGTCCCCTCCCTGTGTCCATGTGTTCTCATTGTTCACCTCCCACCTATAAGTGAGAACACGCGATATTTGGTTTTCTGTTCCTGCGTTATTTGCTGAGGATAATGGCTTCCAGCTCTATCCATTGTATCCATGTCCCCAAAAGGACCTGATCTCATTCCTTTTCATGGCTGCTCATTCCTTTTCATTCCATGGCACATATGTACCACATTTTTCTTTATCCAGTCTACCATTATGGGCATTTGGGTTGATTCCATGTCTTTGCTATTGTGAATAGTGCTGCAATGAACATGGGTGTGGAGGGATTTTGACCTGTGTTACTCACTGCTAGTGCTTAGAATCCCAGCGCTTAGGACAGTGCCTGACACATATCAGGTACTCAGCAAACACCTGTTAAATGAACGCATGGTTGCCTAAGCTTTCAAGATGGAGGGTTTTCTATGACTCAGGTGGGCCCTGAGTGCCATGTCTTTCTTATACATAGCAGTTATCACAAATGCTCCATTAGGGCCATTTGCTCCAGGCTCTCCCCTCTCTACCCACTGCCATGAGAGATCATGTCACTTGCCTGTTTCTCTTTGTTTTGCTCTAACGGCTTAGGAGCTGGAGCTGAGCCTAGAGTTGAATCCTGCTTCCACTACTTGCATAACCAGTGGTAGGCAGAATAATGGCACCCAAAGATGTCCACGTCCTAATCCCTGGAACCTGTGACTGTGTCACCTTATATGGTGTCTCAGTTCGTTTTGTGTTGCTATTACAGACTACTACTAACTGGGGAATTTATAAAGAAAAGAAATTTATTTTTTTACAGTTCTAGAGGCTGGGGAGTCCAGGGTCAAGGGGCCTGCATCTGGTGAAGGCCTTCTTGCTGCATCATCCCATGGTGGAAGGGCAAGAAAGCACGAGAGAGAGAGAAAGAGAATAAGAGAGAGAGAAGGGGGCCTAATGTATCATTTTATCAGGAACCCACTCCTATGATAAGTAACCCACTCCTGCAATAACTAACCCATTCCTGTGATAATGTCATTAATCCATTCATGAGGACTCTGTCCTCATGACCTAATCATGTCCGAAAGATTCCACCTCTCAACACTGTTACACTGGGGATTAAGTATCCAATACATGAACTTTGGGGGATACATTCAAACCATAGCACATGACAAAAGGGACTCTGCAGATGTAAGTTGAGGATCTTAAAATGGGCAGATAATTTTGGATTATCTGTGTGGGCCCAATGTAATCTGATGATGCCACACTGTTGGTTTTGAAGATGCAGGAAGAGACCATGAGCCAAGGAATGCTTCCAGAAGCTGGAAAAGGCAAAGAAGGGCCTCTAGGAGCACAGCCCTGACAATGCTTTGGTTTCAGCCCAGTGAAACCCATTGCAGGCTTGTGACCTCCAGAACTATAAGATCACAAGTGCATGTTGTTTTAAGCCGCCGAGTTTGTGGGAATTTGTTTCTGCAGCTGTGGGAAACTATACACAAGCTAAGGCTGTTCTCTATAAAGTGGGGATTGTAATAGTGCTTACTTCATGGGGTGCCAAGAGGACTAAATGGAACATGGCACAGAACGTGCAAGGTAGTGTCTAATGTATGATAAGCATACTCTTCTCCACCCATGCACACTGTCTCCTGGCCAGGCCTGGACTCAAGGCAGGTTTCCTGTGGAAGCGGCACCGCAGCCACCTTCTGAATGAGGAGCTGTCACATCCATCTGGACTTTTCTACTGCAAAGCCTTCTGTGACCCTGTGTTAGTCCATTTTTTGCACAGCTACGAAGAAATACCTGAGACTGGATAATTTATAAAGAAAAGGGGTTTAATTGGCTCATGATTTTACAGGCTGTATAGGAAGCATGGTAGTGTCTGCTCCTGGTGAGGGGCTCAGGAAGCTTCCAATCATGCTGGAAGCGAAGGGAGAACAGGTGTGTCACATGGCTAGGGCGGGAGCAAGAATATGAGGGGTCAGGTGCCACACTCTCTTAAACAACCAGATCTCCTGTGAACTCAGAGTGAGAACTCACTCACTATTGCAAGGACAGCACCAAGCCATTCATGAGGGATCTGTTCCCATGACCCAACCCCTCCCGGCAGACCCACCTCCAGTACTGGAGGTCACATTTCAACATGAGATTTGGAGAAGACAAAACATCTAAGACATATCAGGCCCTCTCTGCTGTATATAGCTTACCTCTCATGATGGCAGAACAGACTAACTCAGGCTACTGAAGAATACAGCCATAAATTACTGTGCACCATGGATTATACTGGTCAAGTTTCAGGGCAATCACAGTCCTGGTGGGAAGGGTCCCACCAGGTTAATGATAGGCCTGGGGGGCTTGAGAAAGGAGTGTCACTTGGAGAAGAACCCTCAAGACAGGAGAGCAAGATTAAAAAAAGGAGCTGGGATGTGTCCACAAGCAACCCATGTAATTCTTTTCATCTGTTACTCTGGGGTGTTGGGGACAAATATGTTTAGCATTCAGATGGCAGTTTTCTCTCGTGTGTTAAAAATACCCTTCTGTTACTCCCAACCCTTCAGAAAGTTTGACAGGAAGACTGACCACAGGGCCCTGCTGTTAGGCCGAGCGAGAAATGATCTCTTTCACAATCTCATGCATGGAACAGCCGAACAGCAGCTGAAGACCTAAAAACAGCCACCAGGGGCTGCTTGAAGGTCTTCCAACTGTCAACATGGAAGAAACATGTAGAAAAATATGGAGTGAATGTGAAATTTGTACAGATAATTGAAGGACGCATACAGATACCTTATAAGCAGCATGCCTGGGGCCTTGCCTCCACCCATGTGTACCCTGTGCGGGGTGGAGTACGAAGGGATGCGAGGGTGAATGCAAGTGTGCTCTTTCCTGTAGGGCCCATTTTCTGAAGAGGACCTGATTCCATCGTGGCACTAAAACCAGAGCAAGTGGGGTCCCATGGATGCACTGGGAGACGTACTACCTCTCCCAATGCGGAGGTACATGAAATTGGAGAATAGCCACCAAGTAGCTGACTCAGGAAGAGATGTGACATAAACTCACTCTTTACAAAACACACCAGAGGAAAGCGACCCAGGAAGGGTGGGGTGGGAGGCCGGGAGAGCCTTGGATTAACATGGTTCATCTTCCACATTGCCAGCGGGATAATCTTTTTAAAACACAAATATGGCACTGGAAGGCCTCTGCTTAAAACCCTGTCATGAGTTCCCAGCACCCGCTAGTAAGGTCCACCCTGAGAGCCCACCCAGCACCTCCATCCACTTCCTTCCTTCTAGACCCAGTGCATAGAACTCCGTCTGCCAGTCTCTTCACAGACCTCTTACTGCACTGGTTCTTCTGCCTGAAATGCCTCCTGACCACTCTTACCCTGGTGAAGGTCTACCCAGGGTTCAAGGCCCAATTTTAAGGCCACCTCCTCGTTGAAGCCTTTCCCAACCTCAGGGACAAGTAATGACTGCCTCCTTAGGCTTCCACCAAATGACAGTTGACACAACTTCATTGCCTACCAGGAGCCAGGCACTGGGCCTACGATGATGTACATTATGTGATTTAATTCTCTCAGCAAACCTCTGAGGCAGGTACTATTATTATTATGATTTTTGAGACAAGGTCTCGTTCTGTCACCCAGGCTGGAGTGCAGTGGTACAATCACAGCTCACTGAAGCCTCAGCCTCCTATGTTCAAATAATCCTCCCACCTCAGCCTCCCGAGTAGCTGGGACCACAGGTGCACGCCACCACACCCAGCTAATTTTTGTATTTTTTGTAGAGACAGGGTTTCACCATGTTGCCCAGGCTGGTCTTGAACTCCTGGGTTCAAGCAATCCACCCACCTCGTCCTCCCAAAGTGCCTGTAATCCCAGGATTATATGCCTGTAATCTCAGCACTTTTTGCAATACCTGACCAATTATAAATGCCACTTTATAGAGGAGGAGAAGTGGCAGAGATAAGACACTGGCAGGTCACACAAAGCCCAGATTCTATCCAAAGCAAAATGCATTTGGGACCTGATATGGTTTGGATTTGTGTCCCCACCCAAATCTCATGTTCAATTGTAATCCTCAATGTTGGAGGTGGGGCCTGGTGAAAGGTGATTGGATCATGAGGGTGGATCCTTCCCGAATGGTTTAGCACCATCTCCTCAGTGCCGTTTTAATGATGGTAAGTGAGTTCTCTTGAGATCTGGTTGTTTAAAAGTATGTGGCACCTCCCCCACCCGCCTTTCCTCCTGCTTCACCCATGTAAGACATGTCCTGCTTTCCCTTCACCTTCTGCCATGATTGTAAGTTTCCTGAGGCCTCCCCAGAAGCTGAGCAGATGCCAGCATCATGCTTCCTGTACAGCCAGCAGAACCATGAGCCAACTAACCTCCTTCCTTTATAAATTACCCAGTCTCAGGTATTTCCTTATAGAAGTGCAAAAACAGACTAACACAAGACCTTTCCTCTGTCCTCATAGGCTGTCCTGCCCATGTTGCCAGCGTGGAAGTCAGCCCTCTGCATTTCCCATGCAGCCCAAACAGGCCACTCCTTCTACACTCCCTACTCAGTAACCGACACCTCTGTCCACCTGGTCACCCCAGCCAGATGCCTGCACTCCTTCCTCTGTAATCTCAACACCAGCTTCAGTGCGATAACTCACCCCAGTGAACACTCCGAGACTCAGCGCTGGTGTCTCTCAGAAGCCCTCCCACATTTGACTCAGGTGCCCATCTTCTGGGGTCTAACCTGGTGCCTAGCCCAGTGCCTGGGACACAGGAGGAATCAAGTGTATGCGTGGGTATCACTTGTTTGTTTTCTTCATGAAGACTGAGATCAAAGGAGAAAGGATACATCTTCCAGAAAAACAGTGGCCACCTTGAGATTTTATTTTTCATTTTATGGCCTTATTTTTAGTGTGTCCGACTCAAAGGGGAATCCAATTAATCACTAAGCCCTGTCAATTCTATCTTCCAAATAGCTCTCTAATCCACCCACTTCCTTCCCACACCACTACTATCACTCTAATTCAGTTCCTGGTCTCTTGCTGGTTTATAGCCACCTGCTAACTGATCTGCCAGCTCTTCTCAGTCCCCTCCGGTCCACCTTGCACCCCAGAGTTCTCGTTCTAAAACACTCATCTGATCTGGTCACACTTTTAATTAAAGCCCTGCAATGGCTCCCCAAGGTCCTTCCAACAAAATTCAAATTCTTTAATGTGACTTGCAGGACCTTCCCTTCATCTGCCTCTGCCTATCTTGACACCCTCATCTCCCAGCACCCCCCAGCTCTCCTGTATGCTCGTCCACACTGAGCTTCAGGCCAAGCTCGCCTGGCCTTTGTACAGCCTGATCCCTACACCACCTTCCCCTGCCTCATCTTTACCTAGCTGATATCCCCCTACCCTTCAGGTTCAGATTAGATATCCCTTCCTCCAGGAAGCCTTCCTTGACCTGTTAAGTTTGGGTTAGGTATTTCTTATGTGCCTCCATGAAACTCTACAGTTCCCCCATGCTAGCCCTTATGACACTCTATTCATTCATCTCCTTTACTTATTGATAAGAGTGGATTATTGTTCCCAATTCTTCAATCCATCCTGTACTAGAATGACACACTCACACTACCTTTTTACCAGGTCACTTTGCAGAATCTTCCACTAGAGTAGGTGGAATATATTTCCCTGCTCCATGGATATTGGGCTTGGCCATGCAGCTTGCTTTATCAATGGAATATTGGTCAGCATGATGTGAACCAGGGCTTAGAGTATGTTGTCTAGTTTAGCTTGGTCTCTCATGCTACTTCTATCTGCCTTAAGAAGAGCATGTACAGAATGAAAAACATGGGAAACAGACCTGAACTCAACTTTCAGCTTGACATTGACCCCACCTTTCTTCCCATAGCTAACAGGCTGACCCATGAGCAAGAAAAACAAATGTAAATAAATCTTTGCTCTTTTAGACCACTAAGGATTTGGGGGTTGTTTGTTATACAGCATTACTAGAGCAGAAACCTAGCTGATACACATTATATCCCTCATTAGATTGCAAGCTCTATACAGACAAGAAAAAACTGTACCCAGAGCACTGAGCATAGGACTTAGCACACTGTTGTGCTTAAAAAATATTTGTGATTGGATGTAGGATTGAATGAATGAATGTTGGCCACTGATAAGTCTGCCTTCCCAGCTAGCATGCAAGTTCCTTAAAGCCAAGAATGGCATCCGATTTATCTCAATACCACCTAGCTATCTTATGCCCCAGATCAGACTCTCATTAGGTGTTCAATAAATATTTGTTGAAATTAAATAATTTTGGATTTTATGGGCTGGCTTGGGAGTCAATCCTTAATTTATGACATTGTTTCTATGGGAAAATGCATTCTGCATGCCAAACAAACTTGCAAATGAACTTTTGGAACCTCACCCGTTCATTGGTTCAGGATTGCCAGTTTTGTGGAAATTCGTAACTGAACACATGTGCTATGCTTTGCAATATGGGAGAAACTGAGAAACTGCTTCCAAACCCAAGATATTCAGCCTGCAAAAATTCACTTTCCACCCACACAGACAAATTCAGCACAGGTTGGATCTGAGGTTCCAACAATAAAATACTAGACTTTTTAGAGCTCATTGTTTATCTAATTGCTTTTTATCTGCTTATACTGGATGCCTGTTCTTTTTTTTTTTTTTTTTTTTGAGACGGAGTCTCACTCTGTCAGTCAGGCTGGATCTTGGCTCACTGCACCCTCCGCCTCCTGGGTTCAAGTGATTCTCCTGCCTCAGCCTCCCGTGTTGCTGAGATTAACAGGCATGTACCACCACACCTGGCTAATTTTTGTATTTTTAGTAGAGACGGGGTTTCACCATGTTGGTCAGGCTGGTCTCAAACTCCTGATCTCAGGTGATCCACCTGCCTTAGCCCCACAAAGTGTTGGGATTACAGGCGTGAGCCACCGTGCCCGGCCTGGATGCCTATTCTTAACATGGGATCAGAAGGAAGTGAAGATAGTTTGCTTGCCTCTCCCTACCATTCCACTTTCTAGACATGCATGCAAGAAAACTCAACCTTCTCAACAGAGAAAATAAATTATTTTTCTAAATAAATCCATGACATTTAAAATAAACACAGTGGGATGCTCTACCATCGTAAGAAAACATCCCCCTTTAGAATTCCTAATTTTGAATGGTACGGGCAGCTCCACATGAGTCACAGATCTGAGACTTAGTTTCATTTCATTGCAGGCCACAACCCAGGCTGTCTGAAACCAAGTGATCTGACGTGGCTGTGAGGCACCATCGCTCCATGACTTCAGAATGTCTTATAAGACTTAAGGCACAAGTCTCAACCTGCCATTGGTAGAGTTGACCAATCACTTAGTCTATCTCATTCATTTAACTTACTTTTTTTGAGCACATTTCAATAAAGAGAGGTAGAGAAGTAAGGTCATTCCTAATAGCGATGGGCCATGAAGAAAATAAAACAGTAATGTCACTGTGAGTAAGGGGAGGATATTGAAGACTGGGTAGGCAGGTGCAGAGAGATGAGTGCTCTAGGACCAGATAGTCAAGAAAGAGTCTGCCATAGAAAGATGTGGGGAAGAATGCACTAGACTGAGGAAACAGCACATGCAAAGGCCCCAGGACAGGAACATGCTTAGCATAGTCTTAAATCAGGATGTCTGGGGTTGAGTAAACAAAGGAGAGAATGGCATGAGAGGTCAGAGAAGTGGTGGAAGGCCAGATCATAGAAAGCCTGGTATGCAGGTCCTGGCAGCAAGGGAGTCAGACTGAGTTCTAAGATGGAAAGCCAGGGGAGGGTATTAAGCTGGGGAGTGACATAATCCGATTTGGATTTTAAATGAATCACTTTTCTTGGAGAGCACTGGGATAGGGGTGAGGGAGCAAGAGCAGAAGGAGGCTTTTGACTGTGCATGGTGGTCCACGTCTCTAATCCTAACACTTTGGGAGGCCCAGGAAGGAGGATTGCTTGAGCTCAGGAGTTCAAGACCAGCCTGGGCAACATGGTGAAACCCTGTCTCTACAAAATACAAAAAAAAAAAAAACAAACAAAATAAAACTGGGCATGGTGGTGCACACCTGTGGTCCCAACCACTTGGGAGACTGCAGTGGAAGGAACACCTGAGCCTGGGGAGGTCAGGTTGTAGTGAGCTGTGATTGTACCACTGCACTCCAGCCTGGGTGACAGGATGAGACCCTGTCTCAAAACAAACAAACAAACAAACAGAAGACTATAACTCACAGCCAGTTATCAACAGAAGCCCCCATGTCTTCAACCTCTTCTCAGATTGTTCCTTTCACCTTCTCAATATTACTGAAACCAGCTCTCCCTCGAGGTCACAGCTTCCCCACGCCCCTCTCAAGGTCTGGCTGCTTCCTCTCCCTCATCTAGGTGTCCTACTTGTGTCTTGCAGCCTCTTCTGGAAGATCCTTCTTCTCTCTTTCCAACACTTCCTCCCCAGCTTCGAAGCCCATGCTGTCGGCTCAAACCACCCCAGGTCCCTCCTCATTGTGATTATTACAGACCACTCCAGCCCTGGTCACTTCCCTTCGTTCCTTGAATATGTAGCTCCTCAATCTCTTGGTGACCACAATTTCCACACGGATGACGAAGCCATTTAGTACTCTGGTAACCACCTCAGTTCCTTGACCCCTCTCTGCCAATGATCTTGACAATCATATGGCAGACCCTGTCATTGCCAATAACGCCACCCATCCATGACCTCAATATCAAGCCCCCACAGTCCAATAATTCCCCTTTCCAATTCCCTAGTTCCAACTATTTTTTTTTTTTTTTTTTGAAACAGGGTCTCACTTTGTCATCCAAGCTAGAAAGTAGAGGTGTCATCTCAGCTCACTGCAACTTCTGTCTCAGGGACTCAAGCAAGCCTCCCACCTTAACCTCCCGAGTAGCTGGGAGCACAAGCACATACCACCACACCCAGCTAATGTTTGTATTTTTTGTAGAGATGGGGTCTTTGCCATGTTGCCCAGGCTGGTCTCAAACTCTTGGCCTCAAGGGATCCACTCGCTTTGGCCTCCCCAAAAGCTGGGATTACAGGTGTGAGTCACCGTGCCTGCCCCTAACAATCTTTAAACTCAACCTCAACTTCCAACATAGACCCTACCACCTTTTCATGTCCCTACCCCCATCAGGTCCTTACCTCCCTCCTTAGAGCCCAAGTGCCATCATTATATGAATCAACATCCACGTCAATATCATCATCCATTCTTTACATGCTCCCTCAGCACCCTGGCCACTCTCTCCCTTCTTGATATATTTTCTGGCAAAGCCCCCAAACTGGCTAGAGCTAACTTTTCTGAGTCTACAGCTATACCACCAGAGCTGAATGCAGCTTGAGAAAGACAAAACCATGCTTACGGCTCTCACTTTAAACACAAGACCACCAACCTCAAGTGGGCCCTAATGCTGCCTGGCAACTATTCTGTATTTCTCTACTCTGTTCTCTCTCCCAGTCTTCCAGTCCACTCCTTCTCTCTCTTTTCTCCTCAAACCTCCAGTGCTTCCTCCCCAACCTCACTCTCAATGGCCTTAGGCCACTGAAAATAATGTGAGCAATAGGAGAAGACAAAACACAGGGCTCTGCCACCTCCCCATGCTCAGGCCCAGATTCCCTACCTTCCCTCCTATCACTGAGGGTGAGGGGCCAGTGCTCCTGTCTGAGGCTGGCCTCCCTGCTGGCACACCAAGTCATATTGTCTTCCACCTGCTGAAAGACAACAGTCCACAACCCTTCTCTCTCCTGTATCATCCATTTCTCCTTCTCTTCTGGAATTTTCCCAACAGCGCAGACATGCACTGTTATTTCATGCATCTTAAAAAGACAAAACAGGATGGGTGCAGTGGCTCACGCCTGTAATCCCAGCACTTTGGGAGGCTGAGGTGGGCAGATCACCTGAGGTCAGGAGTTCGAGACCAGCCTGGCCAACATGGTGAAACCCCATCTCTACTAAAAATACAAAAATTAGTTGAGTGTGGTGGCACATGCCAGTAATCCTAGCTACTTGGGAGGCTGAGGCAGGAGAATCGGCTTGAACCTGGGAGGTGGAGGTTGCAGTGAGCCGAGATCATGCCACTGCACTCCAGCCTGGGAGACACAGCCAGAGTCCGTCTCAAAAAAAAAAAAAGAAAAAGAAAAAGAAAAGAAAAAATTCTTTGGACTCTACTTACTCTTCCAGTGTTTGCTTCATTTTTTCAGCTGTCTTTCTCAGTAAAGCTTCTCTAAGCTGTCCCTGCTTAAGATCTTATTTTCCCATTGTCTCTAGTGGATTTAGCGCCACTCCTAACAATGGCATTCCCAGCAGTCACCCACTGTCACCTGCTAAGTGCAATGGATCCATTCTTTTCTTCTCCTGCTTGACCTCTCAGCTGAATCTGACCCAGTGGATTGCTTCCTCCTCCTTTCTTTCCTTGGCTTCCAGGAGACCACCCTCTCCAGTTTTTCCTCTTCCCCTTCTGACTGCTCCCTCCTTATTTCTTGTTCTGTTTCCCCTCCTTCTCCCCAACCCCTAAACACCACAGCCCCTCAATGCTCAGTTCTCAAACTTCTCTCCTCAATCAACACTCACTCCTTCGTCTGGTCTTACGGCTTCTCTAAGTACCATCTAAAATCTACCAACTCCCAAATTCATATCACCAGCTTGGACATCTCCCACAGGCTCCAGAGCTGAGCTTGTTAATATGTTAGCTGCTAGCTCCATGTGGCTATTTAATCACCACCATCGTCGCCGCCATTATCGAATTGACTCCTGTGCACAGCTCTACAAATACAGACAGGGGTGCTACATAAATGAATGGATCTAAAAGATTATGGCAAGACTGCTCAGTGAGTGCGCAACAAATAAATCCCATTCGTGATCAGTGAATTATTCATGAGCATTTTTCTGGCCCTTGCTTCGTTTGTCTGCCAGTGACTCTGACGGAAACAGCCCGGTAAGGAAGCGTAGCAAATGGCAGGGGCAATTATTCCTCTTGCTGCAGCTCGAATTGTGCCTTCCCCCATGAACTCTTAATTAATTCCATCCCCATATTTTTGGTTTGTTTCCTAAACCTCTTGCTTGTATTGCATTTCCCCCTCTCCCTTCATTTCTCTTGGCTGCCTCACCGTTCAGTCCCCAATTCTCTTCCTCCTCTTTTCTAGTCCCAAACTGTCCCCTGGTTCAGCCTTCAGCATCTCTCCACCTGCTCTGCTCTTTCTTATCCTTTTCACCTTTAAAAACTGAAAGCACCAAACTGACAGACACTGTTATGGGTTTTTTTCGTTCTCTCTCTCTCTCTCTCTCTCTCTCCTGCCTGAGCTGCAGCGAAGGCTCTCTCCTCCTTTGCTTCTCCGGCAAGAGCCCCAGTACTGGGTTGCCATGGCGACGGCGAATCCAACCAGGCCGGGCCCAGGGACGCTAGGAAACTGCCATGGCGGGGAAGCTGCTCCGAGTCGCCCCTGAGCCTAGATGGGTCGTGAACATCGTCATTCCAGACCAGGCTGGGCAGATTCTGCCCGGAGACTGAGATTGTACATCAGGCCCACAGCTGCGCGGCGCATTAGGAGACGGCGCCATCAATAACGAGGCTTCTGCGGAGCGAACAGAATACATGACATGATGGGGATTCAACGGAAAAATTTTCAAACATCTCTATTCTTTTATCTTCTCGGAGGGGGGACCTTTTGCCTCTCTCTTGAGTCTTGGAGAACTCTGGAGAAAGTAAAAACCAAATCTGCCTGCTCTCGCCAGTTCTCCTGAAGGCCGCACACCTGCCCCTCCCGCCCCCAGCCTGGGGAGCCCCCCGGTCCAGTGATTGCATAGCACGGACGCGGCTGGAAACATCTTGGAGAATTCATTAGGATTGCACAACGAGATTTTAGTCGAGGAAGAGATCAGTTCCCTCAGGTCACTGGAATGGATCGTTAAAGTAGGGCAACAAGTGTTCTGCCGCATGACACTTTTTCGAAAATGCGAGTTGGTGAGAAAGAATTCAGGAGATACCTTTGTAGTGGATGGCACCAACCGCAGTGAGGGTCTGTGGCTGTTAAACACTCCGAACAGGATTTGTGTTTACTGCAGTTTGCAACACGAATTCTCCTCACCTAAAAAGAAAGAGGACAGTGGTTCAGACAGAATGATAAGCAACAGCAGCAAAACTACAACACCTTATCTAATGAAAGGCCAAAAAGAGCCTATTTATCAACTTGCACTCAAAACACCTTCATATTGGCACTGGGCAGTGGGTCTCAAGTTCTAGGACATGAAGTCCTTGTATGGAAATCACCTGGGGAGCTTTTGACAGTGCATATTCCCAGGCCTCTGCCCCAGAGACTCACTAAGTCTGGGGGCGGAGCCCAGGAATGTGTATTTTTTTCATTTAAAATATTTTTTTCTTAAAGACACAGGGTCTCACTATGTTGCCCAGGCTGGTTTTGAACTTCTGGGCTCAAGTGCTCCTCCCATCTCAGCCTCCCAAAAGTGCTGAGATTGCAGGCATGCACCACTGTGTCTGGCCAGGAATCTGTATTTTAAGAGCTCTCTCAGGTGAGTCTGACATGCAGTTGGGTTTCCGATCTGCTAATGATGATTTCCATAGGGATCATGGAATCAGGTTGCCTGGTTTTCATACAGAGACAGTCCATGTGTGGCCAATGGCATTTTGGAAACGAGCATTAGGGAACAGCAAAGGCTGTGTCCCAGGAGTGTCAGCAGGAGGTTGGCACTCAATGTGGAAATGAGGAGGACCAGGGACCAGGCCCTCCCACACCCCTGCCAGGGGCAGCGCCGTGACCTCAGCTCCTGGCTTGCTTTGCTCACACCCCTCCAGTGGAGTTGAAAATAAAAGAAACAGGGGGAATAGTCAAATCACTTCCCTGTCCCTAGAGCTGCCTCTTGCTGTTGTCAGGAAACAGCAGCCCACAAAGAGGGCACCCCAGCTGGGCAGGCCCAGACATCTAGGCAGCCAGTCAGAGCCTCCAAGTAGGACGGTCAGAGGCAGGGAGTAGCTGAGCATCACACAGAGCATTTTCTGCAGGCAAAACCACACAGCAGGTAGTAAGGGAACTTGTGGAACTCATTATGCCAGGAAGTTGCACAAGCTATAGTATAAATAACCTCTTTAGCAGGTTAGAGAAATAAAGAGTTGTAGAAGGGAGCTCTCTATTTTCCTCTATTTTGTGAGGAAAACAGGGACTCTCCTGAGGTGGATCCTTCAGTTCCAAGTTGACTTCATGGAGGATAACCATGCCCTTCCATTTCATAGTCCCCAACACTGCTGACAGATGCAGCCGGCAGCCCATGATCCTGAGCCAGAATTAACCAGAATGGAGAAAAGTATTTCCTGGTAGTTCACAAATGCCTCTGTAACAGTGACGGATTTTAATAGTGTCACGCAATCTCTCTAACCTTGTTTCCTCATCTGTAAAATGGATCACGACTTCATGGGGTTATTATGAACCATTGTCTGACAGGTACTAAATGTTCAATAAGTATTGGTTACTGCTATTATGTAAGAAAAGGGTTCCATGATCCAGCAAACATGAAACCTTAGACTGAAAAAGCGAAACAGGTTTCCTCAGCACAGGGATTCTGAGAGCCTTTGAATATGCCGAGCCCCACATATACTATTCCCCACATACACATATACTATTCCAGGAGGGGTATAGTAAGTAACAGCTGGTCATGGGACCACTTTTGCTCAGAGCATTCTGTGGAATATGGGTCTCCAGAACATTCTCTGAGAACTATTACTCAGTGTATTTAAACACACAAATATAACTCTGTATAAGAGGGAGGACACTGACCGGGCACGGTGGCTCACACCTGTAATCCCAGCACTTTGGGAGCCTGAGGTGGGAGGATCACTTCAGGCCCGGAGTTCAAGACCAGTCTGGCCAACCCTGTCTCTACTAAAGATACAAAACTTAGCTGGGCATAGTGGTGGGCGCCTGTAATCCCAGCTAGTCGAGAGGCTGAGGCAGGAGAATCGCTTGAACTCAGGAGGTGGAGGTTGCAGTGAGCCGAGATCACACCACTGCACTCCAACCTGGGTGACAGAGTGAGACTCTGTTTCAAAAAAAAAAAAAAAAAGAGAGAGAGACGGCCAGGCAAGGTGGCTCACGCCTGTAATCTCAGCACTTTGGGAGGCCAAGGTGGGTGGATCACCTGAGGTCAGGAGTTCGAGACCAGCCTGACCAGTATGGTGAAACCCCGTCTCTATTAAAACAAACAAACAAATAAAAATTAGCCAGGCATGGTAGTGTGTGACTGTAGTTCCAGTTAATAGGGAGGCTGAGACGGGAGAATTGCTCAAACCCGTGGAGGCGGAGGTTGCAGTGAGCTGAGACTGTGCCACTGTACACCAGCCTGGGTGACAGAGCAAGACTCCATCTCAAAAAAAAAAAAAAAAAAAGAGAGAGAGAGGGGACACTAAGAATACATTAGACCTGCTCTCTAATTTAATAACAGACCGTAATGACTATTCCACATAAATGCACACATCTCCATATGATTATTTTTAGCGGCCCCGTATCATACCATTTCATGGATATGCCATAGCTTATTAGTTTGGCTGTTCTTACCTCCCCAACAGCCTAGGAAAGAGCCTTCCTTGGGCTTTGTCTCTTACAGAGTTCAAATAATAGGATCTCTAGCAGTAATCCTCAGTGAAGAATGCAGGGCTAACCAGCTTTGATGCCCAGTCAAAAACTCTCCCCAGGACTTCAGGCTTTGAATGACCAGAGGCTAGAACTTTTTGCTTTCTAGAAAGTGGGAACCCATCAACTACTGGTGACTTTTCACAGTGGTTCCCAGCCTAGGATCCTGAGTTCTAGGGTTCCATTACTATCCATGAAGGAAGTAATGGGGGCTTATGAGCTATTTGCAATATTTCAAAAAACTGAATGGAAAAACATGCACGGATTAAGCAAGATATCAAATTTCTTTGCTTTGGGTTGAAATTTTATCAGCTCCATGTGGGAGCGCAGTCAGGACTCTGACCAGCAGTTTTGAGATGCCCTTGACAAATAAACCCTGGGAATGGGAACCGTTACTTAATATGTGCAGTTTGTTGGGTAGACAAAGGTCTTTCAAAGATGGGATCCCCAGGGAAGACACATAATACAAAGTGTCTGAATGGTGAAGCAAATTGGCATAGGAGATTCTACATGGTGAAGGACTGGTTTACAAGCTCTGTGGGAAGATGTGGCCATCTCAGTGCGCTCATTTTGATACAACTGACTTTTCAGTGTGCAAAGAACGATATCATCTTTATAAGAATACCAGAAACTACAAATTGCTTGGACATCTTATCTGTGACTCAAAAAGCACATGTAGATGGCTGTCATTGCTATTCTTCTTAGAATGACTGAAAGAAAAAGACTGGAAAACCAGGGGTGGGCTGAGAGTATCTGTTACATCCATTATAGAATTATGTAAGTCTCAATTACCTTCTTTGCACTTTCCATGTTCAAATGGTCATGGGTCAAAACCACTGAGCCAGGAAATGTCCAGTTTTCACAAATTTTGGATTTAATACCATGTATCACGGGCTTTAGAATCAGGGTTGAGTTTTTGTCTTAGCCCTGCAAAGGCTAACCTACAAATATATACATGCATATCTATCTATATATATAGATATATAGATATTCTTTAACAAGTTATTTAACCTCTCCAAGTCTTAGATTCTTCATATAAAACAAGGGTAACTATCTCATTAAATTAAAAACACATTTCTTTTTCTTCTTCTTCTTCTTTTTTTCTTTTTTGAGACAGAGTCTCACTCTGTTGCCCAGGCTGGGGTGCAGTGGTGATGTCAGCTCACTACAACCTCCACCTCCTGGTTTCAAGCGATTCTTGTCCTTCAGCCTCCCAAGTAGCTGGGATTATAGGCATGCACCACCACACCCAGCTAATTGTTTGTATTTTTAGTGGAGATGGGTTTTCATCATGTTGCCCAGGGTGGTCTTGAACTTCTGAACTCAGGTGATCTCCGCCTTGGCTTCCCAAAGTGCTAGGATTATAGGCGTTAGCCACCATGCCCAGCCTTTTTTTTTTTTTTTTCTTTTTTTGTGTGTGAGGCGGTGTCTTGCTCTGTCACCCAGGCTAGGGTACAGTGGTTTGATCATGGCTCACTGCAGCCTTAAACTCCAGGCCTCAAGGGATCCTCCCACCTCAGCCTCCCAAAGTGCTGGGATAACAGGCATGAGCCACTATGCGCAGTCAGTAACACATTTCATTAACACTGTTTTCTACACTTGTGTGTATGTGTATGTACATAATTCTGTGCATCTAGACAGAGATCGTGCAAAGAACAGTGACTAATATATAGTAGAGACTCACTAACAATTAGTTTCTTTTCTCCTTCCCTTGGTGAAATCACTTGGTAAAGATGAAGGAAATATAAAAATATATTACTTTTATTTCAGTAAGCAGAAGGAAAAGAAAAGCCAAAACAGCAAGATAAATGAAGAGGGGGAGGGTCAGTACCATATATTTCCTGGTTCATGAATGTGTATGAGACTGTGGCCTGATATTAACCCCAAATTCCAAAGCCAGTCCCATTGGGTAGATTCATAAATGCATCTAACCGTTCAGTGCCCACACAATAAATGTGTAAATTCAGTTACCTTGCTGATTATGTGCCCATTTGCAAGCACACCCTCCTCTGAAAACCTTAGCACTGGAAATACAGCCAATAATAAAATTGTCTAAATAGATAATATTTCTTGCTTACTTACTGACAGTCAGTAAGATTTTTAATTCCGTGCCTGTGAACCACTGCGGGTCTCCTCGAAGCCTAGGGCACTGCTTAAACTCTGTAGTCCAAAGTAAAAGCTTTGCTACTAGATAATGACATCGATTAAACCATTTTTATTCATAAATCAGAAGCAATAACTAGTATTTCTACCTACCTCTTTCCCAGCTGTTAGATAAATGTAGATATTCTTCACAGGATGAGGAACAAGTTTGTAGAAAACAGGTGTCTCTTCTTTAATTTCATAGATAACCTCTGGACAATTTGAAGTCAAATTCTCACCAAGAATAACCTATTTTTTTTTTTTCAAAAAGAGAAACATGATTTCTATTTAATACTTCTTTTCTTTTTTTTTGAGACGGAGTCTCGCTCTGTCACCAGGCTGGAGTGTAGTGGCACGATCTTGGCTCACTGCAACCTCTGCCTCCCAAGTTCAAGCGATTCCACTGCCTCAGCCTCCCGAGTAGCTGGGACTATAGACGCACTTCGCCCGGCTAATTTTTTTAGTAGAGATGGGGTTTCACTATGTTGGCCAGGATGGTCTCAATCTCCTGACCTTGTGATCCACCCGCCTCGGCCTCCCAAAGTGCTCGATAACAGGTGTGAGCCACCGCACCCAGCCTCTATTCAATACTTTGAATAGCGGGGTGGCGAAAATTGTAGCGTAATCATAAAGCTACATCCTTTTTCACTCACTACAAATACCGCCTAAGGTACCATGCTCCTTAATCAACCCTCCCACATCTCAGTCCTCAACAAGGCTGGTAATAACAAGCAGAATATTTCTTCTTTTGTAAGGGCAAAGGCATAAAAAATGAACAAACAAAAAAAGCCGCTCTTCAGGGCTCGGGTAGTACCCTCATATGTGGAAGCTGGCTGACCACAATTTCTGACCATGTCTGGCCCTATAGGAAGCCACAAGTGACAGCTTCATTAGTGCTGTCTCAAGAGAGACTGGAAATTAAAGGAAGTAGCTCCCACATGTATTTGCACAGGATACTCTGATCGTCATACCGTTAGAAGTGACCCAGATTAACGTGGCAGATACAGACAAGTAGGTTTGTGTTCACATATAAAATATACGCAAGTGTGACTCAGTACTCAATGCTTTTGAAATTGGACACACCTGAGCTTCATCCATCTTCAGTCAACAAACATCTACCAAACACCCATTATGCACCCAGCACTGTTCTGGGTGTTTGAAAAACGGCAGTGAACAAAATGGGGAAGGGAGAGCTCCTGACCTCATAGAACTTACGTTCTTGTGTGTGTGTGGTGGGGTGAGTAACTTAAAAAGAAAAAAGTAAATTACAAAATATAGTGGGGTTAGGCGTTAAGAGAATATTATGTTCAGGGTAGGTGTCACTGAAAAGGTGGTATTTATTCAGACTTGCAGGAGATGAGTTATTTTCATACTTGAATGAAACATGTTCTTAAAAGCAGCCCTGCCAGTGCAAAGAAACTAAAATGGGAGGAGGCCAGAGTGGCTTCAGTGGAGAGAGGTAGAGAAGTGAACAATAAGATAGTAAGATAACAGGGGAAGGATAATCAAGGATCTTGTGGGCCTGTGTAAAAAACCTGCCTTTTACTGTAGATGAGAGAGAGGAGGCCATGGTCATGAGTCGAGGAGCAAGGGGAGATGGTGAGAAGGCAGGGTTTGAAGCATGCGTTTGAAGACCCATCAGGAGACTCTAATCCTATAGTGCTAGAGAAGTACAATGGTGGCTTAAGCTTGGGTTTGCATCCTGCCTCCATCCTTTAAGTAGCTGCACTACTTTGAACTAGTAACTTAATCTCCCTGGGCCTCAATTTCCTCATCTCTAAAATGGGGCTAATAGTGCCTTCCTTATTACAGTTTTGTAAGGATCAAATAAGAACTATGAAAGATGCTTAGCACATAATCAATAGTCAATAGATAATAATCTGTTACTAGATTGCAAGTTCCCTTTGGGCAGGGACCATGTTTTTTTTTTTTTGTTTGTTTGTTTTTTGTTTTTTTTGAGATGGAGTCTTGCTCAGTTGCCCAGACTGGAGTGCAGTGGTGCGATTTTGGCTCACTGCAACCTCTGCCTCCCACGTTCAAGCCATTATCTTGCCTCAGCCTCCTGAATAGCTGGGACTACAGACATGCACCACCACGCCCAGCTAATTTTTGTATTTTTAGTAGAGACGGTGTTTCACCATGTTGGCCAGTCTGATCTCGAACTCCTGACCTCAGGTGATCCACCGCCTCTGCCTCCCAAAGTTCTGGGATTACATGTGTGAGCCACCGTGCCTGGCCTGGGACCATGTCTTAATCACCTTTGTACCTAACCTTTAATCATCTTTGTATCTAACACAATTTGTACCCACTACTTTGAAAAGTGAAGGCGTTCAACATTTTGTCAGTCTGAACACATCCAGATAGATTATCTATATCATATCTCTACCACTGTAGATATCAGCTACACTAGAAGCATGGTTTGAAAAGAAAAATTTGGCACCTGAGATTCTTTTTGGACAAAGTCTACTTCACACATCTGCTAATCAATAATATGCCTATACCCACATATCCTGATGGCAGTTAGGTATCTGCTGTTTAGCCAAAGGCTTCTTATCAATTTTGCACACAGAGCAACTTCCTGCATTCATTTCCACTTTCCAGGGCCCGGACCTGGGTCTAGCTTTGCCTGGCAATCAGTGACTTCCTTCTATCATCTCCTTGGGTCAAGCCCAGGTGGATTTGGTGCAAATAGTGGCTCACCTGAAGCCCTTGGACTGCTCACCAAATTCAGCAGCAGCTTTGTAAAAGTCAATCTCACTAACCAAACATATGAAATATGACTTCTTAAAAGCTCTTCTTAAAACAGAAGCAGTTAGGTCCTAAGGGAGGTGGGAAAGGTGTGTGTCTCAAGTCATTTTAAAATGACTTTATAGCTGCACTATCCAATATGACAACCACTAGCCACATAATGGCTATTTAAATTTAAATTTAATTAAAAACACTAGCAACATTTCAAGTGTTCACTAGCTACCTGTGGTGACTGGCTACCATACTGGAGAGTACAGGTGTAGAACACTTCTATCATCACAGAAAGTTCTCTTGGCCAACACTGCTTTACAGAATCCTGTAAGCGGAGCCAAGGGACAGGCACTGACCAAGGTATGGGCTTGCCAGGATTTGCCATCTCTAATTCCTTAGCTGTATTAATCAGCTCAGATTCAGTTGATCTGGTCTGGAAAGCAGTTGTATAAGGAAAGAGAAACAGGAAGCCAGTTTTTTTTTTTTTTTTTTTTTTTAAACAAACACTGATAGAAATATTCTCAAGGAAGGGTCAAGAAAAGAGAAGCTGCTGCCCTGGCATCTCTTCAGGAATTCATCATGGCAAAAGCATTACTGGGCAGCATACACCCATAATGTATTCTTGCCAATAAAGTTGAACCTGAATCTAATCGTCTTTAGCACTAACTTCCATGTAGCACTAGGAAGCAGGAGTAGAGGAACAAGCTAAATGACACCACAAGGAAGCAGAAAGCCAAACACATGGTAAGAGATATTCTATAGGGCAAAGGACCTGGTTTTTCAGTTAAGTCAGTAGCAGGCAATAAAAGTAAGGGAGGAGACTGCTGTAGATAATAGAACAACCAAATCTGGTTTGAGGACTTTGTGCAAATACCAATTTGAACAAAACCATTTCAAATACATTTTTAAATCAATTGGGAATATTTGGTTACACAGACTGGATAGTAAGTGATCCTAAAGAATGACTGATAATTTTATTAGCTGTGATCAGGGCATTATGGTTACAATTATTTAAGAAAATAACTGTAGTTTTTGAGAGATACATAACGAAATATGTTGAGGTGAAATGACATTGTGTCTGTGGGGTTTGCTTTAAAATTACAAAGTAAAAACATACTTTATGCCACCACTCATCCATTTTACGCAAATTAGGAGCTGCACTGCAGTATTTATTGGGAGCTTATTTTATTTACTCTTGGAGCATCATTGATACAGATGGGTGGCTCCTGGAAAGATCCAGTTGGGTGCAACATTGATTTATTTACTTAGTACTTTGGAAATGAAGCACCAATATTCTCTCTAGAACTCTGAACTGTGGCAAGGAAGCTTTTCTTTTTCTTTTCTTTCCCTTCCCTTCCCTTCCTCCCTCTCTCTCTTTCTTTCTTTCTCTCTCTTTCTTTCATTTTTTTTTACAAGTTATCAAAAAGTTCTGTGGCCCAGGATTTACCAATCAGTTTCCTGAAAAAGCTACTTAGCGTGGCTTGCACTGAAGCTTGTCCTGATAGCCATAGATGCTGGGTTTAAATTAGTATGTTTCATCAATGATGGAAGCCAGACCTCTCTAGAAGGTAATTTGGCATCATCTATCAAAATTATAAAGCACATACCCTTGGACCCTGCAGCCCCTCATATATATATGTGTGTGTGTGTGTGAGGAATGATATATAATGATAAATATTCATTGTAGCATTGTATGTTATAAAGAAAAGATTAAAACAACTTAAATGTCCATCAATAGGGAACTGGTTAAGTAAACTATACTACAAACAAGGGAATACTACTCAGCTATAAAAATAATTAGAAAGCTCTTTGTATTATAGTTAATGTAATATGAAATATGTACACATATTTATAAATACAGACATATTTACATATACAGGTATTTTTACATATATAATATATATATGTAAAACGTATTTGTTTACTGTGTTTTATGTTTCAACAAAAGGGAGGAAGAATATCTTCACTCTTTTGCCTGTCGACAGATATAAACTATCTCTGGAAAGATACCCATGAAACTGCTATCATTGGTTGCCTTGGAAGTCAAGAACAGGTGACTTTCACGGAATATTTTCTTGGTTCTTTTGAGTTTTAAACAATATCACTGTATTACCTTAAAAATAAATACATAAAATTTAAATTTAAAAATCCTTGAGGGTGAGTGAGTCAAATTGTTTTTCTTTTTGCTAGATTATGCAAACAATGCTCTCCATAATCCTGAGGACAGGACAAGAGGAAGTTTTAGTTTTCACCACAAAGGTCCTAAATGTGCTACACAGAGGGGTGAGGGATTTCTGCTTCTGTGGCCCCTAGAGTCTCATCTCTCTCAGATGAGACAGGACACGTCGGTGTTAATGTTGTCTCTCACCTAGCCCGAGCCCCAGCTCACAGGCCCTAATGGAACACTTGGACTTTCTAATTGCAAACTTCATGAGAATATCAACACAGAGACAAAAGCCAGCAAGACTGGAGCAAGGGAAACGTTCCTTCCTCAGCTCAGTTGAGGTGGGCAGCCTCGGAAAAAGAACATGATCAGTGAAGCAATGCAGGAAGTAACAATGATTCACAAAAACCCAAAATGGGTTGAATTTTGCATAAGAGAAATCTCATCCAATTGACACACACACTCCTTGGGCACGATGTGGATTTTTATCTTCCAGGATACGACCTTAATATAGATCTAATCTGAAGTCAATCTGAACCTTCTCCATGTGCATGCTTGTATACTTCTTTATCCTTCAAGTCTCCAACATCACCTCCTCTGAGAAGCCTTCCCTGATCACTTCTCCGCTGAACACCTCTGTCACTCTCTACCCATCACTCTGTTTTCTTCATAGCACTTAGCACTATCTAAACTGTCTTTATCGCTGATTAATCCATTTACTTGTTTTCTGTCTTTTTCTTCCCACCAAGAGAGCAGGGGCATTGCCTGTTTTGTTCACCTTTGTATATTCAGCACCCAGAACAGTACCTGGCACATACAAGGTGCCCAATAAATATTTATTAAATGAAAAACGACTCTATTAGCATTCAAGATTTTATAGAGCTCTTCAGCTTTTTCCAGCTGAAGCCTGTGCAGAAAACAAATTTTCTCTGATGGAGAATTTCAGTTCGTGTCAACATATTGTTTCTGTTGACATCCTCCTGCAGCCTCATGGTAGACTATTAACTAGCCTTGGGATTTTTGTTGCATACAAAACTCCCAACGGCACTGTGAAATTAACTGAGTGGAGACTTCAACACCATACAATTGCAAGACAGGTTCAAGACCACCCACGGGAAGGATACCACGGTGAGGAAAATGCGGGGGGAGAAAACAAAAGACTATTTTTTTTTCTTTAAGATTACCATGAGACGGAAAAGCCACAGGTGTTCAAAAAGCTATAATATTTTATGCCAAATTTAATTTCCAATGCCTCACTCCTGTGGGGCTAACTAGTTGAAGGGCAAACAAGCCAACCCTTTCATTTATTATTATTTTTTTCCATAAGCAGTTTCTGAGAAATGCTGGGAAGGAGACTTAAATCACACATACACACACACAAGTGCACACACACATATGCACATGCATGCCTGCATACACATACACATACACAGGCATGCCTGTGCATGCGTGCATGCTCACACACACACACGCACACACAGGAGAAAGCAAGGTAAGTATTTAATGTGCCTCAGTAGTTAGGAGTAACAAAGATGAAATATAAAAATTAAGGCACATTTCTCTTTTGTTTCCTATCTACTTGTTGCAGTGTAGACAGTAAGAGAAGCATACAGTCTCAGCCACAGGTTCTAGATTTGTGGATTATATGGGAGTAAAAGTTTCAAATTGGGGAGTCCCTGCAAAACTCATAAATTGGAATTAATGAGGTGGGGAGAATTTGAACTAGGCTTCACATGACATCCTAAACGGCCCACCAGTGAACCCACTTCCAAGTTTTGACACTTCCTGCTGTTTTAACTTTTTGGTCTGTTAGCTCAGTCATCCCCACCACCACCACTTCCGGTCCCAGGTCCTGTTCTAGGTTCCCCAAGTTCTCCTATTCCTTATTTGAACACTTTCTGGGTATATAGTAGAGCTTGTCTTTACAAAAGATTTTTTTCTCTTACGTTCATTCAAAAACTTTAATAACCACAGTCAAGGCAGGCTCTTTAGGTAGTACAGAGATTTTGCTTCTGTTTGAATTCAGACAGAACTTTCTAGAACTGGTTTAATTTTGCTGTGATTTGAATAAACGAAATCCATCAATGGGGCCGTGTGCAGGGGCTCATGCCTGTAATCCCAGTTATTTGGAAGGCGTAGGTGGGAGGATCCCTGGAGCCTAGGAGTTTGAGACCAGCCTGGGCAACATGGTAAAACCCTGCCTATATAAAATGTTGGCCAGGTGTGGGGACACAGGGCTGTAGTCCCAGCTACTCAAGAGGCTGAGGTGGGAGAATCACTTAAGCCCAGGAGGCAGAGGTTATAGTGAGCCGAGACTGCACCACCGCACTCCAGCCTGGGCAACAGAGTCAGACCTTGGCTCAAAAAAGAAAAAAATAAATAAATAAAAGAAAGCAAGGCATTAAGTGGGAGTAGAGTTTTTTGAGGGCCACATAGGTAACCAGTCTGACCCCAAGCACATAGGAAATACCTCAAGACTGGATATGGGGACAAGATAGAGCTGTGTGATATAGCTTCCTGTATCCTGAACCCTACTACAGTCCCTGGGAGGTCAGGAAGACACTAGTCTTTACTGATGAAACGATCCAAAACAGCAACTGGAATACAGAATTCCTGTCTTTCCTGTAAAGGAGCGACTGGGGTAAAGCTGGGGCCCCAAAGGAGATTCAGAGACCCCCATGAACTATGTGCGGCTCTGAGAGGAACGGGCTCTGCATTCAGCTGGGTTGCTAGGAGGCCATCCCCAAATAGGAACAAACTAAACCACAAGGTTTCTGGCCCCTTCTCATGAAACCTCAAACATCTGCATCTTGGTATCAACCCTTATAATCCAGTATTAGGAAGAAATATAACAAAAACCAGCTCCTCAAACTCTACTAAGCTCTGCAAGAGTTAATGCAGTTTAGTTGGGGGATAGAAGCTCGGGCTCTGGACAGATTATTTAGGTTCAGAGCACCTTGAACAAGATATCCAACCTCTCGAGGCCTCAGGTTTTTTCATTTATAAAGTGGTGGAGGTGAAGGTATTGACTGGTGAGGATTAAACCAGTTAACCCGTGCAGATGCTGGTTCTAATGCCCAGCACACAGGAAGAGCTCAGAAATGTTAGCGATTATTCTTCCTTGCCCATTGCTTTCTTATCTTTTATGCTTACAAGAAAGGTTAATGGGCATGCATAAAGTTACAAATTTCAAATTTCATGCATATTCCGTTATTACTTATTTTACCACCTGGAAAAGCTCAAAATACACAATTCTGCCCTTGAAATAAGGACAATTTTCTAGAGGCAACAGAGTCAGCTCAAAGGAATCCAAACCACGTGATAGGCTGTACTATCATCTGGAGAAAGGCTTGGTGTGTGTTTACCAAAATGCGTACATTGTGCAACACGTGAAATGTGAATTCCGCAAAGCTGAGTTCAGTGTGACCATACTTTTCAGCTGATCTCAGTGGAGATGCTGACGACTGAAAAAAATCCAGCATGCAATCATGTTCCGAAAGGAAGCAGGATGGGGAAATAACGGCGGGGGGTGACAAGACATAACTCACTTCACCACCATGGGACTGTACACTGATCAAATAAAAGAGCAGATTAGATGCTCTCAAAGGACCCTTTGAGTTCTAAATTCCTTCTATTTCCCCAAAATCTTATAAAGGGACTTAGGTCTAAAGGCAAGAGAAGGAGGACAGTAAAAGTACTGGCATACTGTAACCTTTAGTTTCTTCACAGATCATCAGTGAAATCTTACCTTTGGAGGTAATGCCATCTTCCTTGGAAAATGTGTGTCTTTAAAGATACTTTTAAAGTGATCCGGTATCTTAGCTTAAGTTCAAAATAATGTACCCAAATAATAGAATATGATATAGTTACTTAAAAATACTATTTACAAAAGGTTTACAATAACATTTTAATATAAGCATTTTCCCCCACTAACTGAAGAAAAGGATGCAAAAATGGGATGCAAAATTCGACCTCAACTACATAAATAGAGAATCCAAAATGCTGACAGTAGTCGCTTCTGCACAACACAATTAGGAGTAATTTTTTATTTGCTGTCCTCTCACCCCCTACGACTCTGAAACTTTTTACATGGGCATATATTACCTTTACAATAAGGAAAAATTATCTAAATAACATGAAGCTTAAAATTACACCAAATTATATTACAACTCATAGGATTTGCAGAGACTTAAGAAGCCAGGTTTTTAGGGGTGGTGGTAAAAAACAGCAATTGGGCTCCAATTGCTGTTTCCTGACTCTCGTTCAACAAGGTATATACAACAGTGCCTGGCTCATGTCAAAATGCCGTCAACTCACGATCACTCAGAAACTGAAGTCAGGCTGTGGCTGATTCGAGCCCTCTTTCTACTCCTCCTCCTACTGTCTGCGTTGGGTTGAGTTTTGTTGTTTGCCGCTCATTAGTTCCCCCACGCTGTGGCTTAAGGAGCCAAGCTTGTGTCTATCAGTGTTCGTCCTTTCTAACAGTTCTGGTGACAAGCCTTGGCAAGGCAGACGCTCAAAGCTTCTGAATAAAGGGATTTGGGGATTATCAGTAGCTTCCAAATTATCCGCACGATCCCGGGTCTTCAGGATTCTGGGTAAATTCAGGGGCTACATCCAAGAATCTGTACACAGGATATAGAAGAGAGGCTTGGGCGTTACTGAGCTGCCCTAGGGAGCCTGGCGGGCCAAGTCCGCTCAAGTTCATCCCTCACACTCTTCTCCTGAGTGAGAGAACTGTCTTACTGGGGGCTTTGGGTGGGTGTTAATTCCCAAGAAGTTACCACGCCAGTGAGGTGTTCCCTCAGTCAGATGGTCCGCCTTCTTCTCAGGCTGGGGCTCTTTCCTGAGCCTCTAGGAAACCTGACTCACTCCAGGAGCATATGTCCCCTGCCAGGGCATGGACCCCTATCCGCATGTCTCCCACGTGTCCCCCAGAATCCTCAGAGAGTAGTCCCCATGTCTGCAGCAGAGGTCACAAAGTCAGTGTAGCATACTCCTATCTTAGTGCAGTCTCTGAGGTCATTCCAGGTTCAAATCACTGCTCTGCCCCTGTGTGACCTTGAGCAACATCATCCCATTTCTCTGGGCCTTGATTCCCTCATCTGTAAAATGGGAATAGTGGGCCTGCCCCGTTGTGTCATGGAGAGAACTGAATTCATTAGAAGATATAGAGTCCCTTGGCATCTAGGAAGCACTGTGTAAACATTAGCAGTCACAAAACAAACAACAAAAAGTTGCCTTTGTTATTCAAACCCTAAAAAAACAACGAGGCCACACAGGTAGCTTCTGAATGGGTACCCCATACAGACCCTGAGGAGAGCGAGACTTCGGTCGTGGCCTCCTCAGCAGCATGAAGTTGCAGCTTGGTCTCACTCCGTCATTGCCACATCTATAGAAGCTAGCCAGCTGCATGCAGGCTGCTGGGTGAACACACAGGACAGGCAACACCAGGCCGTCCCATGGGGAACTATTTATAGACGAGTGTTCCTTCACCTCCAATTCACCATGTAGCAGTTGGGTTGGCTCGGCTTTGGGGAAACAGTGTTCTTGTCAAAACATCCGTCAAAAACATCCCAAATCTGAAGAGATAATTGGTGAGGAGACCCAGAAAGGCTTGATGGAAACTCCTGCCAGGCAAATGGGTCCAATAAGCCTGACCACGTTGGTGGAGCTACAGATGTCACCAAGTGACTTGTGTAGAATGATGGATGGGTATTTACCCTTCCCCAGGAAATAAAGCTAACACAACAGGAAAGATGATCAATGTATATTTTAAAAGAATGTGTATACAAACAAACTCCCTCCCATATGTTACTGGGTTTCCTCCAAAGAAAACAGATTAAATCAAATGCCTACCAGGCACTCAGCACTGTATTAGGCGGTGGGAATTCATGGCCCCCTTCTCACGAGGCTTAAAATCAAGTTGGGAAGGCAAGACAAACGCCAGTGAAAAGGTGAGGTCTCCAGGCAAGACATTTGGAATGAGCCACAAGAATGACATAGATCATGAGTATTTCAGGAAACGAGAGGGGAGCAAGGTCACTCCAGGCTTAGATGTCATCAAAGAGGAGGTGGAGTTTGAGCTGAGCCAGAGTATAGATACATAAGGTGCCGTAAATAAGAGAAAAAACAAAAAAGCATTTCAGGCTGGAAGTACAGTGTGAGCAAAAGTGTGGAAACAGGATCATATTTGGAAATAGGATCAAACAGGAGCAAATAAATAGGTTTGACTTGGGGATAGGGGTGCTGGGGAATACGTGTGCAGAAGACATAATTAGAGACTATCAGAAGAGGAAAGGGTTTTTCTGGGTTGTCTAGTAGAACTGTATTTTACTGGTAAAGAAATGGAGGCTCAGAGAGGTTAAGCAACTCACCTAAAGTCACACAGTGAGTTATCTGTGGGAGATCAGTTGAGGGAAACAGATCTACCATTATTCAATTAAGAATCTGATCTGAGTGTAAATGGATGGCTGCAGAGAGGCCAAGGAATCTCAGTCTTTAGTCATAGAAATGGTGCAGTTCCCAACCATGAATGTTGTTGGAGAACACAGAGGGTTTTCAATAAATGTTTGCTGATGACATTGATAAGATGACTGCTAGATAACTTCAGACAAGTCATTTGGTATCTCTGCTTTTATTTTCTCCTCCTCCCCTCTTCCCCTCTCATCAGTGAATAAAAACCTGCACTTGACCAGGGTATATCCATACAGTGGGGAAAAAATAGTCCTCTGAGATAAAAGTCAAGAGAAGTCTCAAAGGATTTTAGATCTCTAACCTCTCTGTGGTGTATGTGGGTACAAAGGGCAGAAAACAAACCCCCTCTGTGGGTGGTAAGTGGGCTGGAGGGAAGGAACACCTGTTTTTTCTTCTTTTCAAGCCCTATAATCTCTCATCTCTTTCAAGTTGTGAGAAATCAAGTGCTTTGTACATTTCCATGATAAAGGAGCTAGAACTAAAAGGTTACATGTCTTGGGAAGGTGAGTCAGGGTTGGGGTAGGGACCAGACCTCCATTTACCTCACCCAGGTGGCTTATGAGTAAGGAAGGAAAAATATCTTGGCACACTCCTGGGCAGCAAGGTAGCTGATACTTCATTACATGGCTATGGGGGTTCTTACATACAGAATTCCAGATTTTCTTCCAGGCCATTTCTGGGGGTCTTTAAGGAGTTCACGAAGTTCTTGGTTTGGTCTCATGTATAACCGAGAAGCATTAAAAAAATTTTTTTTAAAGCACAAAATATCACTATTAAAATAGACATTTGAAGAAGGCACAGAAAACCAACCTTAAGTAACTGGCCATCTCCAGTCCCCAAGAATAAAACAGTCCTGTTCATTACCACGGTGCCATAAACGGATGTCAGGTCGGAATGGATCAAGGTAGATGATGCGATTGGTTGGACTCTTTCAGGTTGATCCCCTTCTTTCTGAACATGCACACAAACGCACAAAAAAATAATAATAATTTTTAACAATGATACTTCTCATTATACTGATAAAATGTCACTCATGTCCTCCTAGGCAGGATCCCACTTCTGGGCCCCACATGTATTTTCTTAGACAAGATTCCCCAGGAGCAACCTTGCATTACCTTGCAAAATCACCATACCTGCCCAACCAAAGAAAGCCCCTGTTTACTATGTATGAACAGGTATTGAATGCCAAAGCAAGCTGGCCATCTATTGAACACCCCCCAGCTGATATATGAAGCTGAATTCCACTTTAGTGCCAAGAGACAGCCCACCGCTGAATTGGGAGGCAGACTATCTCACACTTGGCTGTTTTCAAAATCCTGCCGCCAATTCATTTTAGCTAGGCGTTGGTTTCTGTGAGGTTAAACACAAACATTTCCCAAGATGTGACACGGACGATCCTATTGGGTGTGACGGCAGAAAGGAGTGATCCTAGATTTACCAAAAGGGACCACAGGAAGCCTGAAGACAGGGTAGCTAATTCGGGGGGTGAAAAGGCAGATACAGTCGCGGATGATAGACAGGATGGAGCCACAGAGCTAAGGAGGAACCAAGTCGAAGGGCTGGCCCTGGTGCTATGCTTTTAAAGGGAAAAACAAAAAGTCTAACTCCCAAGCTGAAGGCATTTAAATTGTCTGAGGCTCTGAGCACATGTAATCACACGCTTGCTCCTGATCATTAAATAAAGCCCCTCTTTAAACCCAGAGCAGACAGAGTGTTGACCAAAATGTCTTTTTCTTTTTTGTGCTTTATGCTGCGTCCTGCCTTCAACGACAGGAAACTGAGTTTGTTACACAAATCTCTGGAAGATATGGAGCTAGGAAGAGCCGTTGCCGTCTGCAGCTACTGAACACAGTGTGATAGCACACTTTATCTGCCAGAGCTCAGTTCCCAACCGTACTAAGGTTTTTAAAGGCACACTGAAGTTGCAGCCAGCAAACTTCAGTAAGCAACACAGCAACTCCTAAAATCGCCCTATCTGGGGAGGGGGAGGCAGCCACACAGAGGCTAAGACTTATTAACTTCATTATATTATTGCCAACAGTGTTTATGTCTTTCAATTTATGTCTTATTAAATATTCATTATTTTTAAACCCACCAAGTTTCATTAACATCTAAACTAAATGGATTATGGGCTAAATTGATTTCTGAAGCCTTTAAAGTGCCATCTATATTTCTTTGTTGCAGTTGCGCTGCAAGGAATAGATAAGCTAGCCAGGATTTGTCCAATGCCCTGATCACTTTTCAAGGAAAAGATGTCATAACCTAAGAGAAGGCGACGTTTTTGCATAAAATATTCTATAGTGAACTCGGTTTAAGAAGATTTGGGGAAAGCTCATTAGAGTTTTTTTTTTTCTTCTTGTTGAAAGATACTTTTCATGCAATATGGGAAGATGAGGAGCTGTCCTGTGAAAATTGAAGTTAAGGAAAAAAAATTCTCTGTGGGTCTAAGGATTGGAACAATAGATCACTGTTTAGACAAGGAAGCCTCCTGACCATGAGCAGAAAAAGAAAAGTCGGATGACCTTTAGGATTAAAAAAATAAGTAAAACCATGCCACACATCTTGCTTTAAAATAAATCCAGAATTGTCCAAATGTAAGACCAGCTGACCGTGCTTGTTATTTTTATTAAATATCTGAGCACTGCAGAGAGGCTAACGCGGAGAACAGGGCATCATCTCCGCCTGGGTATCCAGAATGTTCTAATACCACTATCTCTGGCTAGAAGACTCCACTCCCTTCATCTCACAACAGAGAAAAAGTAATGGATGTGGTCTGCAGATTATCCACAAGGACCAGATGGGACAGTGTACATCTAGGTCTGGTATACAGTAGGTGCTTAATACTGTACCTGTTCTAATTCACCAAGAACCATGGGTAGTCTCTCCTGAGGTAGGATGAGAGATCCTGTTTGTGAAAGACTGGCTCCAAGAAAACAGAGGCAGCTCAAAAGCTGAAAGGGAACAAGGAGAAATCCATCCCAAATTACCATCTAACCTTTCCGGGTGTCCTTCTCTGATTTCCGGCTGCCCTCAACAATTGTAGTTTTTTCAAAGTAAGTCCGGGATCAATAGTATAGGTAACTGAGGCAAGAGGATCGCTTGAGGCCAAGAGTGGAGACCGGCCTGGGCAATGTAGCAAGACCCCCATCTCTACAGAAATAAAAAATTAGCCAGGTGTGTGGCACACACTTGTTGTCCCACCTATTTAGGAGGCTGAGGCAGGTGGATCGCTTGAGTCCAGGAGCTCCGGGTTACAGTGAGCTATGACTGAACCACTGCACTCCAGCCTGGACAACAAAGTGAGACCCTACCTTAAAAAAAAAGTAATAGGTAAGTGGTGCAGCCATTAAATCAACATTCTCAAACTTGAGAGAACACCTGGCACTCGCTGACATTTGAGCTTGGTTCTCAATCACTGTGTGACCCGGGCACTTAATTTAACCCTGGTAGGGGTTAGCTTTCTAAACGATCTAATAAGGCTGATGTGTCTGATTGGCAGGGCGGTTACGAAAAAGATATGATAATAGTAATAATAATAATAATACCAGCTAACATGTATTAATTCTTACTGTGTGCTACTTGAAGTATTTTACCATCTTACCTAATGAAGGCAGTATAGCATAGAGAGCCAGCCAGACCACCTAAGTTTGACTCCTGGCTCTGTCACTTTCTAGCTAACTAATTTTGTACATGTGATTTAATCTCTCTGTGACTCAGTTTCCTCCTCTATATGGTAGAAATGATAAGAGCACAGACTTTTTATGCCACAGACTTTTTATGAGGACTGGATGAGTTTGTGCGTAAGCCTCAGTAAAGCTTAGAACAGTGTTTGGCACACAGCAACACAAAACCCATGCTTACTATCATTACTTCATTTAAAAACACAAGTTACTGCCACACCCATGGCAGTTATTTCCTCTTTGCCAGGAAGAACCCTAATTTTGTTCAGATAGCAATGAACCCAAGCCTGGTGGAAGCTATCACTGGGCCAAGCCAAATGGCAACTCCATTCACTATCGCCAGACACTGACTTTCCTAACCATGAGAGCTGAGGGTGGCCATGCAGCCCAGTCCTGGGCAGGGAAATGTAAGAAGTCCACTGGAAGGATTCCTGGGAATAAGTTTCCTCCTTGATAACAGAGGGCTCTTGAGGAGAACCCGTTTGCCCTCTTCCCTCACTTCCTTTGGAATACAGTTGTGTTATCTCATCATGTGTAGACTGGTGGCAACCATTCTGTTTCCATGAGATTCAAGATGAAGGACAGAAAGCAACATGCTAAGATTGGTGCAGGGAAAAGAAAAGAGATTCTACGTTCCTGGAGACACCACTGAGCCGCAGACCTCCAACTTTTAAACACTTTACTAAGTTAACAATAGTTGCCATGGTTTAAGCCACTGTCGGTTGGGTTTTCTGCTACTTGGAACCAAAAGCAAGTCACTGTTTAAGAAATGACAATTACAACTTGTTGGAGCGGACACTAAACTGCAGTTCTTCCTCAGCTGCAGGGACCATGACGTGGACAAGTGCTTGTTCCTCTCACCAGCCTGGAGGACCCTGGCCACAGTCAGGATTTTGTAGCCAATTACAACAGCGAGCCTGGAAGAAAATAGGAGAGGAGGCTTGGACCTCATGAAAACTCTAGGGGCTGCTCTGGCTGAATGGAAATGGATTCTTTTGTGCTGGAAACACACAGAAATGGACAGGTCCCTGTGAATGGGAAAAGGAACCCTTTGAATGGCTTTCTTATGCTTATTGCGGCAAATGAAAACAAAAGAAAGACAGGCTCCAGAGAAACGTCCTCACAAAAGTGAGGTTAATACCCAGGGAGCCAGGAAGAAGAAGGGGGGAACAGCGCAGTCAGCCCCCTGTGTCCAGAGATTATTCTTTCTCTCTTTTTTTCCGGCCTATTTTCTATCTTGCCCTTCTCTCCCCTTAGGGCATAATCGCTAATGTTGCTCTCAGCCTATTCTGTCTAGTTTATTATGTGTAATTTATTTCTGAATCCCAGCCTCTGCTTGTTCGTCTGTGTGTAACAAGGTTAATGCCTTGTAATGATGCTTTTGCCAGTTCTGCCTTTCATGACAAAATCCAATCTTGATTTCGCTCTAAACCTTGTCTCCCCTTTGGGCTTTCTTGGTTCCCTCAGAGTTGTCACTCTGCTTCTCCTTCCTGCCATGTCTAAGCATAACGTCACGCCTACACGTTTGCCGGCTCTAAGACGGAAACTTTTCTCAGTTGGAGGAGAAAGCTACCTTGGCTCAAATGATGTTTGGGCTGAAAGAGAGAAAGAGCTTTGGGCCTGATATAGCAAACTGGGACCAAAGCTCCTGAGGTGTGTGTGTGTTTGTGTGTGTACGTGCGTGTGTGTGTGTGTGTGTGCAGGGAGTCATGGGCATAATACCAGGAAAACAATTAGGCTTCTTTGCAGCTGCTTCATATGATTTCTCATGGACAATAAGCACTCCCCCATTGTGCCCTGCACAACTCCACGGGGTGCCAGTCATGCATTCCAGGTTGTGAAAGGCACCCTCTAGAGCTGAGCCACAGCTTGGCCCTGCCTCTACCATGTGAAAGATGGCCCGGCTCATCGAGGTTCAGGCAGGGTGCTCTAGCTTTTGCGGCATCATTGGGAGGGAATGGGCACAAAACTGGGGCCTCTAGCGCTGGGCACCCAGCAAGACTCAAGTGTTTTACCTCCAAGGTGCTAAAAAGGATTCCTGTACGTTGATTTTACCTTACCAGGTGGGAGGAAATACCAACTGGGTACCGATCAATTTCTTGTACACGATAAAATGCCTTTCTTGGGCAGTTAATTTTATATTCTGTTCCATTTGGGATCCATTTGTTTTGAAGCAGTTTCATCATTTTCTGTTACTCCCCAAGGGGCCCACTTGCCATTAGGAAACCTCTGAAGGAGCCCTGCACCCAAGTTCTGGCCCCTGCTCTGTGCCTTATAGACTGCTTGATTCCAGCAAGTTAAGTCTCCTGAACCTCAGTGACTGTATCTGTAAAATGGACCCAATAATACCACATGCCCTGCCTCTCAGTGTTGTTGTGAGGTCCAGATGAAATCATGTGTTTGAAAATAATTAGATTATTTTTATCCAGCTAGGGAGATGGAAAGGACAACTATTTGCCCAAGTCGGACAGTGATTTTATTAGCCAGGAAGGCTCGGGTTGCTTTTCTCCATTCTAGTATATACAGTGTTGACCGGGATCTGACTAAGTTATGGCAGCTCTCTCATTGTCTGAAGGAAGAATTTACACTGGGGACTCAAATGATCAAAAGGAGAGGTTTAAAGTGTGCTTAGGGACACAGCTGGGCAGCCTCTAGACCAGGCAAGCATGGTTGGTGTGCAGCACAGCCATGGGAAGCATGCAAGGCGGTGAAGCTTGTATTTCACCACCTTCTACCCTATCCCCTCCCTCCACGGGCCCCAGTGTCCCCAGCCACCCAAGCTGACCCACCACCAAAGTCCCACTCTCCAAGATTCATCCTTCCTTCTTCCTGCTTTATGTCCCTTCCCCACCACCACCAAACCTCCTTCTCCTCCCTATGGCTAATTTCAGTTAATTACTTATAAAAAGATGACCTGATTCAAATAATTCACAAAAAAATATGAATGGCAGTGAGTGTGAAAACTGCATTTTCCTAGATTCTTTTTTTTTCTTTTTTTTTTTTTTAAAAAAAGACAGTCTCACTGTGTTGCCCAGGCTGGAGTGCAGTGGCACGATCTCGGCTCACTGCAACCTCCAACTCCCAGGTTCAAGCAATTCTCCTGTCTCAGCCTCCCAAGTAGCTACAGTCAGGCGCCACCACGCCTGGCTAATTTTTGTATTTTTAGTAGAGACAGGGTTTCACTATGTTGGCCACGCTGGTCTTGAACTCCTGACTTCATGATCCATCCACCGTGGCTTCCCAAAGTGTGGGCATTACAGGCATGAGCTACTGCTCCTGCCCTAGTTTCTTAGAATTGAAAAAGACTCAGTCCACCAATGCTTTTCCAGGAGGAAATGACTGGCATTCTACATGGGATGGCTCCTCATTATGGGAGCTGTCCTGTGTGATGTGGGACTTTTAGCATTCCTGAGTCCTGTCCACAAAGTAGTGCCCTCCATTATGTTGACTACTGTGAAAGTCCCCTCCCCAATATTTCTGAACATCCCGTAAATAAATGTCATCATCCCCCGTTAAGAACCACTGAAATCTGTGACATGGTTTCAGAGTTGCTGACAAATGGTTATCTAGACTTTTCTTCCCTCTGGCCCTGCTCCCCATCATGGTCAACCACACCACTAATCACCCTCAACTCTTCTCTTTCTGTCACTCCCCACATCCAATACATTAAAAATCTCAGTTGAAGTTCTCCATCTCTACAGGCTGTATTCAGCCCAAGCGTCCATTCATTCCCCTCCCTATCTAGTGCAAGATTATCTTGGTGTCTCCCTTTTAACTTTCAATGTATTCTCTGTCCAGTAGCCAAAGTGATCTTTTAAAATATGAAACAGGTCCTGTTACTCCCTGGACTAAAATTCTCCAATGGCTTCCCATCATGATGCTGAGAACTGAATCCATATGCCTCCCCAGGCTCTCCCTGGGCTGGTTCCTAATGATGTCTTCACACCCATTCCTTGCCATTATTCTCCTGCACTCTGCTTCTGCTCCCCAAGTCCAGCTGATTTCTTTCAGACTCTTGGACACAAGAGTCTGCCTCGGGGCCTTTGCACTTGCTACTTCTTCTAGCCCCACCCCCCTTCACTCCCTTGTAGGCTGGCTCTTTTCAATCTGTCAGGTTTCAAGTTGAATGTCACCTACTCACGGACACACAACCATAGCTCTTCCCGTTCCTACCTCAGTTTTTCTTCTGAATCATAGCACTCCATTTATTTCCTTCAAAATACTTATTAATAACTCTTGTTTTTAAAAACTTACTCACTGTCTCCCAGTAGACTCCATCTTTATAAGATCGACTATCTCCAATAGTATTGTATTCTACACTTTGAATGCAGCATCCACTTCAGCATCTGACATGGAGTAGGTTGTCAATAAATGCTTATCGAAGGGATAAAGAAATACAGGGTCAATGTTTGAATACTTTCAGTCAATATCTCATCAGGCCACTATGATACATTGATAAGCAGGCCTAATCATTACTGAGTTCTTTAATTGAGCCAAAACTTGTCCCTTGTAAATACTGGGCCTTGGTTCTGCGTGGGGGAGCAATAGAAAACCACCCCAGACCTCCCATTACCATGTAAATTGGCCTTCTCTGAATTTCACATCCATAGCTCATTGACAACTTGTAAGAGACAGTTTCTGGGTCTCTCGCCATCTCAGTACATGAAGAGTCAACAGATTCAGTGTACTGAAAATGTGCCTCTAAGAAGTAAACAGAGTACTTTAGGTGTGCTCTGACCAAAGCAAATAATAATAGGATTGTCCTTTCCCATGATACAAATAGCATATTTTGAAGAACACGCCCTATCATTGTGTTCCTTCAAATAAAAGTAGCTGATGGTAGCATGGAAGAGTAGAAAGAACAAGTGATTTAGAGTAAAAAATACGTGGTTTCAAGTTCAAGCTCTATTACTTACGAGCTGTAAGTGTTTAGACAGTCATTTATCCTTTCTGAGTTTTCTCTACCCACCCAGTCACTCATCCACCCACCCATCCACTCATCCACCTATTATTTATGGAGCACTTGCTGTTGACCAAGTACTTGATCTGTAAAATACAGATGGGAACAAACTCCCTATTGTCAAAATAAACCAATCAATGAGTTTTGAAATAAAATGCAACACTTTGCATTTCATGTCATTGGTTTCTGAAACACTTGATAATCGAAATGAATGGTTAGAGTGGGGCTCCACTGATATCCAAAGTTCATGAACAGAATTCAGGGAATCCATGAAACTGGATGAAAAAAAAATCTTTATTCTAGGGAGCTCTAACTGGAACTTAGCATTTCCTTTAATCATGGATTCAGGCCACAGCAGTATTTACTGAACCTGTGACTTTGTCACCAAAATAAATCAGCTATTTTCATATTATTTGATAGTTGTTGCAGATATCTCAAAGTATCATTTATGCTCATCTCTCCTTTGAAATTATGGTAGTTACTGCCTCTAGATCTTGCTATTGAATGTGTTAAGATATATTACTACACCTGAAATTGAAAAAACATTTTGATAGATCGATATATTAATATATTGCATCTATTTTGCAATCCAATGTTTTTATTTTACGCATTAAAAAACATTATTCTGTCAAGGGGTCTACAGGCTGCATTAGAGGTCTACAACACAAGAGCTTGCAGGGTTAGGAAGAAAGATATTGCTAAGTGAGGGGGCTGACACTAGGTGACACCTACAGCCCCCAGCTGCTCTAGGCTATTTCCTCCTCTATTGCCTCAGAGAAGCAAGGCTTTGCGCTTGGAATATAATTTTTAAAAGGGGTCAATGATGGAGAAAGGAGCCTCAGGAGAAGACCAAGGGGTGATGATCAGGAACAGCTGGTGTGTTAGGTAACACACTTCCTCAATCAGGTTGCGGGGAGATAGGGGATGACGAGGAATCCTGGCTCATTGGGAAGGGAGTCAAAAGGAAATACCCTTCCCTGTCGCTGCCCAGCTTTTACTCTTCCTCCGAACAGAGCCCCAGTGTCAACTCCTCTTGGACACACTCATCTCACCATGCTATAATCACTATCTTCTTCACCAGATGAAGAGTACCTTCTTTCCAGTTCCAGAAACACTTACTGAGGGCTCACTCACCATGTGTTAGCCAGCCTGATAGATGCCTAGGAAAGAAAGATGAGCCAGACCTGGCCACTCCCCTCAGTGCATGTATAGCACAAACAGGGATGTGTGGGGCCAGACACAGGGCCTGGCACACTGTAAGGTGTATGGAGCGGATCCCTGACTCCTAACTTCATTGCCAACTCCCTACTTAGAAACTCTTCCTAGATGTCCCAAGGCATCTAAAAACCAACAAAAATTACACTTGTCCTCTAATTGGTCCTCCACGTCTTAAAAACCTATTTCACTTCATCCCTCCTCTCCATCCCCACTGCTCCAACCTCAGTTCAGCTCTTCAACGTCCCTCAGTTGAATGATTGCAATAAACAAAATCCATCTGTTTCTCTCCATGTTTGTCACCACTGCTCGTGGCCAAGGTGACATTATTTCTTGCCTGGACTACTGCAAGAGCCTCCTGCAGGTTTTCCTTCTTCCACTGTGGCCAATCTCTCATCCATTCCCCACAGGGCAGCTGTTATTTAGGAATTCAAATCCAATCATTTCACTTCCCTTCAAAGGCTCTCCTGTGCTCGGAGAAGAAAATCTAATCTCCTTCCCATTGCCAAGGAGGCCTGTAGGCTAGGCCTGCTGCTTCCTTCTCCAGCCTCCTCCCCTCATACTCTCCCCTCTACCTCCCTAGCCTCAACCACACTAGCATTTTGCTCTCCACAATCACCAAGACCAGGTTATTCCATCTTTGAGTCCTTGCACGTGCCCTCCAGTCTGCCAGCAGTGCTCCTCCCAGTTCTGCACGGGAAACCCGTAACTGGCCTTTATTATCTTCCTGGTGTCAATTCGGCCTCCTTAAAGAGAACTTACCCCAACACCTGCACCCCCAAATGCCTCTGCTACATCACCTGCTTAGTGAAGTGCCTCCGTTTCTTTATCTTTAAAATGGAAGTAATAATATAGCCCATTTTGTAAAGTTACAGTGAGGATTAAATGAGTTAATATTGGTAAAGTGCTTAGAATAATGACATACAGTAGGTGCGCTGTAAATTTTAGCTATCATCTTAATGTAAAAGTAACTATTAATTTGCTAAATGTTTATTGTCTGCCCTATTTACCACTGATATGAATATCTCCACACACTGCTTGGCACATAATAGGAGCTCAAGAAAGTATTTGAACAAATGATAGTCTTTCCAATAAGGTGCTTTGCCTCCAACCTTACGGCAGCCACTTTATCTTCTGAGTAATCTTTCTAGAACACATTCAGATTGTGTCGTTTATAATCCCGCTGTTATACTCCATCAGCCTTAGCCATGGTTTTCACACTCTGCTCAGCAGAGTTCTAGAAATTCCTTGGAGATGCCTCAGGGACAGGCCTGGATGGGGTGGGGCAAGTTGTAGGGCTCCGGAAACTCCCAACCCCTGCTTCCCCACCGCCACCCCCTGATGCCACCGTGTTCCCAGCACTTGGTAATTGGTCTTACAAAGAGAACCAAGTCAATGATAATTTTTCTCAAGCAACAGGGTCGTGCTATGTTGTTCAGGCTGGATTTGAACTCCTGGGTTCAAGCGATCTTCCTGTCCCAGCCTCCCAAGTAGCTAGACTACAGATATGTGCCTCTACCCCTGGCTAAGATTTTTATTTTTATTTTTGTAGAGATGGGGTCTTGCTACATTGCCCAGGTTAGTCTCAAAACTCCTGGGCTCAAGTGATCTACCCACCTTGGCCATCCAAGTTGCTGGGATTACAGGCATGTGCCAACTGTTCCCTGCCTAATGATAATTTTCTAATCTTTTTCTCATATGGAGCTTCCGATGGATAATTTACTTCAAAGGCAAGGTTTGGAAAGTCTAGAGGACCAACCATCAGGATAAAATCCAACCACCTTTGCCCATCTCATTAAGCCCTTCACCATCTGGACCTGCACACTCGTTTCTGGACATTTCACAGCCAGGGTGAGCTTCTTTTGGTTCCCAGGCTTACTCAACTTCCTGCTTGTGCACAAGCTGTACCTTCCCTCTAGAACTCCCTTCTCCGCCTTCTCCACTCAGCTTCAAGACATAGCTCAAGCATTACCTCTCTAAAGCCTCCCGGATCCTCCCAGGCTGAGTGTAATGCCTCTTTTTGGGACTTCCACTGCAGCTTTTGGTCACCTCTCTCTTGCCATGAGTATCGGACTGTATGGGAAAGGTTTGTTTTACTCTCATTCTTTCTATAATAGCAGGAGTCAACAAACCACCACCTGTGGGCCAAATCTGGCTTACTGCCTGTTTTTCAAATGGCCCATGAGCTAAGAATAGCTTTTGCATTTTAAAATGGTTGAAAAGAATCAAAAAAAGAATAATTCATGACAAGTGAAAATTACAGGGAATTCACATTTTGGTGTCCATAACGTTTTAATGGAACACAGCCCTGCCTGCTCATTTACGTATTGTTCATGGCTGTGTTCACACTACAGCAGCGGAATTGAGCAGTTGCGGAGACTGTACATAGCCTGCAAAGCTGAAAACATTCATGATCGGGCCCTTTACAGAGTTAGCTGACCCCTGCATAACAGCATTGACCAGGGTGGTGGGATGGAAACGCCACCAAATCCCCCTAGTAACTTCTCTAAGGAAAGCCCTATGTGTAGCTATTGAACAGACAATCCAACCAACATGAAAATCAACCACTGAAACTGAAAAATGAATGTCACAGTTCTATTTGTTTTTGTGATCACATAAAAATTAGCATTTCATCAAGACAGAAAATTAAAACTAAGAAAAATGATAAGCACATTTCATAAAAAACATAATAAGAAACCACTGCCATGGGGCCACTTTGATAAACAGGTTAGACCCATGCTGGCCACACACTGTTCCCAGGTCGACTTTGGGGTTTCCCGGTCTTCATCATCTGTGTGCCAACGCATGTTTAGGGAAGGGAGTGGTCATCCAAAAACTTTAAGGGAGACAGATTTGACACTATCGTATGCTACTGTAGTCAAGGTGTTGGTCTTGGTGTGGCTCTTCTGCCATCCTGTTCTAAGGGAATCCACCTGCAGCGCCTGCTGGGGACAACTGCATGTTTGATCCTCTTCTAATTGGACCAGGGGCCAGCACCTGCCCCAAGGGTGACAAATCCCTACACTGACCTCAGGCTCATCAGCTGGTGTGAAAGATGAACTGGACTCAACTCTAGCTCTCTCCTGGCAACTTGGACTACATAATACAGAAAGTCATTGCCAGTTAGTAGCCAAAGCAGAAGGTGACAGGCTGTTAAGATGTACAGTGGGAGGCAAGTGTGCTGGCTTACGCCTATACTCTTAGCACTTCGGAAGGACTACTTTAGCTCAGGAGATTGAGACCAGCATGGGCAACGCAGCAAGATCTCATCTTTACCAAAAATAAAAAAAATCAGCCTGGCATGGTGGTGTGTGCCTGCAATCCCAGTTACTTGGGAGGCTGAGGCAGGGAGGATCGCTTGAATCCAGGAGGCGGTAGTTGCAGTGAGCCGAGATTCTGCCACTGCACTCCAGCCTGGGCAACAGAGTGAGACCGTGTTTAAAAAAAAAAAAAAAAAAAAAGATAGACAGTGGGGATCAAGGCAGGCCCGAGGCATACTCAGGTGGGAGGGAGTAGATATTTGAGGAAGCAGAGGAGGTCATTTGGTAGGAGGATGGTGCAAAGCAGCCAGGCTAAGTCATGTTGACAGGGAGACTAAGGAAGGAGCATCCATCATTTGCTGATGCTGACTGAGCTCCTTTAAGCTGCCTTGAATGTGGAACCACCTTCCAACTGCATATCAAGGAGCCCGTCATAACAGTATTAGTAGTAATGATGATGATAGTAAACACAGACATAACATTTACTATGAGTCAAGTAGTATTCATTCTATACTTATTAACTCATGAATCCAGACAATAAGCCTATGAAACCAAGAGGATCTCTACTAGATGAAGAAACTGAGGCACAGAAAGGTTGAATAATTTGTCTATAGTCCCACAACTGGTAACTGGTAACTTTGGACCCAATTGCCCTGGTTCCAGTGACTGTGCATACAACCATTACACGGTATTGCTTTTATTCCTAGATTACCATGGAATTCCATGTGTTTCTGTCCACAGTATCCCTCATCCCTTTATCTGAGCTTACTCAAGTAGATCTTTATTCCATGCAACCAATTGTACATGACTAGGATAGAAATTGGTATCAGGATTGATGCTGTAAAGAATGGACCCTTGGAGAGAATGTCTGGTGTGTGCAATTGGTTCTGGCGTACAGCACAACAGAAGACTCTAGACATCCCCCCATATCTGGGAGTGAAATACAAATAAACTGTTACATGCAAGAGTGAAGGAGTTAATTAAACTATGGCTTATAGGTTTTTGAGACTCAGACTCTAAGCCCACAAATGGCAACTCTTTAAAGGGCTTTCTAGGTATTGCCTTTGATCAGTGAGGAGGGAATAAGGAATATCAGAGTGGTAAAATGTGTTGGTTACTTTTTACGGCCCTAAGTAAAATGCAAGGAAAAAAAATGCAACAAGTTCCTATCCCAGGTGCCTCAGCTGGAATACAAGGAAAATTGTTTTATCTTATAACAGTGGTTCTTAAACTTAAGCATGACTTCAAATCACTTTGAGGGCTTTCTAAAATACAGATTGCCAGTCCTACCTCAACCTCCAGAGCTTCTGATTTAGTAAATCTGGTATAGGGTCCAAGAGTGTGCATGTCTAACAAGTTCCCAAGTGATGTGCACGCTGCTGGGCCAGAGTCCACACTTTAAGGACCACTGCCTACAGCATAAAGCCCTTTCCTCTCATAGTTGAAAGGCAATCAAAAATTACACCATAGAAGTTCCAACCACGTTAGGTTTCCATGGTCAAAAGTAATTCTGATCGGCAACACCAGAACCCTGGTATTCCAATGAATGGAAGTACCTGGGAAGAGCTGAAGGAGTGAAGGATACCATGTAACCTAAAACTAAGGAAGGAAGGGGCCCCGACACATCAGGCATTAAGAAAAAGAGAATGGTGAAGGGAGTGTGAAGTGACTAGACTCCCAGAAACTGTTGCTGCTGAGTATTGAAAACATTTCCAACATGATTCTCTACGATCCTTCATGTATTCATTCAACAAATATTTCTGAAGTCCCAACTACATACTGGGTTCTATGCTAGGTATGGGGGGTTCAACAGAGAACACCCTTTGAGATCATGTATAGGACTGCATGCTTAGAACACCAACACTGTCTAAAAGTTCACAGTTAAGAAACTACAGTCCTGCCAGAGTCAGAACTTCAGGTGGTCACCAATGCAAACCTAGAAACTCAGCTCACAACTAAGGATTCTCTGCTGTATCCTATGCCTGTGTCCACAAAAGGCTGGTCTTAGCATAGCAGCTGTAAGGGCCTAGCTTGCTCCATACAGGATAGGGTTGACACCAGGACCTAATGTCCATGGTGACAGACTGTCCATGGCAGTGGACATGTACACATTATTGCATGTAATAATTATGTAACCCTTCGTGCCTTGGTTTCTTTATTTATAAGTGGGGAATCCCATTTCCTTGATAGCAATATTCTCTGGATTCAGGAGTTAATGTGTATAGAATAAGCACTATTTGACCCATAGAAAATGCCATGTGCTTTGGATGTCTTTCTTATCATCACCATCATGATTACTAATAGTAATAGGATAGGGCTCCTTAATGTAGACATATAAGGTGGTTAAAAGTTCAGGTCCTAGAGTTGGACCACCCAGGTTCTAAATCCTCTGCTATTTTCCAGCTATGGAACCTAACAGAAGCTCTCTGGGCCTTACTTTTTCTCATCTCCAATCATCATGATAACTACAGTCCTTGCCCCATATGGTGAATGAGAATCAACAGAAAATAAGGCATGTAAATTGCTTCACACAAAACCTGGCCATAATAACTATTCAGTAGATAGTAGCTATGATTGCTTTCCCCCTCTTTCTAAGTGGGTGCTGTCACTGCAATTGTCCTTTTTGAATCCATTTTTGCATATCATATGTATATATGAGGGTAAAATCACCATCTAGTCTATAGACTGCAAAATGGCTTGACAAAATCATAACAGAAACTGGAAGATAAATAAACATCACAGGAAGACTGCGGATTTTGAGGTCAATAGGCTGCATCACCAAGTGCAACTGGGATGTCGCTTCTCCACACATGTTCCTTGGGTTGCTGTCTGTTGGACAGCATGTGAGCATTCTGTGGTTGTCTGCATGACAGTTAAATTATGTCAGGCTTTAGAATTACGTAAGTGTGGAAGAAGGGGGGTATGTCCCCCTACAAAAGGGTAGAATGAACTAGAGAACAAACTAGAATGAACTAGAGTCCTGTGGACCAACACTATAGGAAAACATGCTACCTTCAGTGTCTACAGAGGGGTGGCTGCCATGTTTAAACCACAAATGACCCCAGAACCCAACAATGGTGGCCAAACAAGTCTGGAGCAATCAGACTCCACAAACTCGAACACAAACACTTTCTATGGATCACATTGGTGTAGTGAGAGTTCAGAAAGGGAGGAAGTCAAATTAATTAGCTTGTGCATAATTAAAAACATTCATTTTTATACTAATCCAAGCACAGGCATGTTATAAAAAAGAATGAAAAAAAGGAAAGAGACCACATGAAGTTCTAAAACACAACCCAAGATTAGAGGCATGTACTGCCTTCTGAGGTTACCCTCTAGCCTCAACCCCACATCCTAGGGGAGGTTGTTTGCTGCCGATTTAATTAGGGGACCTTCACGGGAAAGTTCGAGAAGTCCTGGGGTGGTGGGAAGAGTAGAGATGTAGACATTGGAAGACCTGGATTAAAGGTGGAGGGCTCTGGCACTTATCTCACTATCTTGAGCAAGTTGCTTAATGGATCTTTAGCCTTCTCATTTGGAAAATGAGATGATCCTCATAGAATCAACCTCAGACTTGATGCGGGGCTCAAAAGAAATAATACATGTGGAAGTGCTGTAAAAATATCACAGAAGATTATTAGAGAGAGGGTCTACAGAAATCGGTTGCCTTAGCACATTTGAGAGATGCAGTTAACCTGCTATAATTGTGAAAGTGGATTCAAAGTTGGTGGCAAGGCAGAAAAAGTAACGGTCCAGTGTGTAAACAGCTGAGTACACACTCACTGCACAAGCATCTCATAAATTACTCCTTAGCAGAAGCTGAAGGGGAGGAGGATCAGTGATAAGAGGTAAGAGAACCAGGAAGTGGGAAAATACAACCCAGTCAGTCCCATCACTTTTCTACCTATGGTTGATTGAAGATGGAAAATAAGAGGCAGCTAGGAGGAGAGGGAGAAAGAAGGCAAGCGAATCCAGCCGCTTGTGCCTTGCAGCCTGTGGATTACTGTTAAAATTACTGTGTCTGCTCTAAAGGAATCGCTGTTGGAATCTATTGAGGTTCCCTCTAGAGTGTGTCAAGTCCTGCTCCTGTTTTAGGCACCTGTAATTCAGCATGCCTTTTCAAAATCACATTCGAGACCTGAAAATAAAATGCAGAACAAATGCAATCAAATGACATCATTCTTCTGAGTGACAGCCAGGGGCACACCGATCCCATGACCCCATTACACAAGGTTGCAACCTGCTATTGTCCTTTCAGTGGCAAAATCAGTGGTACCCAGCACAGAGCATTGCTTACACTAGCAGCCATCAAACAAATATTTGTTGAATTGAGTATCTGCTCTACCTATTTAATAGGTTAGAAAATTGTCAGCTTTTTCATCAAAACTACCACCCTTTTTCATTCAAACTCCTATTGAAATTCAATTCCATTAAGGTTTTTCAATGCATACTAGCAGCAAGGAATTTACTTAAATGAAAAAAAAAAAATGCAAAACTCCAAGCTCCCACCTGTGCAGCCATGACATGCTATTGTTTGAATCAGAGTATATTATTTAACTTGGCTGACAAGCTCAGGGGGTAGAGACCCTGTCTTTCAGAACACACAACTCTGAGCACACTGGGAGTTCTTGATAAATAGCAGCAGCAAGAAATGCTGTGGAGGGACCCATTTTAATTATTTATTTTTCCAGTTCCAGATTTTTGGCAGCATGTGTTTATCCCTTGCTTGATTTCCAAGGGGCAGCTCTCTCGCAGAAGCTCCTGTAAAGATGGATAAACAGCTCCACGACTTCCTCTGCCACTGCCCCTCCCCATCCCGGCACAAGCAGGAACACCTGATTGAGCCAAAACGTGGATTTTGAGTGCATTTAAGATGCTGGCTGGGTTTGAAAGGGAACTGAGTCTTCCAGGACCCAATAGGTAGAGAGACGCAGTCAAGAGAAATGTTTTGGCTCCACACATCGACACAGCTGTCAGATGGCAAGCTTGGACTTCCACCCTTATTACCTGCTGTGGGCCTCTGAGCTGGCTTGTCATTAACCCCAGAGACCAAGTGTGTCTAAAGCTGGACACAAAGTAATATTTCCGGGGTACTTTCAAGTCTTTCAACAGAGAAGTAGGAAACGATGATTTCACCAAACTTAAACCATTAGATTATAAAGATCTAATAAAGACAGGAATCAAATATTAAATTATATGTGTACGGCAACAGTAAGTCACTTAGGAGGCAAATATCTGTTTTTACATATTTTTTAAAATTATACCAGTAACAAAATGAAGGCATTATGTGTGTGTCCCAGCACACAGCTTGACAGGCAAAGAAGCAGCAAGTGACTGTCCTAAGAAGCCTTGTAAAAGACCTCCTGATTTTTTTCTCCCTGGCTCATAGGGCTAATATTTGGTAAGATGTGCTTTGCAGAGAAAGAAGGGGGTGGGGGAAGCTGTCTTTCTATACACACATTAATATACCTGGGAGCCAACGTACCCCTGTACCAACACATTTTCCAAGTGGTGACTTCTCCCCTTCCTCTCTGACTCATTTTGTACCAAAACAATGGCAACACCTGTAGCCGTTAATTTCTGCGCTTTGATTTTTTGTCCAGTTATAAAGGAGGCTCCCAGCAGGCTCCCCTCTCAGGAGCCATATGTGGAGTTGATGTGCCAGCCGCCTTGGAAGGGAAACGGCCTCCGGAGAAGTGCACAATGGCCCCATAATCCCCATCAACTGGACCCTCTTGAACTGCCTCTTTATTTTCCAGTCAAAGAAATGCCAATCTCAAGATGAAAGCTGTGGCTGCCCTGGGAGCCCAGGGGAAACCTGTGTCGCTTGCCTGGTTCAGCCCAAGGGTGGTGACTCTGAGTTCCGCCATCTAGTCTCGCAATCTGGAGCCCAGAAACTGTCTGTAGTACCCCCAACACTCTCCCTTGCGCTCCCCTCTAGGATGAGGCTTTTACCACAAGGCCACCTCCCGCCCTGCCTCTCCCAGCGGCTGGCGACCACAGCGCACCCTGAGCAGAGCCACGGCCCCGCCCCCTCGCACCGGGTCACGCCGGGGGTTCGGTTCCAGCGCGAGCCTCTTTGCAGGCTGGCATTTCTCCACGCTGAGCGGGCTAGCAACTCTTCAGACCACAGCACTTGCGTTGCCGGTGGGGGGCGGAGACAGGGGGCCACAAAGGCTGGGGTGTGGCAGGGAGCCCTTTAGGTTCAATGGCTTCTCTGCCGAGGGCACTGTGTTTGTTAACTGTTGACCAAGAGGGTCAGACCCACACGCCCGCTGGGACTACACAGAAGGGGCACAGAGAAGTCTGGAGAAGCGAATGGGAAAGAGGGGCTGCGCGAGGAGACTCAGCCCCAAACAAGCGTCCCCGTTTGGATAGGGAAGGATGGCACTGGGATGCAGCCACTAGAGTTTTGAGTCTAACTCCAACCCTCCCCGCCCCCCTTTTTACGCTCTCCCTTTGGGGACCTCAGGCCGTGCTCCAGGTCTCGGGGACCGTCCGAGAGGAGCCTTCGGACGGCCGCCCGCGGTGTGAACCTGAGACTTGGTAAATGTCAACCGGATCTACCCCCGCCCAGCCGCTCGCCCCCAGCTCGTTCTGCCTCGGCGGCGGCGGCTGCT
>NW_012104554.1:486446-530742 GCF_000951045.1 Mandrillus leucophaeus
CGCGGAGCGAGGATCCAGGGTGCGAAGGGGTTGCAGCGGAGGCCCCGGGCTCGGGCCACAGGGCTGCAGCGAGGGCGGCTGACAGGTGTGGAGAGGCGAGAGGGAGGCCCTGGGGAGGAACGCGGGATACGTGGCCGAGCCGGAGACTCCGGGGACCAAGGCGCCCCTGTGACAGGGTGTGGGCTTCCCAGGGTCGGATGAGTGAGGTGGCAGAAAGGCAGGCGCCACACTCTCGTTCTGGACAATCCCCAGGGCCGGAGCGCCCATATTTGCAAAGGTTCTCTAATCTCCCTTGGCAACAGAGTCCCAGGCTCTCAAGCCTAGCACTTGGAAAGTTCTGCTCACCATCTAACCTAATGAGCGGGGCTAACATTTACCGAGCACTTACTACGTGCCAGGTGCGCTTGTAAATTCACCACATGGGTTAAGACTCATAATTCTCATAACAGCCCTATTAATTAGTGACTGTTATTGTCATCCCTACTTAGTAGTCCAGGAGAATGATTATGGAAAGGCTATAGAACGTGCTGGCATTCCACTTCTGGTAGATATCAGAGCCGAGATTCGAATCCATATCTAGCCCCAGCGCCTCTTACATACCTTGCTCTAGTTAAGTGCCACCTGTGGCCATTACCATAATCCTCCAGAGATCATTCTCTGTAGTGAGACTGAAAAGTTCCTCAAGTTAAATGCACCAACCAGCCACCGCCCTGCCTTCTACTATTAGACCCAAGTACCCGTATTTCCCTCGAGGCTCTCCATCTGTCTCATCATTACCCACTTTTATCCTTTGGACCCCCTGAGGTCTCACCACCTCACCCAGAGGGTGAATAACAGCTGGGTTGCCCCCACAGCCATCAAGAATTCCAACAGTGATTCCACCGGGAATCATTGCCCACTGGTGAATAGGTTCATGATTTCTCCGAATGGGGCCTCCCAGAGGATGCACAAATGCCTCCCAGCTTCCTGGGGCAGCTGGTGGCCCCATCAGCACCCTTACAGTCTGGCAGGTGAGCCAGCGGGCGCATAGGGGTGGAGGGTGCTGAAGACCTCTATGGATCATTGGGAAATGATCTCTGTTCCTTCCCAGGCTATTTCCAGACCCAAGTCCCCAGGCAGGGCAATTGGCTGCTATCCCCTTTCTTCCTTCCCTCCAAGTTCCCCAGCTCTAGATGCAATCCGTTTTGGGAAGGGAAAGGAATGAGGTGGCTTTTGTCCCATGCTGAGTCCTGCCGAAGGTTGCAGGTTTCAAACTTCTCCAACAGTGCTTCAAGTTCTCCCCAGTGCTGAGTGATATGGCAGGAGTTCTGGAAGGCTTAAGGAGAGGAGGGTGAGGTGGAGGGAGAGGCAGAAGAGAAGTGTAAGTTTCTGCTCTAGACGTGAAGTTCAAGGATCCTATCATTTCAGCAGTGGCTCTCACACACTAAAGTCAGAGTGGTCATCTTTTCATTCGTAAGCCTTTCATTTGCAGTTGGATAACATTATCTTTGCCTGGTATGAGGCAGAAAATGTCTTCCCACGAGATATGGGGTTACCCTTTGTGCTGTGATGACGGTGTTGGAGTGTCCATGAGGAGAAGGGAGGAAGAAGGAGAAAGGCCTGAAGTACCTGGTTGGTGTTAATCGGGACATCTCAGGCAAGACAAGTCAGATGTTTCACCTACTCCAAAATATCTGGCCTTGCTCCCCCACTCCCTGCCCTCCTGGAATGCTTTCAGAAGTTTTGCACCGCTGGAAGTGGCAAGATCAATATTTTTAAAACCTCATCCAAAGCTCAGAGACCCCCTCCACAGCATAGTAGGGGATTTATGCGCTGGTGTTTTGACAGTTTTCCCTGTGACTGATGCAGAACTCGGTGACCTTCACTGGCTCCGTGAATCGGCGGTGGCAGTGTCGTTATGTGCTAAGAAGCAACAGTTCAATTCCATTCCAGAGATAGTTTTACTTCACTGGTAACCAAGTCATTTCTCTAAGTCCCGTAGAGTTGGTACAATCAGTCGCAGACCATCCCGGGAGCTATTTGGATTAAACATCCTCTGTGGTGCAGCATTTTGATCACTACTCAATTCATTGCCGCTTCATTTTGAAAAAGAAACAACATCTTAAAAATACTACCCACAAGAAGTATAAATGGCTTTGATGGCTATGGTTCCCTGCCATTCTACTGGGACCATAAGCCCCACTCTGAAGAGTGGGCTTCTTTTTCCTCCCATTTAATTGTATGCAGACTCCTACGGTGAAAGAAATCAGAATCTGTGCTAACTTTTTGGCATGAAAAACGTAGGCGACAAGGAAGCATATAAATGCATTCTTTGCTGATTCTACCCCCATTTTGTACAAACATGCTTGCCCCTTCCCAATTTTCTTGTGTACTAAAGCTCCACCTTCAGGACACAAGTTCACATTTGAAAAGTGTGGGAAATACGAACAACTGAAATAAATATTTAGGCATGTGGGTTCTGTATCTCTTTGATCACTTTCTCTTGGACACCGCCATCTGGCCCAGGGGTGCACGTCCCCTTGGTGACAAAGCTTTCCTCTCCAACTGGCCAAGCCCATCTCGTTGGGTGTCACTTATAGCACATTTCGGAACTCCTTGTAACACAACTGGCTGAAACCCAAAAAAAAAAAAAAAAAAAAAAAAAAGAAAAGAAGAAGATGGTGCAGATTTATCCTCCAGACAGAGGCCTGCTACCACGGAAACAGGCAGTTCAAACCGATTCTGAGCAGTTTTATTTGCAGCGTTCACTAGATGGGAAAGTCTTCATAATGAGAAAATATCAACTCCCTCAGGCACCGAAGGCAATCTGGGTTAACCAGGCCATCCACAATCAGACTCATTTCTGGTGGACAGGACTTTATAGATTCAGTGGTTTCCTGCTGAGGCCCAGGACATTAAGAACTGTTCAGTAGGCAATTGGTCACAGTCACAAGATGGCTATCATCAGTGCTTCAGTTTTCTTTCTGATTTTCTTTTTTTTTTTCCCATCTGACAGTGGTCTGTAGCATTACTTGGCTGGCAGAGATTGAAAGCAACTGAGAATATTTGTTCTGGTGGTCAGTGAATTCTCTCTAAGCCTCATCTACATAGCTACAACCCCCTGTGCAGAATTTGGGAAATTCTGCCTGTGCAAAATTGGGGAATAGCACCTGTATTGTCCTCTTAGGTTTTAAGCAGACAACTTCTTCTTTCCTCCACAGCTTTGCTGATATCTATGTGGTCTTCCACATCGAGGCCCTTATCAAAGCTCCCAGGCCCTTTTGGTGGCTGACAGGAAAAAGAAATGAGCCAGTCTCCTTTCTAGTCTGCTGATGAGTAGATGGTTGAAAGAAGATTAGAGGAAGAGCTGTTTAATAAGTGCACATTGGTGCTGAGAGACGAGTTGGACACAGTTCAATCAACATAAAAAGACTCTCTGACATGGCACAGTTAAGATGTGGCTGAAGGAACTCAGTGCCTCATCTTCTCTGCCCACCCAACATGGCCCCAGAAAATTGTGGGCATTCTTATGCTTGGTGATAGTGCCCCCATGCCATGGTTTAAAGTAAGGAAGACTTGTGGTGTTCCTTCAGTAGGTGGGACTTGGGGGTCATTTCCAACATTACAGTTGTCATCTTTTTCTATGTCATGATTTAATAGCTCATGGTCATTCGCCAGCAGAGTGCAAATGTACATTGGAGGGTGTAGTGGAACATACAAAAAAATGATTCTTTACTCAAAGTCCAATGACTATCTTTAAGCTAAATAAGAGCCTTCACTCCGCTTTAGGGAGGGATGAGCTATTGCCTATGGAAAGGACACAAAATGTCAGATATGTTTAAGAGACTGCGGAGTCTAGGACATCACCTTAGCATTCTAGCACCTCACTTCTCAGGGAGTATGTTTAGTGTCATAAAGTTTCTCTCAAGCCTTTTCTCCAAAACATTCACCAAAACCATCAGTGGTTAAGAATCTGAGACAATTACTGGTTGAAAGCAAAGTATGGTAAATCATCAGCCATCACAGCGTTTTTCTAGACTGGCTGGAGTTCACCCTGCATGAAGTAAGCAAACTCATCAGTTAATTACTTCTTCAGATTTGGGGAATCTCTGTAACTTGAGCAGTCTCTTGAAAATCATGCTTTTCTCTGATATTCATGGGATTCCAGTCTGTCCCTGCTTGTATTTTCCTTGCTGTTCTTCAGCAATAAGGAGCCAAAAGGGCATCAAGGACTAGACACAAAACGCTGATTCCTCTTCAATACGACGTTGTTTCCCATGTCTTTGCCCTCCCATCACAGCTCTGAGACTCGCTGTCAGCGTAATCCTAGACTCTGAATCCTCTGATAACTGGCAGCTTGGCATAAACCCATTCTAAGAGAAGAGCTGCCAGAAACCAGGCCTTCATATTAATAATAACTCCAACTCTTGAAATGAATAGCAGAAGATAAGATAAACACACAGATAACTTCACAGCCACTTGTACTTCCGCTTCCTTGAGATTCTGGTGGGGAGATGCTCTGAGCTGACAATAAAGTTGCTGGACTTTGCAGTGAGCCCGCTGGTGCTCTCCACCAAGCTGGTGTGCCTTCTCATTCTTATGTCCTTGCCACTCCCTAGAAAATAGCCCTACCAAGGTGAGGAGGAAGCAACCAGTATCAGCTCTAAGCATGGGCTTTTGCGGTCGGGAAACTTGGCATATGGCCCCAAGGTCAGGGCAGCCCCGCTCATCACCCATCCTGGGGAAGCCCTGGGAATATGGCAGTTCAAACAGCATCTCTCAGGCACTCAGCCCCTTGCACAAAATCCCAAATGCAAAGTTCATGGAAGACCGTTTGCCTCACCCTCCTGCCCCTATTCTTTCTTTTCTGTCTTTTCTTTTCTTTTTTCACAAAGCCTTCATTCAAGTATGACTGTCATACAAAAATCCATACCTATTTATTTTACACAACATGTGCTTGGAGATAAGTCTACACACTTGAAACCATCACCACAATCTCTTCCACCCCTTCCCTAGTCCTCCCTATTTATTTCTTCTTCCCCATCTGTGCTGAATAGTCTCTTCTTCTCCCTGCAAACCATTTCCCCACTCCTCCCCCTTTTGCTCGAGACCCAGAAGTTTGACATTTATGGACATCACTCTTGCCTTTTGGCTTCTGGTTGGATTCAGCCAATGGGAAGCCCCAGCCAGAGATCTAGGGGTGGACAGGTAGGGTGAAGTTTGAATATTTATTCTCCTAGCTCCCTCCCTGCCAATCTATGCATTGGCCATGGCTGTGTCCCTCTCCAAGGCCACAGCTCCTGTGGGCAGTCCTCTCTCACAGCTACACTGTAGCCACAGCCTTCCGTGGGCCCAGTAACCACTCCCTCACCCTCCTCCTCACACCTGTGGGATTCCATGCTTGTTGCTGTGGCTGGCCTCTGCTGGTCTCTCTTCATCCTGGCATGGCTCAACCATGGTACCTCCATTAATGTATCTCTTTGCATGTGTCACCTGTTTCCTGCCAGAATCATAACAAACCAATCTATCTCCAAACATGGATCTAGAAGTGACCCCAGATCATGTTTAAACCTGTACATTCACTTTGTCCACTGATGGAAAGCAGAAAGGCTGCTAGTCAAAATGGAACTCCTTTGTTTCCAAATGGTTGGTTCCCCTGAATCTGGCAATGGAAAAAAGCTACATTTTTATTCCCTTTGCACAGGCTTTCCTACACTAAATTCAACCCGGTGATACAGACAGATGGAAACCTGGCTGGGTAGGATTTTTTTTTTTTTCAGTTAAAACATAAAACTAAAAGAATCTTAAAAGTAAATCAGAACTACTGGGGACTAAGGGTTCAGAAGGTGGTGGGGGCAGAGGGTGGTTATGATCTCTAAAATTCTGCTGAACGTTTGAAATATATTTTCAAACAAGATACAAAACCAAGCATGCCGCTTTTTCCTTTTTAGACATTTCTCCTTAAGTCTGAACTCCAGCAGTCCCTTCAATAAAGTTGAGAAATTCCATTGATATTCATTATTACCAAAGCAGGATTATTAAGAGATTGCTATACTTCCTCATCTCCAGACCTCACCCTATGCCACCCCCTACTAATAATGAAGAGATAAATTGGATGTTTTGGTTCCTTTATACTCAAGGAAACCGATGTAGTAGAGATAGAAACCTTCTAAAGATGCCACTTTTTTTTTTTAGGAGGTTTTTCTTTTTTAATTTTTAAAACATGTTGAAAAGTAAATCCATGTCTGCATAAGTTCCCAACCCCCATTTCTCCAAGCTTCTGGAAGGTGGGCCTGGCGGGCACCCTCAGCTCCTTAGCGTTTCCCAGCTGGCCCCTGAAGACAGAACTTCCCTTCCAGCCTCTGCTGCTGTAAGGCCCCCTCTGCCCACCTCCCCCTGCAGCCTCCCTTCCCACCTCACGCAAGACTTATTGCTAAAAGAAGGGAAGAGAAATGAGCACAGCCAGCACACCCAACTGTCCTCTCCCACCCCCACACTAAGGCCCCTACCCCTGACACACAAAGGGCAGGGCCCAGAGGCCAAACCCCAGCAGACTAGGAGGCAGCCATTCCAGTCCTGGCCACGAAGCAAAAGTGGCCTCAGTCCAGCTCAAAGGCCCCTGAGCCCAGGCCATGGACCCAGGAGACAGGCCCAGCTGCCAGGAACATGCAGAACCCCTAAGTCTGGGCTGGGCTGTCGGCAGCTCTAGGTCTTGAAAAGACCTGGCAAGAGCCCTAGCCCCTCTGTCCTCAGTGACACCAGAGATGCCTGGGGACGGCCAGCAAAGGGGTCCTGGAGCCTGTGGTTGGTGGAGGACCTCAGGATTCAGAGTGAGGGCACTGGGGGCTCCAGTCAGGGTGGATGGGGGCTGAGGGCCAGGACGGGCACTGTGGCAGGAGACAGCCAGAGAAGGGAGGATGAGAGGCAGTGGGGCCTAGCTGGGGGCCAACCAGGGCTGGAGGAAGCGGCCCTGTTGCATTGTGGGTGGCTGTCAGAGCAGAGTGGGAGCCATGGGCAAAGGTGGCCTCAGCAGCGGGGGGCGGCTAGGGCAGGGAGGTGGGAGGTGGAGCGGGGGTGGTGCAGGGAGCACTAGTCGGAGCACAGACATGGAGACTGATGTAATCTGGACCTCATCATCTTCTTCTAGGGTTGGGGCTGGCAAGGGAGCCCCTCTCCTAGCCTCCTCCATGGGGACTGTGGCTCCACGGGCCCCATCCTGCTCAGCCTCCCATTCCTGCAGCACCTCCTCCAGATTGAAGCAGTGCCGGTAGCTCACAAAGAAGGTCTTCACCTGGGTGAGAGTCTTGTTCCCAATCACCTCTGTAACAGTCCCAAAGTCTTTGCCATACCTACAGATGGCTTGGGCAGCCAAAAGCTGCTCCTCTGTGGTCCAGCAGAAGTTGAACTTGGTGTTGGCCTCCAGGGGGCGGAGTGGATCAATGCCGCCCTCCAGGGCTTGGCGCAGGTCGCTGTTCCTCTGCTTTATGCTCTGTACCTGTCTCTTGAGGTCTCCATCATCGCTCTCTCTCAGGCCTCCTCGACCCTCTTCGAACTCATCACTGTCTTCTTTGTCCTTACAGCCCCTCAGCCGCCGGGCCTGTCTGTCCATCATGCCAGTTCGGCTGTGGGTTTTCTTCCAAGAGTGGTGATATTTCACCCAGGCTGGAAATCAACTTGTCGGGCAGCAGCTGCTGGATCCACACTTGTCGTGGAAGACAAAGGCCTGTTCAAACAACACCTTGTCCTCTACTGTCCACTTGTCAGGGAACGGGGTGAAGTTGGCCAGGTCGGCCAGTGACTTCTCCACATGGTGCTTATGCCACAAGAGCATGCCCAGCACCTGCTTAATGTTGTAGCTGTGCTTCTCCGTGGCCATCGCAATGTACTTGTCAAGCTTGGCATGCGACACACAGCGGTTGGATCCGACACACATCCGACACACACCAGCATCCCCTTCAGCTTCTTGTTGCTGTAGCGTGTGAGGCTCTCAGGCTTGCTCTCTGCAATTACAGCCTGGTAATTGGTTCCAATGTGGATCATGCTGTCGTGTGAGTGCTCCTCCTCACTGCTGTCATCCTCAGAGTGGGGCTGTCCACTGTTGGGCACCGTCTTGGCCCGGCTGTGGGATTCACACTCCATCACGGAGGGCATTACCCTTCTCAACTGCCCCAGGGGGCGCGGGAGCCTTCGAGAGTGACAGTGGTTGCTGCACTTGCCCTGAGTGCCATGCCCGGCCTGGCCTGGAGAGGTCCCCAAGTGCTATCTTCCATCTTGCCCCTGCCCCCAAGATGCTACTTTTCTAGAGTATACTTTATTTTTACCCTGCTATGACTTCTGTACTTTAATCATCTGAACCAGTCAATTTGAAACTTGATTCCCCTCATTTATTGGACATTCTTAATGTTGATTAAATATTTATGCTGTCAGAGGCCTTTTTTTCCCCACCATGAAACCTGCAAATTTGGAACATTCAGGAGCTTTAATTGTGAGGACAGGCACACTTACATTCATAACCAAATGGTCAAAGATGCATTTCTCATTCTCTTTGATTTGGTGGGAGGAGGAGGAGGCATGGGGATGATGGCGAAAGGACAGGTGTGTAATCCTAGGGGCACAATCCTGGCAAACTGGATTTCTTGCTGACCGAGGACTGGACACAGAACTGTTCTGAGGCCAATTAGCAATAAGCAGAATTGGCCTAAGTCAAGGGGCCCTTGTGGTCATCCTGTAAGATTGTTGGAAGCCCGCCCACCTGGGTCCCAGAACTCATGGACCTAGGCTCCCATGTATTCATTCCCAGCCCTGAGGGAGGTAAGGTTTGCCTTGCCAGCACTCACAGTCCCTTACATGCCCAACTGATCCTACCACGACGGTGGCAACGGTGTTACCCCTACCACCCTAGCCCACTGGCTGTCCGGTGTAATGATTAAGAGCTTGGGCCTCAGCATGGGCCACCCTGAGGGGCTGAGGTTTGCACAAGGGCACTCAGCCAAGGAGGAAAGAGGAATTAAAACCCAGCCTGTTTTCTGTTTACCAAACCTTGCACCCTGGCTTGGGGCTGGGTGTTCCCAAAGGAAATGGCACCTTCTTCTTTGTACAAAGACTCTGTAGGCCAGCAGTGATCCCAGTCAGGCCTAGGTTCCAAACCCTGTCCCACCACTCAGTAACTATGCAGGCTTGGGCTCTCTGAGCCTCAGCATCCTCAGTGTGGGTTGGAAAAATAGCATCCATCACATGGCATTTTCATGTGTATTAAATGAGATAATATGTGTAAAGCATTTAGCACAATGCCTGGCACACAGGAAGTAGCTCCATAAATAAAAAATATTATTATTATGATTACCATTATTATTACCAGGACTCTAATGCTATGTTAACTCAGCATTATTAGTATGAGTTTGCTAGGACTTGCCATAGCAAAGTATCCCAGACTGGGTGGCAGTATATGTCCCCACAGATCTGGAGGCTGGACATCCAAGATCAAGGTGTTGGCAGGGTTGGTTTCTTCTGAGGCCTGTCTCCTTGGCTTGTAGATGGTCATCTTCTCTCGGTATCTTCACATGGTCCTTCCTCTGTACATATCTGTGTCCAAATTTCCTCTTATAAGAACATCTGACACCAGTCAGATTAGATTAGTGTCCACCCTAATGACTGCATTTCACTTCTTTAAAGAGCCTACCTCTAAATACAGTTACATCTGAAGCTACTGGGGGATAGAACTTCAACGTATGAATTGGGGGGATGGTGACAATCCAGCCTGTAACACACCTATTCTCCAACCCAAACCCTATCCTTAAGAAAACATTTTAACTGGCATTTCTTGGGCACATGTTTCTGCTCAGTACTGAGCCCATTTACTTCAGTTTCTTCATTTCGTTTTTCCAATAACCTCATAAGTATTATCACATCATTTTGCAGATAAGCAAACTAAAGTGCAGAGAGCTTAATGACAAGCCAAGGTCCCACAGTATGGTAATGAACCCCTTCTTCTGGCCAAATCCATGGCTGCTACATAAGGTTTGCTAATGGATTCTCACCGTATGGTATTAGTGGCTGATAACACTTAATCTGTTACCTTCCCTGGTTGTTCTGTTGCAGTAGCTGCTGGTGGCCAGCCAGCCACAGCAGAGCAAACACTCTGTCCTCATAATCTCTTCCTCCATAAAGGTTTTCCTCACTTCCCATTGCTGTCTTCTCACTAGATGTCTCTGCCTCTTCATTTCTCACCTGTTGTACTATCCTGTCAATCCCCGTATGTTCACAATTCATTTACCTGCCTCTTGGTCCTACTGGCTTGAGTTTCATGAAAGTTAAGAGGGGATGCCACTAGTGTTAAGAGTGGATGTGGGTGTTAGGTACATCGGAACCAGCAGGAACGGGGGAATGGCAACATCTAGAAGATCTGACCAAAGTGTAATCAAATCTACATCTGTAATTGGTGGATGAGCTGCTCAGAGTCAAGTCACCTCAGGATATCAAGAAGATACATGCCCGGGCACGGTGGCTCATGCCTGTAATCCCAGCACTTTGGGAGGCGGAGGTGGGCAGATCACCTGAGGTCAGGAGTTCGAGACCAGCCTGGCCAACATGGTGAAACCCCACCTCTACTAAAAATACAAAAATTAGGCGTGGTGGTGGGTGCTTGTAATCCCAGCTACTCAGAAGGCTGAGGCAGGAGAATTGCTTGAAGCTGGGAGGCAGAGGTTACAGTGAGCCGAGATCACACCACTGCACTCCAGCCTGGATGACAGGGTGAGACTCTCTCTAAAAAAAAAAGAAGAAGATCTGTGATTTCCAAATGGCATAAGGAATAGTTCAGAAAAGTAACAACAGGAGGAGGGAGTGGAAGGATTTTCAAGAAATGCAAGAAAGCCAGGGAAAGCAGCCGATTCAGGGGCACGTACTTACAAAGAGGTGAGAAAGTGATCAGAAAAACAGGTTGGTATAAATATTACAAGGAAACAGAAGATAGGAAACAGGATGGCAGATGGCAAAGCTGCCCCTGTGCTTGGGAATAGTCCTTTTCAGCAAAGGAAGAATCTTTATTAAATATTAAATTGTGGGGTATACTGCTTTAAGAAATTTACCATCGAAAAAGCCAGACTTTGAGAATAGGCAAGCATTACTAAAGCTTTATTACTAAATGCTATTTGCTGCTCATTGAATGTGTACCCCATGAATGCCGTGAACTATAAGGATGTGTGTGGGCATGTGTGTGAAATTTGATTAAGGGTCATAGATATAGTACAAAGCAAAGAATGCTAATGGCAGTAGTATTATTTATCTTTTTAGGTAGTAGTAGTATTTCTATTTTAAGGTACAAGTCCTATCTTTTCAGCTAGACGTTCAGCCTCTGAATGGGCTATGTGTTGTTAACAATATTAGGATTATGAGATCATTTGATTGCAAAATGAAAGGTTATTCAAAAAACGTTGCTGGTTGTATGTGAATGAGAGTGACAGAACTAAAACCCAAAAGGCAAAATATGATTGATGGAACCTCATTTTACCTAGTTTAGGAGAGACCCACAGAAGTGACACTCAAGTGCCTGTAGAAGAGGTGCAGTTAGCATGAAGGCATGAAAAGAGGGGCCTTGGCTAGGCACGGTGGCTCACGCCTATAATTCCAGCACTTTGGGAGGCCAAGGCAGGCAGATCACTTGAGATCAGAAGTTCAAGACCAACCTGGCCTACATGGTGAAACCCTCATCTCCACTAAAAATACAAAAGTTAGCCTGGCGTGGTGGTACACACCTGTAGTCCCAGCTACTCAGGAGGCTGAGGCAGGAGAATTGCTTGAACCCAGGACGTGGAGGTTGTAGTGAGCAGAGATTGTGCCACTGCACTCCATCCTGGGTGACGGAGCAAGAGAGTGAGACTCCATCTCAAAAAAGATAAATAAACAGGGGCCTCAAAGAAATAGGTAGTGACTGTGAGCACTTTTTTCTGGTTTTGTTGTTAAATAGACTGTGTAGGTGAAACAAAACACCATGGTAACGGGTTGGTGAGAAAGGGCCTTCCTGCTGTATGGAGGGTTCTGTGGCCTCAGCACACAAAGTCCAAAGATGTTGCCCATGAACTGACCCCAGTGAGCAGATCCTACTAGCCCAGATAACTCTTTCAGCTTCATACCTGTCCAGCACTTAAAATTTGTGCTCATCTTTGGACTCTTCCCATCATTATTGTTAAAAACAACAAGTATTTATTAGGGGACTTTCATATGTAGGGCCTTATGCTAAGAGCTAGGAATATACTTGGTACTGTCTCCTATTGTTAGCAGTGGGGTTTTCATGCTTCTTTAAATGAGCCAGGCTCTTTCAAGCCCCTGTGCTCTTGCATTTGCTGTACATTTCACCTAAAACACCCTTTCCATCTTCTCAGCTTTGTGAACTCTTACTTATCCACTAAGATCCAGTGTAAAAGCCACTATCTCCTGGGAGTCTTCTTTGAAATTGTACTAGAATGCCTCTGCTAAACTATGAACTCCCACTTAAAAAATAAATAAAAATAGAAACTAAGTGCTTACAGAAATAGAAACTAAAATGAACTTATCTTTGTGCCCCCAGGAACTAGGCTCTGTATACAGTAAGTGCCCATTCATTTATTACAAAATAGTGAAGTGCGTCTCCTTCATGCCAGGCTCTGTTCTAGCAGTGTAACTAAACTTACCTGTTGAATTTGTTTAACGGGACCAATTCCTCCCCTTGGTTATGAATTCCCTGCTCTGAACCTGAAGAGCACTTTATCCGTAACTAGATAGCATTAAAATCTGGTGATTCACATCATACACTATGCATTGGTTGTGTGTATAGCTCTTTCACTTAATATCATTTCTTTGAGATCAGAGATAGTGTCTTATTCAGTTTATCTCCATATTTCCTTTATTCTTCAAACTTTCTGTTCATTAACTCACTCCATCTTTTAACAGATACTTCCTGAGAACCTACCATGTGTTAGGCATGTGTTGCGGGTTGGGGTTATGGCAACAAGCAAGACCCATGGTGTTATTTTTGTGCAGATTACTGGACCTTACGCAGAGTCAGTATTCAATAAATGTCAGTTGAAGTGTAATGTAAAGGCTCTATACTCCTTAGGGGCAGGGGCAGCCCCACATACAATAATATAACTTGGCATCTGCACAATGCATATTTACCAATTCATGAATTGATTATCTCTGCAGAGACAGAGAATATAAAAGGAGAAAAACAACTCCTTGCCACAAAAAATATTATTGATAACATGGAGGAGAAACTACTGAACATAGCTTTTAAATTATTTGTTAATTTACAGCACCTTTCAAACTTTGTTTGAAAATGGCTGTATATTGAAAAGGGAAGAGTCTTATACTGTAATTATGTCAGGCAAGCTTATAATAATTATAATAATTATCAACTGAGTGCCAATAATACTTTAAGAACTCCACTGAGCATAAAGATCGCACCAGCACCTAACAGGTATTTAAAATTAAGCTCTTTAAAATTGCAAAGGCACAGATTTAGTGTTTTCTATTTTTTAGTAAGTATTCTGACAAATAAATACCCTCTTTTTCCCAGTAGAAACTTTTGTTTACAAGGAAAATTTTCTCTAAGATGGATTTCTTCTAAATCCAGTGGGAATTTGAGCAATTTATTTGCTTTAATATATCTTGAATGACATTCTGTCATCTGTTGGAAGAATATGACAACATGCCGGATCTCGGAGCTCTTCCAGAGCAGAGGACACACCCATCAATAGACAAGCAAGTTTTCATGGGTATTTCGTTCTACTAAGCGTAGAAAAAGGCGGACTTTGAAGCACGCTAGGATTCCCCCTAGTGGATGTAAAAGGTACTTGATTTAAGAAGAAAAAAAATCCACACCTGAGGGGAGTTGGTGGGTACCGTGGTTTACAAGCATTCATTCCTCCCTAGCATCTGTTCCTGAAAGTTGGAAGTATGTCACCGATTAATAAAGGTTTGATTAGCACTCCTCTTTCTATCTGGCATCCATAGTAATTAAGGTGTCTGCCTGCAGGCTTGCAAATGCAGCATGAAATTACAGTCAGCCCTAGAACAGAGAAATAAAATGAACACTCTTTAAAACAACACCATCTAATTTCCATAAGACACTCCCCAAATCAAATTCTCATCTGTGACTGCTTTGGTTTTAACTGATATGGTGCCTTTATCCAAATAATGGAAAAGATTGGCTCTTTTTAGAGACTCTATTATTATCTATGTCAGTGGTGGCCAGCTACTTAAAAAATGTGCTTTTGTGTATTGTCGAAATTAGATTTCTGGGTGTTGGTCTTTGTCATGTCTTTTACAAATCGCCACTACTTATCATGTATAGTGTCTATGAATTCATTCCATACACACTTGTTGATTATAGGCACAAGGCTAGGTACTAGATAGTGGGGGATGAAGGACACAGATAAGAATAAGACACAGATCTTGGCCTCTGAAAAGCTGTTAATCTATTCTGACATGGCAACTTTCTGTCTCCTTTACTGGCTCCACTTTCTCCTCCTACCTTTTAAAATGTTGATGTGTGGATGACCATGATAACTATTTTTATCTGCCCAGAAAGGTTTACCATCCCTGTTCTTTTCATAAAGAGGCTGTACCCTCCTTCCAGCCATACGGGGGCATATGACATGGGTCTGGCCAATCCAAGTGCTCCTTAGGTTTGGCCTAAGCATGGGTCACGTGATTCTAGCAAAGTCAACCAGAGTTCTTTCCAGGAGTTGTTATAGGGATGGTGGGAGAAAAGAGGTTTTTTATGGAGGTGGCTAATCTGGGGCTAGCAGGGACTTTGCTCTCTGCCTAGCAGAAAAGTCCTGTAGGAAGTCAGAGATGAGATAGAGATAGAGATAGAGATAGAGAGAGAGATATGAGAGAGAGAGAGTGAAAGAAAGAGACAGAGAGATAGAGAGATAGAGAGAGAGAGAGAGAGAGAGAGAGACAGAGACTGACTGTTGAGGCTCTCCTGAGTCCTCAACTCACTCTTGGTCTTTTGACATCAATCCCTTCTTCTGTCTTTGGCACCCTCTCATTCCTGCAGTATTCTCCCTGGTCAGCATCATCAATGCACATGGGCTTCCATCATTACTTACCTAGTGATGACTCTAAAATATCTACACAAAAGTTGTCTCTTGATCTCTGAACTTTAGGCCTTGAATTTTAGATCTATATGTCTAAATGCCTACTGGCCATTTCCCTTGGACATTCCATACATACTTCAAGTCAAGTCAATTATCTCCCATACCTTTTCCCCACATGTTCCTAGTCTCGTTGGGGGACACCACTGCCCATCCAGGTTCTCAAATCAGAAGGTGGAAGCCATCCTAGATACTTCCCTCACCTTCTATATTTAATCAACCAGCAAGCCCGCTGATTTGTATCATGGGCTTGATTTCTTGTCATAAGATTTCTTATTTCCCAGATCCTTTCTCTGTCTCCTTCCTACTCCTTAGCTTGCCCTCTCATCATTTCATCACTAGGCTATTTTATGTGAGACTGGTGGTCCTGGTCCCAGGTTCATTGCCCACCTCCTCCAACCCAGCCTTCGCATTATGCTTTCATTGTCTTCCAAAATGGAAAGCTGATGGAATTATTTCCTGTTAAAAATCCTTCGACGACTCCCCATTGTTTCCCAATTGTTTTATACCATGGCTTCATTGGGCCCCACTCTTTTTTTGTTTTATTTTGTTTTTTTTGGTTTTTGTTTTTGTTTTTTGTTTGAGATGGAGTTGCGCCCTGTCGCCCAGGTTGGAGTGCGGTGGCCTATTCTCAGCTCACTGCAAGCTCCGCCTCCCGGGTTCACGCCATTCTCCTGCCTCAGCCTCCCGAGTAGCTGGGACTACAAAAAATACGTCCAGCTAATTTTTTGTATTTTTAGTAGAGACAGAGTTTCACTGTGTTAGCCAGGGTGGTCTTGATCTCCCGACCTCATGATCCACCCGCCTCAGCCTCCCAAATTGCTGGGATTACAGGCGTGAGCCACTGCGCCCGGTCTGGGCCCCACTCTTCTTGGCAACACCTTCCTCCGCCAAACAAGGGCACTGGCTGCTGGAGGTGATGAGCCTAGGAGCTCCCTCTGTCAGGTTCCACCCAGCAGTCCCAAGGGCTGAGAGTGCAGGGTAGTATCTCCATACACTCTGTGGAACACTTCTTGGGAAGCCCTGACTTAGAGGATACAGCTTATATTTCTTAGCTTGATATATGAGGTCCCTGCCTGACCCTTTTTGCAATATTATGTCCTCCATTCCTTCAGGTGCACATGTGACTGGGCTCTGGGCTGAGCTAGGTGAAGAGTAGCTGCATGGGGCCAGCTAATCTGAACTCTGGGGCATCTGTTGGCACAGGCTGATAAGCCTGCAGATGTTTGTTGCTGTTTTGGTCTGTCTAAAGGAAGAGGTTGATGCTAGCCTTCTGTGGAAAGACAGAAAGGAAAGTAGATGAAATTAGTATGTGTCCTATTCCTCAGACATTCCTTAATAGAGAGCAGAGGTACTCAGGGCTAGAATGTATACGTTGACCAAAAGTTGATGACATTCAGGGCATTTACCTTGGGGTCCCCTTCCATGAATGGAACTAGACCATTCACCTTGGGGTCTAGTGACAGAGTGAAACACAGAGTCAGAGAGAAGGGCTTTCTTACTCTCCTTGCATCAAAGGGAGGATAGAGAGAATCAGGGAAGAAGTTACATTCTCAGAGATATTCCCCTGGGGACTCCCCAAAATGACTTGAGAGATTGAAGGAGGAAGAGATTGAGTCCTAGAGTTATGCAAGCTAGGGATAATCAGGCAGAAAAACTCAGGGGCTATTAGTCGTGACCCCATTGACACCCATTGGGGAGACCTGTGCAAAATAGTTTTCAGAAGCTGTGTACATCGGTTATGATGTGTTTAGCTATAAGGGGAAAAAAATCCTAATTACTTAGAGCATAGGCAAGTAGAGGTTAATCTTTCCTTGCACAAGAAGGAGCCCAGTTGCTAGTATTGGTTGCTATTCAGTGTTACTATCAAAGAACCCCTCCAGGCTCTTAATATCCTTCTGCTGTCACAAGATAGCTGCCACAACTGTAAACACTGTATTTATTTTCAAAATGAGGGGAAGGCTACTTTCTCCTAGCAAGACTCTGTCTTTTTTTGCCCAAACAGAAATCCCTGAGCAGACTTCCCCTTAGATGTCATTGACCAGAATGTGGTCACATGCCCACATGATACCAACGTCTGGTGAAGAGAAAAATAATGACCATAATTGGCTCATGATTGGCTCATGAGCCCAAGTCTGGAGGAGGAACTTACCTTCCTTAAGATTATTCCAGATACAAAACTAGGGTTCTCTTAGCAGGGAAGAAATGAGTGTCCGGTATGTAAAGAGTACTTGTGATTGCTCCATCCTGAAAGAGTCACAGTTCTCTGATGCTGGAATTCTCCCTGTCCCTCTTGCCATTGCCTAAATCCAACCCATGCTTTGGGTTCCCACTCCAGCATCGTCTCTGACTCTTGCTCTCATTCACGAGAAATGACCAACCCTTTCTGGGTGTCACCAACATACCTAGTCCTTATGCCTACACTTACTCTTGTTACACTCCATTGCGGTATGTATTTGTCTAGTGTCCCTGTGACCTCAGAACTCCTTGAAGGAAGTTCATATTATATTCATCTTTGTCTCTAATATCTAGTGTGATGCCTGGTGCATAGTGTTCAGCATTTGTAGAAGAGATGTTGCATAACAAAATCCAAATAGACATAAGAAATCCAAAATAGAAAATAATCATGTTAGCACTGGCATCTTCAACCATGAAGGACCACTGGATATGTACCATAGACAGTGATTCAGTTCAGCCACACCTATTTATGGATGATCTATTGTCTGCCAAGCACCAGGGGCAACACAAGAGAAGGAGAACACAGGTTCCGTGGGAAGACCGTATGCAGAGCAAAGATAACTAACAAACAAAAATAGCATTTGATAAGTGTCTCATTAGAGCCACAGGAGAGCATGGCGGTGGGGAGACAGAGGACACTGGGACAGTGGTAGAATGGTAATTAAAATCCACAGGTAATTCCAAGCCTTAATTTAATCAACACTTTCAACCACCACCCGTCCACAACTTCTTAGTGATGTAGGAAAATTGTCAGATTTGAATGTCATTTCCTCGGGGCGCCCTGCCTATCTGTCAGTGCACCTGTGACCCAGTAGTAAAAGAATCACATGGTAAACAGCCAAAGAGGAAACCAGGGAGAAAAGGGGACCTTGATAATTCACAGCTTAGATAGTCAGCTCTTGAATAGCTGAAAGCCGATGCAGTTTTAACCAGCGATTTGAAGATCAAATGATCCCATATTTTACAATTGTACTGCATTTGAGGTTTTTGATAAGATGTGTTATTGGAAAAGAGGTAACTAAAACCATGTGAAAGGCACAGTGAAATGCACTAAATGGATCATTTTCAAGGCCCTTCACTGCATGGAAACTGTGCTTGCAGTGGGTCAATACTGAGAGTCTCCTAAGGCATACTTAACATGGCGGCGGGGGGCATGAACCCCTTTGACAGTGTGGCAAAATCTATGGACTTTCCTCAGAATGTTTTAAAATGCATAAAAATATAATACATAGAATTACAAAAGCCGTCAACTATATTGAAATACAGCTACAAAATAATTTTTAAAATATGGCATGGTAAAGCGTTATTTAATAATGGTTTAAATAACAAAAACTAGTGACACCTCTAATATTTAATCATTATCTGAAGTAATAATAAGTATAAATCAAAATAGCTGCAACAATTGTCATGCAATTTGAAAAGATCTGTGATTTCTCTTGGTGACAAAAATCACATGTGCTACCAATACTATTCTAGTTTGTTGCCTACATTTGTAATTGCAGGGATTGTTAAATTTCAGTTGGAGGTAGGAGAAAATAAAGATGTCATTTTATTTTGCCATCCAAGTTCACAGACCAGGTTAGAAACTGCTGTTATGAGGTCTCTCTACCACATGGCAACCATGTTGAGAACTAGGGCCCCCACGTGTTTTCTTGACATTGATGCACACAGCTCTAGGAGGTCATGTCCCACTTATTCAAGCAATTAAATCGCAATTTATATCATGCACTTTAAAAAAATGTGTTTTTAGAAGATAGGTTCAACAACAAGAAGAGCGAAAAGGTCTTATCAGGCTGCTGGTTGGAAAAGACCTTTATTGAATTCATTGCCGTGAACTCTCCTTAGCATGTGCTTCTCTAAGACTGGAGTTACTGTGTTTTCTGCTGAGTTAGTAGCTTGCTGGATCCTTTATATCCTCTTGTGATGTTCTTGCCCCATAAGATGTGGGCAGTTCGGATATAGGAGACGGTTCAGGAAGAGGAAATGCAAACTCTCCGCCTAGAGAAGCTGTTTGCTGTTTGCATGAAAGTGCTCTTTGAAAATGGCTGAAGGATAAAGACAGGCCTCTCTGGAAGGGGAATTTTGTGCCCACTAAAATATAAATAAGGAAGTCATCTTTTTTTTTCTCACAAATGCAAAGTTGAAATCAATTCACTGGGCCAGTTGCATAGGGTAAGAGGTACAGTTCCCCTTTCCTGTTTATTTTAGTACTTACCTAAATGAGAAGGGTGGAGGAGTTGTGGGAAGTGTCTTAACACGGCGTGGAAGGACAGATCACTATTTTATCGTTGCAAAAACGACGTTCCTTTTCAACTTAGAAATTAGCGCATCAGGCAACAATTCTCCTTCAACAATCACCATTTCACTGATTAAGTGTGTCTTCAAAGATTAGCTTTCATACCTGTAAATTAAAAGAAAAAAAAGGTAAAATTCATTTGACAATAGAAAAATCTACATCTAAACAGTAGGTCATTGGTGAAAAAACCAGGGGATTTGGAGAAAACAAAACAAAACAAAACAAAACAATTATCAGACCAAATTTATGAGGGCAACACATTCTAAAATATGGAACTATTCCATCTTCACATTGAAAAGGCTTTTGACGAGTTACATACTTATTATTTAAAAAACAACAACAACAACAAAAGTAAGGCTAAGAAAACCTTCTGGGTAGCTGTCTACTTGACTCTAGATCATATTTTTTCCCAATCACTTGCATTTGTATTTTGATTATAAGACAAGCAGAGCCTATATCCTATTCTATTACAGCTATTCGTGTGGTTTTTTCCTTGATTTTGAATTTTTGGAGCTGGCATCTCCAGGGTCATGCCAGGCAATTAGTAAGTTCTCAATAAACCTTTGCTAAATTGAAGGGAATTCAGAGAAGCATTGCTGATGAGGGGGGATACAGAAAGTGATTTTTCTATAAAGCCTGACCAGCAGTGTTAAAAAAGTTTTCCACCAATAACATGAATAATGGATTTTTTAAAAGAAACAAGCTTTTAAAATTTGCAAATTACACAGAAGAAGTCTAGTGAAGAGACTCTCAATGAGCAGTGAAAAGGTGAGAAATAAAACAAAATTAAGTCTGCCAGAAGCCTGAAAATGTTCACTATGCTATTACTGATGAAATTACTAATTCCAATGATAATCGTGACCATTATTGCATAGTGACTCGTGCAGTTTCTTCATCTGTTAAATAGGGACATGAATAGACCCTCCATCCTTGGGTGGTTATGAGGATTAAATGAGTTAATGCACACAACACACTTCCAGTACCACCTGGCACATGGGAAGTGTTAGTTATGCCAGGCGTGGTGCTGAGTGCTTCTCGTACTTTACTAGTGGAAATAACAAAGGAGCCAGGATGAAGCGAAACCTTAGGAGCTGGGAAAAAGGAGAAGGGTCGAAACTTATGTTCTAGAGTTTTCAAGTCTTAATCTTTGTATGACTGTTGCTGCTGCCTGGCGCAACCTTCCGCAGGCCGGCTCCCGTGGCGGGCTCCCTCTCATCCTGCAGGTCTCAGCTTAAAAGCCCAGCTCAGACATGCTTTCTCTCACTCACAGTCGAAAGTCACATCCCCTATATTATTCCCTCTTTCCACACAGTGTTTCTCTTTAGAACACTTAGCACTGTGTAATTGCATAGCAATTGCTTATCTAGCTAGTGAATGTCTCCACCACTAGCCTGTTCACTCCACAAAGGCTGGTTGTGTTTACTGATTATTCTCAACTCCTAGCAAATTGCCTGGTACATACCAAATGCTTAGTGAATGAAAGGAAACTGTACCTTTTGTAAAAAATGAATGCATAAAAGTATACCTGTTGTAAATAACTAGAATAAATGAATGTATCAGGGTTCCCATTATACCCAAGGTCACTTCCAGGCAGCATGGCATCTTCTTGGTCTACAACATACTTGCCTTTTGAAAACACACCAGCGCTTGGAAAACTGACCCTGCTCCAAACTTTGTAATTTAACACTGGATCCTCTGATAGCTTCCTCCAGGATCCTAAAGTTTGTGTGTCGTATCTCCAGAGCATGTTCAGTCACCCCTACATCACTGTACACTTCCTGAGTTTCATCAGGCTGACAGAGACAGGGGTGAGGAAGGAGGGTAAAGTTACCCTGAGAGTAGCTGGGATATGAAAGTGGAGGAAGGGAAAATAGAGAATTTGAGAATTCACTGCCCTTTTACTAAGAAACACTTCTTTTTTTTTTTTTTTGAAACTTCTGGGGTGGCAGGAAGTACATGCCCAAACCTCAGAGTTCGGGGCAATCAACAGTACCCTAACCTCCCCGAACAGGTTCGGACACCCAGGGCCGGGTACAGGAATAGCCCAGATGTTTTTAAAGTTAAGACCTGAAGTGCAGAAAAGGAAAAAATGAAGCAAGAGCTCCAGCTCCACAGTGGATGTGCTGGGATGAGTAGGGACAACACAAACAGAGCTCAGGGAAGGAAGACAGAGAGACAGGGGAGGGGAAGTTTTTTGTTCTCGAAGTGTAATGTAGAAAAAAGAACGCTCCTGTCAGGTGTGGTGGCCCATGACTGTAATCCCAGCACTTTGGGAGGCCAAGGTGGGTGGATCACTTGAGGTCAGAAGTTCAAGATAAGCCTGGCCAACATGGTGAAATCCCATCTCTACTAAAAACACAAAAATTAGCCAGGTGTGGTGGTGGGTGTCTGTAATCCCAGCTACTCCTGAGGCTGAGGCATGAGAATCACTTGAACCTGGGAGGTGGAGGATGCAGTGAGCCGAGATCGCACCACTGCACTCCAGCCTGGGCGACAGAGTGAGACTCCATCTCCAAAAAAAAAAAAAAAGCTCCTCGCCTCAAACTGACCAGTAAGAAGCCAGACTGCTACTTCCACTTTTATGCTGTGGCCGGCAGACCACAGGGAACCTGCCCTGGAGAGGGCGGAGAGGGCAAGCCTGGCTGCAGCTCACTCAGCCCCTCCTTGACGGAAGACTTGTCCCTAGATCAGGGATGACCAGGGAAGAGATCAGGGGACAGGAACCAGAACTGGCCTGCACGTAGCCCGAACTGCGCCTGTGTGTGAATTACAAAAGGCGCACTCCCACCCCTTCTTCAAGACACTTGGCTTACTTCTGTTGGAAAATGTTATCATGGGCTGATTTATTAGAATAAGACACATGACTATCATCTGCCAGAAAACTGTCATAATAAATATACAAACTAACTGTTTACTATCAATGATGGTCCTTTAGATGTGGTGCCCTTGTGCAGAAGTCAGTTTGAAATGGAGAAGTTTGAAATAGTTGTGTCAAGGCCATCAGAAGCTTATCTTCCTTGTCCCAGTATCCTTATTAATGCTTTGCAAAATCATGATCCTTAATGCATTTCTCGTCTTGCTATGGTCAACTTGTGATACATTGAATGAACAAAATAGAATGAACAGAAATGAAGGATCTGTTTGTCAGATCAGTTAAACCAGGACGTTTCAAAAGAAAGGACTCTTAGCATGTTGGAGTATTTGGGTAAATATGGAATTTGTATGTGGTTAAGTTTCAATAGTAGCCAGGTTTGGGGCATTTAATGGTGTGTGTGAGATGCTTGAAATTAACAGTAAGGTAATATCGTTCCTGTATTTGATTTCCCAAATTGAAATGTCCCTACATCAAATGACTGTGGATTTACCCTGAGCATTAGCTCTGAGGTTGGGAATAGATGACCTGTGTACTTCTGCCTCCTGATCATGCCTGGGGCTTTCTAATCTCATGGTCTAAAGGTCTCAAAGCAGGTAAAACAGAAATGAATGTTCTCAAATTCGTGGGGGAATCTCACCAGTTATTTTGGAAATAAATATAGCTGCATGCAGACAAGCTTCCATTTGTCCAGAATTACCTAACTAAGTGGAAGCTGCCCACACCATTACACTGGAGTTAAAGTATTCCGAGCTCCACCCACTCTCTACCCATTTTTAGCATAGTGTGATGGAGGCAAGCAGACCATGAGAACCCAGTGGAAATGTCACCAAGTGACCAGATCCCAGGCCTGTTTGCAAGTGGTGTCTGACTGCCGGTCAGCAGATCCCTCCCACCATAAATACACTAGTTCCTTGTCAAAATTCTTTCACACAAGTTCTCATGCTTTAAACTCACAGAAGTAGGACAGGGCTCCTATCTCTCCATTTTACAGAATGGGAAACAGCCCCAGAGAGGCTAGTGTGTAGAAAAGTCAGGAACCAGAATGTGGGTCTCTTGGTTCTTTGGTCCAACATTCCATGAGTCTCAGCTCTTAACACTGAAATCATGTGGGGGAACTTTGAAAAATGTGGATGCCCAGGCTCAATCCCAGCTCAAGGGATAGAATCTGGAGTGTGTATTTTTCTTTCTTTCTTTTTTTTTTTTTTTTTTTTTTCTGAAGTCTGGCTCTGTTGCCCAAGCTGGAGTGCAGTGGCATGATCTCGATCCATTGCAACCTCCGCCTCCCAGGTTCAAGCAATTCTCCTGCCTCAGCCTCTAAAGTAGCTGGGATTACAGGTGCCCGCCACCACACCTGGCTAATTTTTGTATTTTTAGTAGAGACGGGGTTTCACCACGTTGGCCAGGCTGGTCTCGAACTCCTGACCTCAAGTGAGCACCTGCCTGGGCCTCCCAAAGTGCTGGGATTACAGGTGTGAGCCACTGCGCCTGGCCTGGAATGTGTACTTTCTTTAAAGTGCCATGAGGGCTGGGCATGGTGGCTCACACCTATGATCCCAGCACTTTGGGAGACCGAGGCAGGAGGATCACTTGAGCCCAGGATTTTGACACCAGCCTGGGCAAGATGATGAAACCCTGTCTCCACCAAGGGGAAAAAAAAAAAAAAAAGGTGGGCATGGTGGTCCACGCCTGTAGTCCCAGCTACTCAGGAGGCTGAGGTGGGAGGATTGCTTGAACCCAGGAGGTGGAAGTTGCAGTGAGCCACTGCACTCCAGGCTGGAGTTTTGTGCCACTGTGCCACTGCACTCCAGGCTGGGTGACAGAGTAAGACCCTGTCTCAAAATTAATTAATTAAATTAAATTAAAATAAAGTGCCATGAATTTAGATACACAGCCAAAATTTGGAACCCTTAGTCTGGCATGTGCTTAATCGGAGGATCCAGAAAAATAATAAATAAATAATAAATAAAAAAATAATAGGAGGATCCAGAAAAATAATAAATAATTAATTAAAAATCGGAGGATCCAGAAAAATAATAAATAATTGGAGGGTCCAGAAAAATAATAAAATAAAAAATCAGAGGATCCAGAAAAGTAATAAAATAAAAAGAGTCTGACATGGGCTTAATCGGAGGATCCAGAAAAATAATATGAAAACAAATTTAACTGAAGCATAAGGGAAAAAAAAAAGCTTGGCTTGTTCAGTTTAGAAATAGCATCCATTAGAGTAATACCATGGTGTTGTATATTGTATTAAATAAGAAGGTACTTCTGAATTGTGCAAAGAGCAGAGATCCTATGAGAAGGAGATTCGTTGATAAGATCCCTACAAATACAATTAGAACGCAAGAAGGATCAGGATGGCCCTTTAGAGCTCTGGAAGACAGATACTGCTTAAATTCCCTAACACATTCCAGCTTCCACAATGCTAGGAAATAATATGCTGTGCACTGTGTCCAAAATGACACTCTGCAGGCCTGAAAGAAAAGAGCCTCGTTGGAGACACGGCCAGTCTGTTGGGGGTGATTACGGTCTGCTCTCTTCTTCTGTCATGTTTCCTCTCTAATCAGGGCTGACTCAAATATTTCGGGAGAAGTTAGGAGTCAAAGCACCTGATGCTGGTCCCAGCTCTATCATTATCTGCAATGTGATTCTCTTAGCTAAGCCGACTTTGGTTTTCTAAGTTTTAAAATGAGAAGCCTCATTCTTGTTCTGGTCACTTTACATGCAGGGTGTATTTGGATGCTGTCTCCATACACATATACAAGCAGAGTATAGTGCATTATTATTATTACTTTGAATAGCACCATTGAATGTATTAGTTCCAAATGGGGCGTGTGCATTCTATGAGTCCCATGTGCCATTAAAGACCCTATTTTCTGGTAGTTTGACACCTTATCCATCCCGAATGGGGAGACATTTGGGAAGCATTGGTTTCTTTCTTTTGAACCACCCAAGCCAGAATATTCCACGGAGTTGAAGAAAGGAGAGGGAGTCAGGGATCTAAGGTCAAAACAATATATTGGAGGCCAGGTGTGGTGGCTCCTGCCTGTAATCTCATCACTTTGGAATGTCGAAGGTAGGCAGCTCACTTGAGCCTAGGAGTTTGAGACCAGCCTGGGCAACATAGTGAGATCTCCACAAATCATTAAAAAATTAGCTGGGCATGATGGTGCACGCCTGTGGTCCCAGCTACTTGGGAGGCTGAGCTGGGAGGATCACTTGAGCCTGGGAGGTCGAGGCTACAATGAGCTGTGATCATACCACTGCATTCCAGTCTGGGTGCCATAGTGAGACCCTGTCTCAAAAAGGAAAAAAAAAAAAAAAACAAAACACCATAAAGAGTGCAAGTTGGATTGTTTGTAATTCAAAGAATAAATGCTTGAGGGGATGGATACCCCATTCTTATGATGTGCTTATTTCCCATTGCATGCACTGTATCAAAACATCTCATGTACCCCAGAAATATATACACCTACTCTGTACCCACAACAATTAAAATTTTAAAATTAAAAAAAGCAAAATAAATAAGTAATGATTTAACACCCCCTTAAAAATATTAGCTTGGCATGGTGGCATGCACTTATAGTCCTAGCTACTCAGGTGGCTGAGGTGGGAAGAGCACCTGAGCCCAGCAGGCTGAGGCTGCAGTGAACTATGATCGTGCCACTGGAACCCAGCCTGGTTGACAGAATGAGACCAGAAAGGAAGGGAAGAAGGAAGCAAGGGAGGAAGGAAGGGAGGAAGGGAAGGAGGGAGGGAAAAGAAGGAAAGAAAGATGAAGAAAGAAAAAAAGGGGGCTGGCCGTAGATCAGACTATTTGAGAATTAAGAGAAGGTCCTGAGAGAATAGAGAGAACAGCCAGGCTCTAGGCCTGTGCTGTCCACTACAGTAACCGTTAGTCTCATGTGGCTATTTAATGTAAATAAATTAAAATGAAATGCAATTTGAAATTCCTCTCCTGCTTCCTACCAGTCACATTTGTAATGCTCACTGGCTGCGTGTGACTAGTGGCTACCATGGTTGCCGGTGCCAGAAAGGTCTTTTGGGCAGCACTGCTCCAGGCCTTATTAGGGGTGGACAGGCTGATTTTTTCCCACGATGTATCCAGATTTCAGTCTGTTCTCAGTGTTGTAATGCCATTGCACCTGGAGGCTGGGCCAGCTAGGCTGTTTCACTCTTCTTCCCGGCCTGCAACTGCTCCCAGCCCCAATCCCTCTCTCTGATTCGGCAGGAGGTGAACCAAGAGACAGTGATGGGAGTCCCTCTCTGTGTAAAGCTGGACTACGGGAGCCCTGGACACGACTTTGTGGTGGCACTTAGGTTGGTGAGGACCTTCCCCGGACCTTGGGAATAGCCAGGGTCAAATGGAAAATATTTCAAAACCAAATTAAGACCATTGAGAGCTTCCCTTCACATACCAGTTCTCTAAGGATGCTAGCCAACTTCTGCCAGCTACTGTCACATCTGTGGGTCTTGCAGGTCCTGCCCATTAGGGCTGGGTGAGAAGAGAACCACTAAAGAATCGAAAGCCAGAGGTGGACAGGGCCCTGGAGGCTGGAGTCCCACCCTTTCTTGGGAATTGACCTGGGCCACTTTGGTCATGCACTACATGTAGGTTCTTTTTGGAGGGTAACAGCGGCCAGTAGAGAACATGAGGGATGAGGGTTATCTTTTCCCCTAAACCTCATGTCCTCATTGAACAAAAGGTAAAGTTCAAGCCAAATTCTGCCACGCTTCTAGTTGTAAACATAAATTCTTTTTAAAAATTTTTATTTATATATTTTACTTTTTTAGAGGCAGGGTCTTGCTCTGTTGCCCAGCTTGAAGTGCAGTGGTACAATGATGGCTCACTGCAGCCTTGACCTTCTGGGCTCAAGCGATCCTCCCATCTCAGTCTATTGAGTAGCTGGGACTACGGGCGTGCACTACCAGCACACCTGGCTAATTTATTTATTTATTTTTTTATAGAGACGAGAGCTCACCATCTTGTCTAGGCTGGTCGAACTCCTGGGTTCAGGTGACCTTCCTGCTTTGGCCTGCCAAGGTGCTGGGATTACAGGTGTGAGCCATAGTACCCGGCCTAGAGATAAATTCTTTAGTCACACAGGCATCAAACAGTTTTGTAGGTCTGATGAAGTTCCAGCTCTCTCTCCTTTGCTGTGCTCTGATCCACCTGTATAAAAGATCACAAACCTTCTGAGGCACGGTTCTGTGTCCCTTAGCAAGCATCATGCAATTAAAAATTCCCTAAGCCAATGGCCAGAAGGTCATGAGTGCTAGTTAAGAAATCATCAGTTGTTGATTGAGAAGTACTGCCTCTGGAGTTGGCCCTTTCTGATATAATGCGAGCTGACCTCGCTGACCTCCTTGAATGTGAATTCCTGATAGTGTGTTAACTGACCACCAGGCAGACGCATAGTATCATCCTGATTTTGCAAAAGTACTTAAAAGTAAATTACAAAAGTATAGTATGCCTCTGTTGTAATAGGAATACTTAAGTAGAGCGAATTCAAGAGACTTAAAATCACAAAGAGAACTGAACAGATTCTGTCTGTTCTGAACGCTGAATTGATTCTCCTAGTTCCCATTACTAGCCTGTGTTCCCTCAAACATGGTGTGTGTGTGTGTGTGTAACTCACAGACCCTTGGTGCTCTTCTGAAAGCCTCCATCAATTTCCTCTGGCCCTCATTATTCTGGTCCAAAGTTCAAGACTTTGCTTCTTACTAAAGGGTATCTTTCTTTTTCTTTTCTTTCCTTTGTGTGTGTGTTTTTTTTGGTTTTTTTGTTTTTTGTTTTTTTGTTTTTTTGTTTTTTTTTGAGATGGAGTCTCGCTCTGTCACCCAGGCTGGAGTGCAGTGGTGCAATCTTGGCTCACTGCAACCTCCACCTCACAGGTTCAAGTGATTCTCCTGTCTCAGCCTCTGGAGTAGCTGGGACTACAGGCACGTGCTCCCACACCTGGCACATGTTTGTATTTTTAGTGAAGACAGGTTTTCGCCATATTGGCGAGGCTGGTCTCCAACTCCTGGCCTCAAGTGATCCACCTGCTTCAGTCTCCCAAAGTGCTGGGATTACAGGTGTGAGCCACTGTGCCCGGCCCTAAGGGTGTCTTTCAAAATCTCATCTTGTCCCGACTTTTTGGGAGATTGGTTTTTTTGTGGACTGAATCTGAAATTATTCTAATTCTTTGTTCTCCTTAAGACTCATATTAATTTAAACAATCGTCATATGATTTTTGCTTAGTTTAATCTTATCCTTATTTAAACATGATCGTATGTTGTTTTCTTAACTTCAAATTCCAGATACATTAGGGATAGGAAGCTCTTTGAAGAGCAAGGACGTTTTCTTATTTTTTATATTTCTAGTGCCCTGTGCAGTGCCTGGCACTTATTTGCCTTAAATAAATGGTGCTGGGTAAAGGAATACAACTGATGTAATAATTTCAAGGTGCAGAGTTAAAGTTTATTCCAGTGGTAGTTCATAGAAGACTATTACTCGTATAATAGGCCACCTTTGTATAACCCTTATTGTATACCAGGCTCTAGTCTAAGCACATTATATGTGTTCACTCATTTAATCTTTACAACAATCCTATTCAATAGATACTGTCATCCTGGTTTTACAGATGAGGAAATTATGGTGCAGAGAAGTCAAATGACTTGCCCATGCTCACATAGCCAGGAAATGAGAAAACCAGGATTCAAATTCAAACACTCTGCCTCCAATTCATGTGTCTGTTGTCTCTCTACTATTCTTTATGATCTACTAATTAGGGAGAAAATGGAATCTTTACCCCTATCTCACATCCTACACAAAAATAACGTATTAGGTGGTTTCATATGATCTTCTGCCCATCAAATAGCTAAAGGCAATAAATAATCAACCTGGGAATTACCAGTGATTTTGGGCCAGCATTGAGGCACCTAAACCATGGGAATTAGTGAGGGAAGACAGAAGTTGTATTCATCTCTTGGAGTTATGTACGTGTTAATGAGTGTGTGTGTATGTGTATGGGTGAGGAGGGATTGCGAGGGAAGAGAGAAGAAAGAGAAGGTGGAGAAGGGGCAGAGAAATCTTAGAGAAGGAGCAGAGAAATCTTAGAGAAGGAGGAACTCCCTTTCTAGCCTTTGTCTCTGAGGCAGCCCCAGTCACAGAAGTGCAGGGGTAGTATCTAGTATCAGAGAATAGCCACTCTTGTGTCCTATGATCACCTGATTATTGCCACTCAGAGATGTAGACCCGGTTTTCCAGATCTTTAATTTTTACAGAGAACAAGAAACCTGCATTTTTATGTGAAATTTCCCAATTTTAAGAACAAAACACCTCTCCCTACTGAAGGCCAAGTCTATCAGCTTGAAAACTCAGATCTTAGACTTCAGGAGGTTCCAGGATTCAGAACTGTAAAGACTTATTTATGATCCAGAATTAAATGGAAATGTCTACATCTGAGTTACCGCAATGAACCATCTGATTTTTGTGGCCCTTCCCCAGGAGCTGAGTTGGATTTGTTGCAGAATTCCTACTCGTATTTTCCAAATATCATGCATGTAGGCCCCACATCACAGTTTATTCCTACGTTTGCCTACCATGTGTATCATGATTTACTGAATGCTTTTCTCTTTATCGGCTCTATATTAATTTCCTTTTAAAAACTTAGGCTGACATAGCCTATAATAAAATCATAGGTTTCATGTGCTAGACGGAGTTTTCTCTAAGTGCATTAAAATAAATAGACAGCTAGTAGAATAAATATTGCTCATTTTGTCTACCACTTAAAATCGTCCTCTGATAATATGCTTTTCATCATTGGAAAGCACTGCCATTCTGAAAATGACTCTTCAGTCAAGGCTAAGATGGAACGTCAGAGAAGGGGAAAGAGACGTTGATTATGCTGGGCTGGGAGAGGAGGAGCAGGAGGAGCCCTGAGAGAGACAAATTTTATACCACTCGATAAGAAATATGGGAACTTCAGAGCTTAACTGTTATGGACAGACGCACTGGGATTTTATGAAAGAACTCCCCCGCCCCCATCACTGGTTTAGAAAAATCTCTGCCTATCTCCCATATTTCATTTGCCTGTTATCTCCCTACTACTAAAAACAATTTGCATGAAAACAATCAGACTCTTAGCTCACAGGAGTCCTTGGACTCCTGCTGTTTTCTTGCTTGCTCAGGCTGATGCTTTGTCTGTGGTTTAATCACAAGCTCCTGCTTTGGGTACAGTTAGAAACCAGGAAGTAGTGGAGCCAAGTTTCAGACGCGTGGGGACGTGGCATTTCCATCTAGAATCCTTGAGGGCTGATTCCCAGGAGAGACTCCTAGGAAATGTACCCTCACGAGGGCTGGAAATGAAGTGACTGTAAGCATGCAGGGAGGTGGGGACTGAATTTTATAAAGTAAGTGGTACATGGGGCTTTCCACTCTAGGGTGATGGAGCGGGGAGTTTTTCACTGCCAGGAAAGAGTCCTTGTTCCAAGCATCTCGCTTTGGGCAGAAATGACAAATGGACATTCACCAAGGTTCAGTTCTTGGCACCCTTGGTGGGTGACACTTCAAGATGCTGCTGGATAACACTTACCCTGGAGAAAATTTGTTTTCTAGTTGTGATGATGAATATTCTTTTTTTTTTTTTGAGACAGAGTCTTGCTCTGTCACCCAGGCTAGAGTGCAGTGGCGTGATCATGACTCACTACATCCTTGACCTCCTGGGCTTAAGCGAGCCTTCTTCCTCAGGCTCCTGTAGGTGGAATTACAGGTGTGCACCACCACAATCAGCTAATTTTTAATGTTTTTATAGAAATAGGGTCCCATTATATTGCCCAGGCTGGTCTCAAACTCCTGGGCTCAAACGATCCTCCTGCCTTGACTTCCCAAAGTACTGGGATTATAAGCATGAGCCACCATGTTTGGCCTATCTTGCTTTTTAAAGTAACATTTTTTATAAAAACTATAAAAACAATTTTTCAGGACAGAGACCACGTTTATGTTCTGCCCATCATTAAATTGCTAGTGATGCCTTGCATTTAATAAGTGCTTGAATTTTAGTTCAATTAAATCAACTCACTTAAATTATTTATTAAGTTAGCACATTTGGGGAGAAATGGAGTAGTATAAAAGGGAGATAAAAACCAGCAATAGTGCCACTAATAGATAGCCTGTTAATATTTTGCTGAATTTGCTTCTAGCCTTTTTATTTGCATATACATTTTTCCAAATACAATTTAGATCATGCTTTATGACGAATTTTGTATTCTGTCTTGAAAATTAATGTTTCATCAAGAGACATTTCCAAGATCATTAGTCTGAAGAAACATCACCTTTAATGACCATATGACACTCCAACATGTGTGTGTATCATTGTTTATTTAACCATTCTCATACTGAGTGGTCAGAATGTTTTCAAGTTTTCTTTTTCTTTTTTTTTTTTTTTTGAGACGGAGTCTGGCTCTGTCGCCCAGGCTGGAGCGCAGTGGCCGGATCTCAGCTCACTGCAAGCTCCGCCTTCCAGGTTCACGCCATTCTCCCGCCTCAGCCTTCCGAGTAGCTGGGACTACAGGCGCCCGCCACCTCGCCCGGCTATTTTTTAGTAGAGATGGGGTTTCACCGTGTTAGCCAGGATGGTCTCGATCTCCTGACCTCGTGATCCACCCGTCTCGGCCTCCCAAAGTGCTGGGATTACAGGCTTGAGCCACAGCGCCCGGCCTGTTTTCAAGTTTTCAACTGGGACCCGGGACAATAGAGGCTCATTGCATGCATTGTGCTTTCCTTTTCTTTCTTCTTCTTCTTTTTTTTCCCACGACACAGAGTTTCGCCCAGGCTACAGTGCAGTGGTGCTATCTCTGCTCACTGCAAGCTCCTCCTCCCGGGTTCACTCCATTCTCCTACCTTAGCCTCCCGAGTAGCTGGGACTACAGACGCCCGCAGTGGTAGGCTCTGTGTTTGACACCAGGGCACAGAGACAGAGGAAAGTTCTAAGTTAGTGAAACGGGAGAGTTCCCTGATCCCCTTTGCAGGACATGCCACAGAGGTCGCCTGTTTGGTCGCTGCTGCTGCTCGAACCCCTGACGGGAGCGGGAGCACGCAGACCAGCAGGTGCAGGAGCTGGAGTGAGTTCTTTCGGGTTCCCGCCCCACGGAAGCGTCTAGGGGTGGGTGTCTGTGACTCCCGAAGCCCAAGTGGGTGCGTGTTACACTGTGCCCTTTCAGCCTTGCCATCCACAGATGGCTTATGTATTTACCAGCTCGATGGGCCCTCTGCCTTTCCACAAGGGCAGTGCGCCAGTGTGCCAGTTTTCTGTATCCATCCAGAGCTCTTGCCCAGTCCTGGAAGAATCAAGTCACACACGGACTTGAAGGATGAATGCGGGGTTTTATTGAGTGGTGGAGGTGGCTCTCAGTGGGATGGAGTGGGAAGATAGCCTTCCTCTGGAGTTTTGGCTGTCCAGCGGCCAGACTCCTTTCTGACCACCCCTATTGGCATTCAGATGCTCCTTCTCTTCTCTGTTTCTCTGCCATGCTGTTCTGCTGTTTGTCTGCTTGTCCTCTCATCTCCTCATTTCCTCCTCTGCTCATATGCTTCTGGAGCCTGGGGTTCAGGATTTACATGGGTATAGGAAAGGTGGACCTGGCAGGCCAAAAGGTAACTTTTTGGGCATGAAAACAGAAATGCCTGTTCCCACTTAGGGCTACAAGTCTCCAGGCTTGAGGGCGGGGCCTTTGCCGGGGAACCATCCTTTTCTACCCAGTATTTCCCTGTCTCCTGTTCATATCATTAGCAGCAATAGTTGAAAGGCAATAGTAAAGGAGCCCGGGAGGGTCGGACCCATCAGGGAGCAGGGAGGAGAGCCGAGACAATAGCTATCGGACTCTATGGGAGGGGCAGTAACAGGAAGGAAAACGTGGGCAAGTGTCAAAGGTGTTGAAGAAGCCCTGAATCCTGTTAGCAAACTGTACTCTGGCCCGGGTCTTCTTCCAGTGTCTCTAACGTAGGCCACACCCACTCTTGCAGCAGACACTTCGCACATGTTGTTCCTGCTGCCTGGATCCCATTCACCGACTTCAGGTTCCTTGTCTTTCAGCTCTTTAGCTCAATTTTCATATCCCCTTACTGACTTCCCTAACTCAGCTACTCCCCTCTATTAGACATTGTCAACATTGCTGAGCTTCTTTGTAAAACATTTTATATTTATCTCAATAATCCTCGGTTACTGCCCACCTCTATCACCCGAAGCCTCACAAACAATGAAAAATATGTTAAATGAATGAATGAGTGAAGGCAGGGGACTGAAAGATCTTTGTTTTCTTTGTAAAGGTATGATAGATGCAAACATAGAAAGATACAGAAAAAAAAGAGCAGGTAGAGGAGGCTCAGCACAGCTTCCCCTCTAGCTCTTTCCTGTGCCCAAGGAAAACCATCTTTTGGCAGGCATTTGGCTCCAGAGTAAGGCTGGCAGGGCCAGGAGGCAAGTCGAACTCAGTTCGATCAGGAGCCCCAGCGCTCCTCCTCTGACACTGAGCAACAGTTAAAAGGCAGGAAGGTAATAGGCACCTCCTCTTGCCTCCCACACCACCACCCCCCACCCCCGCCACTGCCAGTTTCCTAATATTGAGGGAGAAGCAGGGATAAGAAGTCTTTGGAAGAGTCTCCATCCATGACAGGCAGGCAGAAAGCATCGAGATGGAAAGGAGGGAGATCTGTTAGAGCTACAGATGAAATGACTGAGAATCCAGCGCCTTGTCTGGTGGCGATACTGTCAGCCATGGAAGAATCCATTTCTAATAGCTGCTTCTTATACATTATTCATGAAAACAGGAAGACAGAGCCGATAACATCAGAATGATGCCACTGTCCAGCAAATCTAATGACTATAGCTTGAGGGCATTTTAACTAGCATGGAAAAATATTTTTGCCAATTTGAGGTCCAGAGGGTTAGAAAGCTAACTCAAACTTGAAGGGCTGGTGAGAGTTTCATTTGGAAAAAGGCATGGCCTTCCACCAGCAACATCTATTTTGTTATGGTGTCTGGGCCATTTCTACCTTCTCATTTCTTAGTTTCTAATGGAAGAATTATTGCTGCTTTAGTTAAATAGCCTTAGGTTTTCAAATCAGTCTCTATTTTCCTCCTTGTCATTCAAAAGACAGGGACAAGCAATAGGATGCTGTGAAGGGCTTTGCTGGATTTCAATATAAATTATTAGCTTCTAATCTCTCCAAGCCTAAGGGACAAGTGCTTTTTAAACAGTGAGAGAATTCTGCTCCTGCTGAAATCTGATGTTTTCCCCCAATTTCTGATTCATTACAACTGCAAGATTAATTCCATCTTAAAAACCCGTTCAACTTGCCGTCAAAAAGCCAGGAGGTTAGTTTGTTGAAAGGGAAGAGAGGAAAATTAAGAATGGAGACCATTCTCATTGTCCTGGGGTAAAGGTGGGAAGAGGGAGGCGGCAGCTCATGTCTGTTCTTAATTTGTTATTTTATTTTACAATTTGTTTATTGTGAAATTCTTAATTTATTTTCTGACCTTCATGTAGAATGTTCTGGCTTCCTGAACAACAGTTGATGCATTTCAGTCAACTACATTCATTCATCCATTTCACTAACAGTTATCAAGGGTGTGTGACGTGTCTAGGGCAGCAGTCCCCAATCTTTTTGGCACCAGGGACTGGTTTTGTGGAAGACAATTTTTCCACAAATGAGAGGGAGTCGGGAGGGATGATTTGGGGATCAGGGATTAGATTCTCATAAGGAGCACATAACCTAGATACCTCACATGCACAGTTCACAATAGGGTTCGAGCTTCTATGAGAATCTAATGCTGCAGCTGATCTGACAGGAGGCGGAGCTCAGCCAGTAATGCTCCCTCACCTGCACTCACCACCTGCTGGGTGACCCAGTTCCTAACAGGCCACAGACTGGTACCAGTTCGTGGCTTGGGGGTTGAAGACCCCTGGTCTAGGGCACTTGTAAACTGTTTGCAGAGTAAAACATGAATCCAACTTCGGTGCCTGCCTTCATGCAACTTATAATCTCCACAGACAGATGAATGAATGATTGAATAACATCAGAAAACAGTGTTATTCCAGGTGTACTGGGAGAGGAAATAATGGTGAGGAGCGGTGGGTGTGGGGTTCAGATGATCAGATTTTATTTAAATCATTATGTATTTTATTTTCAATTGTATTATATAAACATAACTAGCCCTTCCAACCTGTAATTCCACAGACACTGCTCAGGAGACTGATGAAGTTGATTTAAAGGAAATAATAATAGACCAAGTAGTATTAGGATGTAGAAAAATCACCAAGTTGGTAAATAATAGTAATAATGATTATAACAGCCAACGCTTATAAGCCAACTACAATTTACAAGTGTTTTTTGTATTTTTGTATAATCTTTACAATCACCATGCAGTACAATTATCACCCCTATTCTGCCAACAAGGAAACTGAGCCCAGAAAACTTATGTAACTTGCCTAAGGTCACACAGATAGCAGATTTGAATCCAGACAGCTGGCCTCTACATGCATGCTTAGAGAAACCAAGGTGTGGGACCCCCAGGAGATAAGCAGCAAATCAGCCTTGGGAGGTGAGAGTCAGAGAGAGTTCAAGGCAGAGGCGGTATTTAAAGTAGCTCATGAAGGATGAGTACTGTGGACCAATGGACAGGGGGCAAGGGCATTTAAGATGGGAGGGCTGGGCCACAACAGGAGCACGGTGTGTTTTGGGTTGAGAATGGTGGGCTGGGAGTGGCATGGTGGTGTGGCAAAGGGCATGTGATGTGGGAAATGAAACAGGGTTCATGCCACTGAAGGCCTCATGTGTCTGGCTGGACTTTACCCTCTGAGATATTGACTAAATTTTCACTCTGGAAAGAGGCTTGGATGGCCGTGGAGGGGGCTGACCATGTTGGCAGCTGGCCACGTGGGGACTCAGAGAGGCCTGGAAAGGGCACTTTTACTCAGTTGCTCAGGAAATGGAAACTTCACAAGTCAGAAGGAACATCTGCCCCCATGATCACTCTCCATTGAGTGGAAGCAGTTATGAGATTGGTGAGACTGTCTGGTGGGGCCAGGGGAACACAACCCTACCCCTTCCTTCTCCCTCCTCCTCCACCCTGCAAAGCTCTGATCTCATAAAGGGACACATGCTGCCTGCCTCAAGCTGAGGCCCCTCTCCAGTCCTAGTTCCAGATACCCAGCAGGCCTTGCTTACCCTCTCACTACACTGGCTGCTCTCTTTCCTACTCCCCATAGATGAGGATGGGGGTTAGGGGTTGGGGGGGTGGACAGGCAGCCTGGCATCCTCCCTGAAACTGCCTGGGTGTGGATCTGCAGATACAATCTCTATCCTCCCAGGTCTCAGGACCTGGGGGCTTGGGGAGGGTGGAAGCCCAGTTTTCAGCCTGAGTACTTACTATCTTATTCATCAACCCAGCTGTACCAATAACAAATCAGTTACTACATTTCAATCCCCATCTAGTACCAGGTCTGGTGTGATGAAGACTAAAAGTAAGGCATGAAATTGATTCACAACAATAGCCATTCCTTACCACAACCTCATGATTATTGTCCCCATTTGGATAGGAGGAACAGGCTCAAAGAGCTTAAGCAACCTGGGGGAGGTCACAATTAGTGAATGCCAAAACCAGGAATCAAGCACATGACTTCTCTCACTTAAAAAAAAACAAAAACAAAAACAAAAAAACAACAACAAAAAAACATATTTCAGGTAACTAAGCTGGTCTTTAAAAGTCTCTCATATACTAGTATAATTTAACTGTTAGAGATCAGAAAGTTTAAAGAAATATTCTGTCTGCATAATTTTGGATGTGCAACTAAAGCCTTACAAACAAAATAATCATGAATGATGAAATTATAATTATCATAGAAAGGCAGCTGCCTATTTGGATAGACTTACACATTTTATAGAACTCAATGTTAACACTGGCCAATTTTTTCCCTGTTGGTTCTTCTCTGAATTTCAATGAATTTTTCATCAGCATATTAATTAGTGCAAATCTTGGATTGCACTTTGTAATTAAGATCTTATGTGTTCCTCTAGATCTTACGTTTGAGTTAAATGTTAATTTTTCAAAGAGAAAAATTAGGAATTTGACAACGGCCTTCCTTCCTGGCAATAGACTATACATGCTGCCTGTCAAAAAAGATGGAATGCCTGAGTTTCTAAGATAGGGAGTGATAGATTATTCATCATGAAATTGCAAACTCATTTGCCCAATATCATAATCAATTGCTGACAGCAGTTTTTCTGGAAACCCATTTGTGAAACGCATTTGGGAGTCTAGTCACTGAATGTTAACTCAAATTCCTTGACTTGCCATTCGTCTTTGTAACTTTTCCTTAGTCCATGTCCTGATTTGCTTTAATTTCTATCAATTTTAAAGTTACCAGAATGAAGTTATGTAGTGTAAGTTCATTTTTCCATAGTAATAATAATAGTTCTTACCACATGCTCTTGAGAGGCAATTCTCCATGCATCTCTCGTATTTCTGCACATCTTATGAGCAGGAGCACTGACTTTTTGTTGTGGGTTATCTTTTCAAAGATGCTTATCAGCAAACAGCCTTAGAAGACAGAGATAGTATCTTCTCCTGGAGCAAAGAGCAGGCATGCTTACTGCCCATTATAAAAGATTTGGGTTCCCTAAGCTCAGGGTTCCCCTCCTATAATGCAGCCCACCGTATGTGATGGTGATGCCTTTGTGTCACTCCATGGGAACTGAGCTCAGGGAACTGGCACAAATATTGATGCTACTGCTGTAGCTGTTTCTGTGAATAAAGTCCTTTGCCTCTGACCAGGGGTCTTGTGTCACCCACCAGCTTCTATGAAAGGTGGCAGGCTAACTTGTGAACTTGCAAGTAGGGTAAAAATTCCAGAGCTTTCACAGTCCTTGACACATGCCGGGCACTGTTTTGTGTGTGTGTGTGTGTGTGTGTGTGTGTGTGTGTCCTTATAACAACTTTATGAGGTATTATCATCATTTTACAGATGAGGAAACTGAGGCACAGAGACATTATTCAAGTAGGTGGCAAAGCCAGGATTTGAACCAGGCAGTTTGATTCTGTTGTCTGTGCTCTGCTTCATTTCTCCTCTCTTGAGCACATGATCCCAGAGCTTGCCTTAGCTACTGAATTGCAATTTAAAAAGGGAGTGCTGGCCTATACCTCTTAGAACAAATTGATCAGATATTGGTGTTAATGATGCTCCTTCAAAAGTTCCAAGAAGTTTCTGTGCATTCACCTTGCAAATATTTATAGAGCAAGAAACATCCTGGTTGTTGCCTGTGGTGTGGTCTATGCTTTTGGTGCCTAGGAGGGGACTGGCCTGGGAGTAGCCAGTAGGTATTCTTGTTCCTTCTTGTAACTTCCACTGGGCAATTCATTTAGGATAGTCCTAAATTGGATTGCCCTACTCCACTCTCGGGGAGCAACTACTCCTTATCTTCTGCTTTCTAATACCACTATTAATAATAACAGTAAATAATAACGATACCACCATCATTCAGCAAATACGTGTCATGTGCCTAGTTTGTACCTGGTGTTATTATAGGCACTTGGGATGTACCAGTCAATTCAACTAAGACCCTGCCTCATCTAGCTGGGGAGACAAGCAATGAGTGAACAGACAAATATATAATACCAGGTACAGTTCCATGAAGAAAATCAAAGCAGTCGGGGGATAGGGAGTGATTAGGGGGCTACTTTAGATAGAACGGCAGGTGGGGCTCTCTGAAAGAGGGGACATTTGAGCAAAGACTTTAGGGCATGATCGAGATATGCTGAGTGCCAACTGTTTGCACTGTTGTAGGGCTTAGGGATACTTCAGTTAGCAAAAGAAAAGCATTCTAATTAGCCAAAGCAGGCAATAGAAAGCAGATAAATAAAACCCTGAGCATGGCCACAGTGGGAAGTGCAAGAAAGCAGGGAAGGGGGCAAGAAGCCCTGGGGGAGGGGGCAAGGGTGGTTCAAATACAAACTGGGGAGATCAGTGAAGGTCTCACTGAGGAGGTGACATTGAGCAAAGTCCTGAAGGAAGGGAGGGAATGAGCCACAAGGCCAACTAGGATAAGAGTGTTGCTGGTAGAGGAATATGTTTGGTGACTAGCATTGAGGTCAGGGTGGCTGGAGCAGAGGGAACTGAGGGAGAGGTAAGTGTCAGGCCAGATTGTGCATGACCTCATGGTCATAGTTAAGGATTTTGGCTTCCACTTTGGGTGAGATGGAAGGTGACCAGGGGGTTCTGAACAGAGACATGCCATTATCGGACTTATAAAATAGTAACCATAATCTTCTTGGCAGCTGTCATTTGTTAATGATACTATGTGCTGGTCACTTGGATGTTATCTCAGGGAATCCTCGATAAGGTGTTCTTAGGGAGGCATTACTATTATTTCCATGGTACACACTATGATTTGAATGTTTGTCTCCTCCAAGCTTATGTTGAAACCGAATCCCCAGCATGGCAATATTGAGAGGTGGAGCCTTGAGGTGACTGGGTCACGAGAGCTTGGGCCTCATGAATGGATTAATTTATTTATGGGTTAATGGACTAATGGGTTATCCTGGGAGTGGGATGGTGGCTTTATAAGAAGAGGAAGAGGGACCTGAACTAGCACACTCAGCCCCCTGACTGTGTGCTGCTGTGCACCATCATGGAACTCTGCAGAGAGTTCCCAGCAGCAAGGACGCCCTCAGAAAATGTGGCCCCTTGACCTTGGACTTCTCAGCCTTCATAACTGTAAGAATAAATTCCTTCTATTTATAAATCACCCAGTTTCAGGTATTCTGTTATAAGCAACAGAAAATGGACTAAGACAGTACAGATGAGATAACTGAGGCAAAGAATAATTGAGGAAATTTCCCCAAAGTTGCACCATTTCTCCACACAGGATTCTTATTCCTTAACCCCAGTTGGGCTCTCAACACAGCTCCGTGATCCTTTGGCCCCTTGAACGCCATCCTCTCCATGCCTCCATCTCCACAGAGAAACGCCGTCCCCACCCTAGCTTCTCCTTGGCCTCGTGGTCCAGCCCTACAATTGTAAATATTTGTACGCGGCTGGTCTTTAGCACCTAGGCTCCCCTTCCTTCTCTGAGAGCCTCACCCTCCCTACCCATCCCCTCCACTTCCGCCACAATCTGGGTTCAGCAGGCACCACATGGCTGCCCGGCTCAGCCATGTTTTTCAGTCACGTGTCTAGGTTTGCACCAATGGAATGGGAGGGGAAGGGTTGTGTGAATATCTAATTCCTGCCCTATTTTTTTCCTTTTTTCACAGCCACATTGCTAAAGAACAATCCCCATTTCCTTGCCTTCTGTGCATTCCCAGGCTGCAGTCTGGCCCCCTCGTTCCTCATCCTACTGAAAGGAGCCCTGCTGAGTCCACCATTGATCTGCTGGTAACTAGGTATCAGGCATGTGCACAGACTTTTTCCATTTGAACTTCTCCAAGGCTGGCTGACTTCTACCCCCTTGGACTTCTGTCCACCCAGCACCCAGTCAACCATTCTGATGGCTCTTTCTCAGTCTCTTAGGTCCCCCAGCCCCCAAAATTGGTGCTTTTTTTCTGAGGCGGAGTCTCACTGTGTCACTCAGGCTGGAGTGCAGTAACACAATCTTGGCTCACTGCAACCTTCACTTCCTGGGTTCAAGTGATTCTCCTGCCTCAGTCTCCCAAGTAGCTGGGATTACAGGCACGTGCCACCACACCTAGCTAATTTTTGCATTTTTAGTAGAGACAGGGTTTCACCATGTTGGCCAGGCTGGTCTCGAACTCCTGAGACCATGTGATTGCCTGCCTGGGCCTCCCAAAGTGCTAGGATTACAGGTGTGAGCCACCGTACCAGGCCAAAACTGGTACATTTGAAGTTCTGTTCCTGACCATCTTCCTATTCTGCCAGCATCATCCCGTTACTTCATGGACTCATGTACATTTAACGTTGTATTTTTAGCCCCAATGTACCTCCTACATTTTAGTCTTTCTAACTGTCTATGTGACATTCCACTTGGATACCCCACAGATGTCTGGACTCTCATGACCCAATCTGAGTCAATCCTCCCCAAACTCACCTCCCCACAGTGATTCCAGTTCATCCTCTGCCCTCCCTCCTTTCCACCACCCCTGTCTGATTACTCAGTTCCGTAGATTCCACCTCCCTCAAAGAGTGCCATACCCGCTCCCTGTTCTCATTGCCAGGGCCTTGCTTGATTTTGTCAGTCACTCCTGCCTGGACTATTACAGTGACCTACTTACAAGTCTTCTTATTTCTTGCTTGGTGGTTCTCACAAAGATCACTTTGGAAGCTTCTTGAAAGTGTCGATTCTCAGGCTCTACCTCCAGAGAGTCTGATTCGGTAAGACCAAGGTACAGTCCAGGCATGTGGGTTTTTAATAAGCTTACCACTGGAATCATCCAGTGCAGATGGTCCCCAGACCGCTCTCTAAAAACCACCTGACTTGCCCTCTCCTTATTCCAGTCCATTAACTACATGATTAATTACTAAAGCTATTACTACCTAACATTTTTGAAACACTTACTATATCCCAAGGCTGTGTTGAACTCTCTATATGCCTGTGGGCCACTAACATAACAACTCTATGTTTTCACTATGATTATGATTCCATTTTACCTTTGGGAAAACGGAGGCACAGAGAGATAAGTTAACTAGCCCAAGGGCACATTCTCTCTGATCCAAAGCCAAGTTCTCATGAGTATATCTTACCATCTCATTTGCTCCCCATGGTCCAGCTATGCCGAATGTCTTTAGTTCTCTGAATGACTTTAGTTCTCTGCTTCTTTATGGCTCTGAGCATTTGTCATGTGGTTCCCCTCTTTGAAATGACCATCTGTATCAGTTTCCTATGACTTCATAACAAATTGCAAATATAGCAGCTTAAGACACCCACTTATTAGCTCATAGTTCTGGAGGTCAGAAGCCTGACTGCAGCATGACTGGGTCCTCTATTCAGGGTCCTACAGAGATAAAATCAAGGTGTCAGCTGAGACTAGGTCTCATACAGCTTGGGGGTCCCTTCCAAACTCCCTGCTTGTTGTCAGAGTTCAGTGCTCTTGCAGTGGTAGGACTGAAGTCCAGTTTCTCTGCTGGCTGTCAGGCAGGGGTTTGGCATCGGCCTGCATTCCTTGTCACGTGGCCCCTTTCATCTCTAAAGCCAGCAAAGAAAATCTTGACAATGATGAGTTCTTGCCACTTGTCAAATCTCTTCTGCCAGGACAATCCAGTCCCTTTCAAAGGTTCACCTGGCTAGGTTAGACCCACCCCGGATCATCTCCAGATCTCAAGATCAATTAATTTGGGAACTTTAATTCCATCTGCAAATTCTCTTCACAGAGCACCTAAATTGTTTGATTGAATAACTGGGCAAAGGTGTGTGTACCCTGCGAGGGGGATGGGCTGAGAATCTTCAGGGGTCATCTTAGAATTCTGCCTAATCTTCAAAACTCAGCTCAAGGGTGACTGTCTTTCTTAATGCCTCTAGGCCGAGCTAGGTCCACCACCTGTGACCCATAGCATCCAATGCACACTCTTTTATTGGTCCATTTTCCCCCAGCTGGGCTGTGAAATTCTTGAGATCAGAAACCAAGCCTTGGTCATCTTTGCGTGCCCAGCTCCCGGAATAGCACCAGACTCTATATTTGCTGCCTGAGAGCTCAGGATGTGCTCAAGCAAGCTCTGCAGACGCGAAGGGCATTTTCATTAGAATTGCATGCATCGCAGGTGCAGGGCTGTTGACAGGGGACAGCAAGTGCTTCCGGGAGGTCCCAGGAAACGTCGTCGGCACCCTAGGCTCCAAATTCTTTTAGCAGAGAACCATGGGCAGGCAAGTTACACCTGAAAAGTCCAGTGAAACCAGCATCGCCGTGACGGTGAGGCGGATGGGCCACTAGGTGTCACTCAAGATTCAATAAAGAGAAACGCGGGTGCTTCGAAAGCCGTTTCCGCCCTTCTAGGGAAGGGAGCTGGTTAGACCGTCCCCACCCATTGTTTTCTGGTTCACGCTCCAAGCCTTCCGCGGCTCTTCACTTCCCTTCGGGAACAAGTCTGGGTCTAAAATAGGACCACAGAAATCGAAGCTATAAGGCTGGGGGCCACCCGACCGTCTAATTCAGCCTCCGGATTTTGTGGACCAGCAACCAGAGCCGGGGACTTGCGCAGGGCGGGGAGCAGAGCCCCGCTTCAGCCCCCACGGGGTCCGCACGCTCCTCCCTACCCTCGAGCAGCAGTGAGGAGGCGCGGGCGGGTCCTGGCTCTCGGCCTGGGTGTCCAGAGTGTCCTGGGTCGTCCCGGGGGCTGCACCGCGAGGTGTCCCTCAAGCCCACTTCCAGATGCCCAGGCCGCATTCAGCTGATCCAGCGCCCGTGCTCCAGAACCCAAGGCGAGGAAGGTGAAAAAGAAGGTCCCGTTGATCTGTTAGGACCTGACCTTTCTTCAGATCGTCTCAAACAATCTCTTCTTTCTTTGGATTTTAGGGCTGGGGAGTGGGGACGCACCTGGCTTCCTGACAGCATCTGCAATTAACCACAGTCCTTTTCCTTGTGCCACGGGGAGGTTCGGGGCTGAAGGGAGGGGGTCGCAAAATGCTTATGCAAAGCACTGTCTTGGAGGGAGTTTGGTTTTTCTGCCCCCACCCGCCTACTTTCCCCCTGGAAGAAGTGGATGTCCACGCGCGAGGTTCGAACAGGCTGCAGGACCAACGCACCGCGCGTGCGGACTGCTCTTCCTCGCCCCCGGCAG
>NW_012104554.1:531732-536559 GCF_000951045.1 Mandrillus leucophaeus
TAAGATAAACGCTACACAGGAAACACAGACTTCTGGAAGAGGCTGCGACAGGGAACCAGCTGAAGTGCTCAGCTCAATCTCAGGCATCCTTTTCCTCCCAGAAGCTCTCTTCTCACTTCCTGCTGCTGCAAACTGATAAAAATCATAGCCTCCCAGAAGCGGATGGTGAGTCAGTGCATTCAAGGCCGCACATCCCCAGGTAAAGTAACAAGAGTCAGGGTCTGGCTGAAATCTCCTCTCCCCGCTCACACTCCTGGGCTGAGTGCCACTCGGCAAGGCGTGAGCCATTTTGCATGATGAAATCCACATTACAGATTTCTTCTGAGGCCTGATGACTAACAAGATCTGAAGACAACAAGACACCTCTGGGCGCTGCATCCTCCTCCTCCTCTTCAGTGTTTATGGAACACCTCCTAGGTATCGGGTGAGTGTTCGGTGCCAACGATGCAAGCAAAACGTTAGAGACAAAAGGAGGAATAGAATATGCCAAAGGCCAAGGAGGGCACGAACTAGTGGTTCCCAGAGTTTGAGATTTTATGAGCAGCTAAAAGTGAGAGCTTTATTAACTAGGATCAGACATTGCTAATTAGGTCAAAGGATAAAAGATGTTCAGTCTAACAGTGGCCTAACCAAGACAGAAAATGAAAGTTTATCTCTATCATGAGAGTCCGGAGTCCCACTGAGTAAGGGAAAGGTGAGGGTGAGCGCTTTGCTGCCCTTCCTGTGATATTCCCAAAGGAAAGATGGGAGAAAGAGGAGACTCACACAATCCATTCTCCACCCCGCAGCTGCAGCCTGCGTACTCTTTGAAATATGTTATTCAGATCGTTATCCTGCTTCTCATCTGCCTGTGGCTTTCCATAACTGGCCAGAAGCCCTCCCACAACCCCCACTGCCCTGCCTGCCTCCACCACCCGCTCCTTGCTCATCGTACTCTGGCTGTAGCGCCTGCCTTCTTTCTGCAACTTGCACACACCAAGCTCTTCCTAAAGCTATGCCTATGCATGCACAATGTCCTCTGGCTGGAAGGCCCTATCTGCAGCTCCTTCTATGGCTTGTTCATCTCCGCCTTAGGCCTCAGTTCAAGTATCTACCACCTCCTCAGAGCACCCTTCCCTCAAGCCCTGGTGGGCAGTGGCTCTGCCACCTACATAGCCTCATACTCACTCCCTCTCTCATGTTCCTGATTATGTCCTTTTCTTTTAAGAGACAAGGTCCATTCTGTCATCTAGGCTAGAGTGCAGTGCATGATCATAGCTCAGTGCAGCCTTGAACTCCCGGGCTCAAACGATCCTCCCACCTCAGCCTCCTAAGTAGCTGGGACTACAGGTGTGTGCCACCACACCTGGCTAATTTTTAAATTTTTCGTAGAAATGGAGTCTCACTGTGTTGCCCAGGTTGGTCTCTAACTCCAGTCCTTAAGCGATCCTCCGACCTCAGCCTCCTAAAGTTTTGGAATCATAGGCATGAGCCACTGTGCCAGGTCCCTGATTGTGTCCTTGATAGGATTTACCACAATCTGAAGCCATCTCGTTTGTTTGCTTGCTGGCTCTTTGTAAGTGTATGACCTCCTTGAGTAAAGGAACCTTGTCTGTCATGCTCACTTCCATAGCCCCAGTGACCAAAAAGATGTCTGGGAAGGGTGTCACACATGCTCTGCAAATTTGTGACAGATGAACTGAACGGGAAAGAAGGATAAATTCATTCAAACTCCATCGAAGATGCTGTTCCATGTTCTGACTGAAGTCGGGTCTGAAGTCTGAGGTTTGTTGAAGGCTTTCAGTGACTTAGATGAATCTAGTATGGTAGTAAGGTTGGCGTGTTCCATAACAGATAAGCCATAAGCCAAGACATTTACATCAACTCTTGTGTCCCAACTCCATCCCCAACACACCATGAGCTCCAATATGAAAAAACTACTTTTCCTAAGAGTGAGAGGTTTTGAGATTTCACATGCCTGAGTCATCTTCATGGCAGACCTGACGGGCTCATTTGCATTATGTGGAAATGATCTTTGGGGGTGTGAGGCTGTTGATAAAGGAAAGCCTTTAGCATCTGTGTCTTTTTCACAAGGCTGAAGCACCCGCTGGCTTTGTTCCATGTTGAACAGACATTTAGAGACATCTCTTTCTATTGATTTTATTTCATTTTATTTTTTCGAGATGGAGTCTTGCTCTGTCATCCAGGCTGCAGTGCACAGGCACGATCTTGGCTCACTGTGACCTCCGCCTCCTGGGTCCAAGCGATTCTCCTGCCTCAGCCTCCTGAGTAGCTGGGATTGCAGGCGCGCACCACCACGCCTGGCTAATTTTTTTTATTTTTAGTAGAGACAGGGTTTCGCCATGTTGGTCAGGCTAGTCTCGAAAGTTTGACCTCAAGTCATCTACCCACCTCGGCCTCCCAAAGTGTTGGGATTACAGGTGTAAGCCACTGTGCCCAGCAGGAGACGTCCCTTAATAAACCTGGTTTGACCAAAGAGTTATCTCTGGAGAGGTCATTTTTTTTTTTTTTTTTTTCCTGACAGCATTCTTTGGTGATCACAGAAGACCTCCAAGGCTGTTCGGGAAAGAGGGGCCAGCTGACTTGCTGGTGCTGGGAGAAATTAGCCCCCATCATCAAAAAGACTTTCTACTGCTTATTGTAAAATTTAAAAACTCTCGGGGAATACTGTGACCCTGACTTTAAAGCATGCATCTAAACAACCCAAATGTCAGTTGATATAAATGAATAAACAAAATGTGATATATACATACAATGAAATATTATTAACCTTAAAAAGGAATGAAACTCAGACAGGTGCTTCAACACGATGGAGTTTGCAGACATTATGCTGAGTGAGACAGGCCATACGCAAAAGGACCAATACTCCACGTATGTGAGATACTGACAATGGTCAAACTCATGGAGATAGAAAGTAGAATGGTGGTTAGCAGGGTGGAGGAGAGAGGAATGGGGAGTTATTGTTTAATAGTAAAATGAGCTATGAGGTTTCAGCTGGGGGTGATGAAAGGGTTCTAGAGCAGATAGAGGCAATGATTGCCCCAAGTGCCTCATAGGAGTGGAGTCATACGCTATTTGTCTTTTTGTGACTGGCTTATTTCACTTAGCATGATGTCCTCAAGGTTTCTCCGTATTGTAGTATGCGTTAGAATTTCCTTCCTTTCTAAGGCTGTATAATATCTTGTGTGTATATGCCGCATTTTATTTTTTCTATTCATCCATCAATGGGCTCCTGGGTTGCTTCCACATTTTGGCTATTGTAAATAAAGTTGCGATGAGCTTCACGTCCCTGCTTTCAGTTTTTTGGGGGTATGTACCCAGAAGCAGAATTGCTTGATCATATGGTAATTCTATTTTTAGTTTTGTGTGGAAACTCCACACCATTTTCCACAGTGGCTGAATCATTTTACATTCCTACCAGCAGGGCTCAAGGCTCCCAGTTTCTCTGGGGTCCTCATCCTTGCCCACACTTGTTCTTTTCTTTTTCTTTTTTTTTTTTTTTTAAAGTAGCCATCCTAGTGTATATGAAATGGTATCTCCTTGTAGTTTTGGTTCGCATTTCTCTAATGATTTAGTGATGTTGAGCATCTTCTTATGCACTCACTGGCCATTTGTATATCCTCTTTGGAGAAATGTCTATTCTGGTATAAAATGGTAAATTTTATGTTATATACATGTTACAACGATAAAAACAATCTGAATCTCTTTTTATTTTTTTTCCACTTTGTCTACTGTTACTACAGCAGTTTTCAGAAATCATACATGAATTGCTTTTTCATGTATGCTATCAATTTGTTTACTTGAGAATACAAGTTGGTCTCAAAACAATCTCAGCAAAAGGTGCATGTGTGTGTGTGTGTATGTTAGAGTATAGGAGGAGCTAGGTTACAACTGTGTATAAGAAGAACAGATAAAGCTGAGGTGTTAAAAACTGAGGTGGAGAAGAAGGCACCCAGCTGCTGGGCTGTTCTCTTTATTTCCTCCACATGTGGATTTTGGAGAAAATTGCGAATGTCCTATTTCAAAAAATTCAAAGTCCAAGGTACAGTGCACCCAACCTTAGTAAATTTTAAGTGTTAAACTTTAGGTAAAGGTGAATATGATGGTTAATATTAAGTGTCAACTTGATTGGATTGAAGGATGCCTAGATGGCTGGTAAAGTATTGTTTCTGGGTGTGTCTGTGAGGGTGTTGCCAGAGGAGATTAACAGTTGAGTCAGTGGACTGGGAGAGGAAGACCCATCCTCAACGTGGGTGTGTACCATCCAATCACCTGCCAGCATGGCTAGAACAAAGTAGGCAGAAGATGGGATAAGCTGGCTTGCTGGGTCTTCCGGATTTCATCATTCTCCAGTGCTGAATGCTTCCTGCCCTTGGACATCAGACTCCAGGTTCCTCAGCATTTGGACTCTTGGACTTACACCAGTGGTTTGCCGGGGCCTTCGACCACAGACTGAAGGCTGCACTGTCAGCTTCCCTGCTTTTGAGGCTTTTGGACTTGGACTGACCCACTGCTGGCTTCTTTCTTACACCGCTTGTAGATGACCTATCGTGGGACTTCACCTTGTGATCGTGTGAGCCAATTCTCCCTAATAAACTCCCTTTCATATATACACATATCCTATTAGTTCTGTCCCTCTGGAGAACCCTGACTAATACAGTGGGTGTACAAGCATTTGTCACCTATATGATTATAAAAGTGAAATTCATTCATTCATTTCAAAAATATTTATGAGCACATGATGTGTCAGGCACTGGGAACAAAAATGAATTAAGTATAACCTCTCACACTCCAAAAGCAGGACTGGTTACGTAATTTGTAGGGCTC
>NW_012104554.1:536609-565523 GCF_000951045.1 Mandrillus leucophaeus
TTTTTTTTTTTTTTTAAAGTAGCCATCCTAGTGTATATGAAATGGTATCTCCTTGTAGTTTTGGTTCGCATTTCTCTAATGATTTAGTGATGTTGAGCATCTTCTTATGCACTCACTGGCCATTTGTATATCCTCTTTGGAGAAATGTCTATTCTGGTATAAAATGGTAAATTTTATGTTATATACATGTTACAACGATAAAAACAATCTGAATCTCTTTTTATTTTTTTTCCACTTTGTCTACTGTTACTACAGCAGTTTTCAGAAATCATACATGAATTGCTTTTTCATGTATGCTATCAATTTGTTTACTTGAGAATACAAGTTGGTCTCAAAACAATCTCAGCAAAAGGTGCATGTGTGTGTGTGTGTATGTTAGAGTATAGGAGGAGCTAGGTTACAACTGTGTATAAGAAGAACAGATAAAGCTGAGGTGTTAAAAACTGAGGTGGAGAAGAAGGCACCCAGCTGCTGGGCTGTTCTCTTTATTTCCTCCACATGTGGATTTTGGAGAAAATTGCGAATGTCCTATTTCAAAAAATTCAAAGTCCAAGGTACAGTGCACCCAACCTTAGTAAATTTTAAGTGTTAAACTTTAGGTAAAGGTGAATATGATGGTTAATATTAAGTGTCAACTTGATTGGATTGAAGGATGCCTAGATGGCTGGTAAAGTATTGTTTCTGGGTGTGTCTGTGAGGGTGTTGCCAGAGGAGATTAACAGTTGAGTCAGTGGACTGGGAGAGGAAGACCCATCCTCAACGTGGGTGTGTACCATCCAATCACCTGCCAGCATGGCTAGAACAAAGTAGGCAGAAGATGGGATAAGCTGGCTTGCTGGGTCTTCCGGATTTCATCATTCTCCAGTGCTGAATGCTTCCTGCCCTTGGACATCAGACTCCAGGTTCCTCAGCATTTGGACTCTTGGACTTACACCAGTGGTTTGCCGGGGCCTTCGACCACAGACTGAAGGCTGCACTGTCAGCTTCCCTGCTTTTGAGGCTTTTGGACTTGGACTGACCCACTGCTGGCTTCTTTCTTACACCGCTTGTAGATGACCTATCGTGGGACTTCACCTTGTGATCGTGTGAGCCAATTCTCCCTAATAAACTCCCTTTCATATATACACATATCCTATTAGTTCTGTCCCTCTGGAGAACCCTGACTAATACAGTGGGTGTACAAGCATTTGTCACCTATATGATTATAAAAGTGAAATTCATTCATTCATTTCAAAAATATTTATGAGCACATGATGTGTCAGGCACTGGGAACAAAAATGAATTAAGTATAACCTCTCACACTCCAAAAGCAGGACTGGTTACGTAATTTGTAGGGCTCAGTGCAAAAGGAAAATGTGATGCATATTAGAGAATCATTAAGAATTTCAAGGCAATGACAGCAGAGAATTAAACCAACCACAAGGGCGTTCTAAGTGTGGTGGTGGGAGTTTGTGGGGCTTATAAAACTGCACAAGTCTCAGGCCTGTGAAGCCAGCCCTGCTGCAGTGGTCAGATGGGTGGCAAAAATGCTGGACTCAGTCTGTTGACAGCCTTGGGAGAGGAGCCCTGGACAGTGAGGCTCACAAGCCTTGTCCAAGGGCTTCTCATTGCCACAAGTACATTGCATCCCCCTTTGATTTAAGTAGATCTCTTTTACCTTTGAACATACATTGAACACTTGTCTATGGCAGTTCAGTAAATGTTCTTGTTGCCAATATCCTCTGTATAATCAGATTATAATCTTGTATTATTCAATTTTTGAAGTCTCATCTCTACTCATCCTCATTTTTCTTCCCAGTAGTGTGCCAGGGAATTAGTAGGTGCTCAATATACAGTTGACTCTCGGGCAACATGGGTTTGAACTTACACATTGTTAAGTTGTTAACAAACCCATGGTCAACTGTATAGTGGTGGGCCCACTTGTATGTGGATTTTCTTCTGCCTCTGCCACACCTGAGACAGCAAGACCACCCCTCCTCTTCCTCCTCCCACTCAACCTGCTCAACATGAGGACAATGAAGATGAAGACTTTTATGATGATCCAATTCCACTTAATGAATGGTAAATGCATTTTCTCTTCCTTCTGATTTTCATAATAACATTTTCTTTCTCTAACTTAGTTTGTTATAAGAATATAGTATATAGTGCTGATATGGTTTGGCTCTGTGTTCCTACCCAAATCTCATCTCAAATTATAATCCCCACGTGTTGAGGGAGTGATCTGGTGGGAAGTGATTGGATCATGGGGGCAGTTTCCCCCATGCTGTTCTCATGACAGTGAGTGAGTCCTTATGAAATCTGATGGTTTAAAAGTGTTTGGTGGTTCCCCCTCATTTTCTCACTCTGGTTCCTCCTCACTTTCTCTCTCTCTCTCTCTCTCTCTCTCTCTCCTGCTACCATGTAAGAGGTGCCTTGCTTCCCCTTCCCCTTCCACCATGATTGTAAGTTTCCTGAGGCCTCCCCAGCCATGTGGAACTGTGAGTCAATTAAACCTCTTTTGTTTATAAGTTATCCAGTCTCAGGTAGTTCTTCATAGCAGTGTGAAAATGGACTAATACAAATACAAAATATGTGCTAATTAACTTTTCATGTTATTGAAAAGGCTTCTGGTCAAGAGTAAGCTATTATTAGTAGTTACGTTTTTAGGGGTCAAAAGTTACATGCAGACTACTGACTGCACAGAGGGTCAGGGCCCCTAACCCTCACATTGATCACGGGTCAGCTGTATACTTATTAAAAGCTTTAATATTTCATTCTGAATAAAATGTGGGTAGGATAAGGATGATGATGGAAGCTGATTTACTACCAGGAGAAATATAATTATGAGAACTATGATTTACCTACTATTACTGGGCACTGAGTTAGGTACTTCATAGAAATGTTCTAACTTAATGCTTATAAAAAGCTTATAAAATAAGTAATTTTGTCTTCATTTCGGAGATGAGAAATTGAGGTTCAGTGCGACTGAGGAACTTGCTTAAGTTCACATAAGTTGTCAGTGATGGAACAGGGATTCAAACCTAACTCCAAAACCTCGGGAATTTCTAACCTGCTAGGCCCTGTCTTCCTGTCCCTAGCTGCAGACCTCTATGTTTTCTAAAATTTGATGAACAGAAATTGTTCTGAACAGTGAAAAACACAACTTTTCCATCTTGATGCCATATTTGGAAATGCATGTTATAATTTCTGAACATAGAATCGAAAATTTCAGGGAGATAGTATTTCAGTGTGCATATTAATAGTACCTACTTTAATTTGATTACAATTTATTGAGCAACGACTAAGTGTAGGACACTGCTAGATGCTGTGGGAGATACAGGATGAACAGACAGAGAAATGGCCCTCAAAGAGAAGAGTAAGACAAGCACACAAATGGATAGAGCAGAACAGGAAATTGTGCGTCCACATTATGACACGCAAATAAAGTATGTTTGCCTAGAAAGATCAGGGTAAGCTTCCTGAAGAAGATGGCATTAAGGGTTGGCCTTGAACAATGGCAAGATTCTGGTAGAAGTGGCTGGGGGCTGTTCACACAGGAGCAAGGAGAGGCAGCATGGTGCCTCTCATCTGGAGAGAGGGAAGAGCAGGCCATGCTTAGGAAGGTAAATCAGGTCTCCTTTATGGCAGGCCTGGGACCACGACTGAGGCAGTTGTACTCAATTCAATAAGGAGAGCCTTTGGCAAGTTTTAACTGGAGAAAAACATGATAAAAGCTGGGCACTAGGAGATAGATGCTGGCATCTGTGGGAGGGATGACTGGAAGTCAAAGCTGAGAAGGAAGACGTGAGGTCAGTCCAGGTGAGAGACAGTGATGACTTGAACTTGGGTGGGCTGAAGGGATGTTTTATAGACCTTTGAAAAGATGTTTTTCCATTAAAATAAAAGAAAACCCTGTGAAGCAGAGATCACATATATGCAAAATACTCTTGTTTGATGGAGTTTTTGGAAGTGAGTCAATTTCAAGATACCATCGCTATTATTCAGCCTGAGGATATTTGCCTACAATTCTTGTTGGCTCCTGTGGGATCTGGCTCCCCTTGACTCCTGGCAGCAGCCTGGGCTGTCAGGAAAACAGCCATTGCGCAACAAGGCGGAACCCACCGTGTGTTAAACCTCTGCAGTTATGTGGCTTCCTCTGGAACATTCCACCCTGCTTGGGCAACCAGACAGTTCAAAACGCGCAAGTATTTTAAGTAAGAGATCATTTACACGGGATAGAAGATCAGATTAACCAAACCTGCAAATCAAGTCTCCTTTAGAAATCGTTGACTCTTCCAGCACCCAAGGCCACCAGGGCAGCACTAAAGCAAGGGCCAACATCCTAAGACCTGGAGGTCCTGGGAGAAGGTGCCTTAAAGGCAGGGCCCTTTCCCTGGCTTCCTATGATACTTCTTATAACTGGAAGTATGTCATTCATTATAGGAGACATCACAGTGATAATGCACAGGGGTTTGGGAGCCAAGGAGGAGAAAAGACAGATAAAAATATGACCCATTAGTATAGCCAAAAGTAACTAAAATGGGCCAGGCGGCTCACGCCTGTAATCCCAGCACTTTGAGAGGCCAAGATGGGTGGATCACCTGAGGTCAAGAGTTCGAGACCAACCTGGCCAACATGGTGAAATCCCATCTGTACTAAAAATGCAAAAATTAGCAGGGCATGGTGGCGTGTGCCTGTAGTCCCAGCTACTCGTGAGGCCGAGGCAGGAGAACCACTTGAACCCGGAAGACAGAGGTTGCAGTGAGCTAAGAATGCGCAACTGCACTCCAGCCTGGGCGACAGAGTAAGACTCCATCTCAAAACAAAACAAAACAAAAGTAACTATAATGATTATTTGTTTGTGAGATGTCAGCAGACTGGAAAACACCACGCCAAGCAAGAAGCCATGGTGGAGCACAGGACGCTGTAATTCTCATCCTGCCTGATTCGCTAATGCATTTGGGAGCTATGGAGACCACAGAGCAGTGTCTGCAGCGAAGGAAAGCTGAGTGGGCCATCTATTACCTCCAAGAACAGAAAATGCAGTAAATTCAGAAAAAGCAATACTTCACAATGTCGACCTGTACATAAGGCTGCATAATGCTTTCAGGAGAAAGGATGTGGAAAAACAGCTGCTGGGTGCTGGGTGGTGGAGACTGGCAGAACTGATTTATATCAATAGGTGTGGATGTGTTCCAGCTATTCAGCTAAGAGTGACAAAACTAGTCCAGTTCTTGGTGCAAAAAAGGAGATCTGGGGCAGCTGAATGATGAAGCAGGTGTGACTGATTCAGAAGTCTGGGTTGGCTTTTCTTTCTTAGCGTGTCCACCAGGGCTTCTAAGCCAGCTCCAGATTTACAGCATCCTTTCTTTTTGTCTTTAGCAGTCTGTGGGAGGGAAGCTGTGGGAGGGACTATGGGCTCCAGTCCACATGATCCCTACAGGAACCCTCCTGGCCCTCCACCCCTAGAAAATTATGGGAGGAGCAATTCCAGCCCATCTTTCTAGTCTTCCTTGGGAAAATGGGGAGAGGGCACAAAGCCCCCTCCCTCAACACTTTCTGCCTGCCCCCAATGGCACCCATCCCCCTCCCCTCCACTCAGCTGGGAGTGCCTGCCCCACCATTGCTTGCTCTGTGACCAGGGTGTGACTTCAAATCAAGGGGAACGAGAAGACACTCCTCTTGGTCTTGGATCTAGGACAAGTCTTAAAACCAGCCTTCTGGGCAAGAATGCCATTCGTGCAATCTTTGATCCTCCTGGATGATTTCTCCATTGGTTTGGAATCCAAAGAGGAAAAGTGGGATTCACCAACACCTTCAAATCCCCAAGGCTGTGGAGAAATCCTGGAAGCCAACCCTGAGCAACAGTAACACTTTCCTTGTTTTCTTTGCCTATTAGCCTATTAAAGAACAAGCTCAGAATTTATCACTGAGAGCACACCTATTGTTGCCCAAAACAGAAGTCTATAGTGTAGCAGGTTGGGAAGTCTTAAAAGGTATGAATAATACCTTCTAGAGAAGTAGTCAGGAGCTGTCTCTTATACACATCTAGATGTGTATAAGAGACAGACAATATACAATACAAATACAAAATATGTGCTAATTAACTTTTCATGTTATTGAAAAGGCTTCTGGTCAAGAGTAAGCTATTATTAGTAGTTACGTTTTTAGGGGTCAAAAGTTACATGCAGACTACTGACTGCACAGAGGGTCAGGGCCCCTAACCCTCACATTGATCACGGGTCAGCTGTATACTTATTAAAAGCTTTAATATTTCATTCTGAATAAAATGTGGGTAGGATAAGGATGATGATGGAAGCTGATTTACTGCTAGGAGAAATATAATTATGAGAACTATGATTTACCTACTATTACTGGGCACTGAGTTAGGTACTTCATAGAAATGTTCTAACTTAATGCTTATAAAAAGCTTATAAAATAAGTAATTTTGTCTTCATTTCGGAGAGGAGAAATTGAGGTTCAGTGCGACTGAGGAACTTGCTTAAGTTCACATAAGTTGTCAGTGATGGAACAGGGATTCAAACCTAACTCCAAAACCTCGGGAATTTCTAACCTGCTAGGCCCTGTCTTCCTGTCCCTAGCTGCAGACCTCTATGTTTTCTAAAATTTGATGAACAGAAATTGTTCTGAACAGTGAAAAACACAACTTTTCCATCTTGATGCCATATTTGGAAATGCATGTTATAATTTCTGAACATAGAATCGAAAATTTCAGGGAGATAGTATTTCAGTGTGCATATTAATAGTACCTACTTTAATTTGATTACAATTTATTGAGCAACTACTAAGTGTAGGACACTGCTAGATGCTGTGGGAGATACAGGATGAACAGACAGAGAAATGGCCCTCAAAGAGAAGAGTAAGACAAGCACACAAATGGATAGAGCAGAACAGGAAATTGTGCGTCCACATTATGACACGCAAATAAAGTATGTTTGCCTAGAAAGATCAGGGTAAGCTTCCTGAAGAAGATGGCATTAAGGGTTGGCCTTGAACAATGGCAAGATTCTGGTAGAAGTGGCTGGGGGCTGTTCACACAGGAGCAAGGAGAGGCAGCATGGTGCCTGTCATCTGGAGAGAGGGAAGAGCAGGCCATGCTTAGGAAGGTAAATCAGGTCTCCTTTATGGCAGGCCTGGGACCATGACTGAGGCACTTGTACTCAATTCAATAAGGAGAGCCTTTGGCAAGTTTTAACTGGAGAAAAACATGATAAAAGCTGGGCACTAGGAGATAGATGCTGGCATCTGTGGGAGGGATGACTGGAAGTCAAAGCTGAGAAGGAAGACGTGAGGTCAGTCCAGGTGAGAGACAGTGATGACTTGAACTTGGGTGGGCTGAAGGGATGTTTTATAGACCTTTGAAAAGATGTTTTTCCATTAAAATAAAAGAAAACCCTGTGAAGCAGAGATCACATATATGCAAAATACTCTTGTTTGATGGAGTTTTTGGAAGTGAGTCAATTTCAAGATACCATCGCTATTATTCAGCCTGAGGATATTTGCCTACAATTCTTGTTGGCTCCTGTGGGATCTGGCTCCCCTTGACTCCTGGCAGCAGCCTGGGCTGTCAGGAAAACAGCCATTGCGCAACAAGGCGGAACCCACCGTGTGTTAAACCTCTGCAGTTATGTGGCTTCCTCTGGAACATTCCACCCTGCTTGGGCAACCAGACAGTTCAAAACGCGCAAGTATTTTAAGTAAGAGATCATTTACACGGGATAGAAGATCAGATTAACCAAACCTGCAAATCAAGTCTCCTTTAGAAATCGTTGACTCTTCCAGCACCCAAGGCCACCAGGGCAGCACTAAAGCAAGGGCCAACATCCTAAGACCTGGAGGTCCTGGGAGAAGGTGCCTTAAAGGCAGGGCCCTTTCCCTGGCTTCCTATGATACTTCTTATAACTGGAAGTATGTCATTCATTATAGGAGACATCACAGTGATAATGCACAGGGGTTTGGGAGCCAAGGAGGAGAAAAGACAGATAAAAATATGACCCATTAGTATAGCCAAAAGTAACTAAAATGGGCCAGGCGGCTCACGCCTGTAATCCCAGCACTTTGAGAGGCCAAGATGGGTGGATCACCTGAGGTCAAGAGTTCGAGACCAACCTGGCCAACATGGTGAAATCCCATCTGTACTAAAAATGCAAAAATTAGCAGGGCATGGTGGCGTGTGCCTGTAGTCCCAGCTACTCGTGAGGCCGAGGCAGGAGAACCACTTGAACCCGGAAGACAGAGGTTGCAGTGAGCTAAGAATGCGCAACTGCACTCCAGCCTGGGCGACAGAGTAAGACTCCATCTCAAAACAAAACAAAACAAAAGTAACTATAATGATTATTTGTTTGTGAGATGTCAGCAGACTGGAAAACACCACGCCAAGCAAGAAGCCATGGTGGAGCACAGGACGCTGTAATTCTCATCCTGCCTGATTCGCTAATGCATTTGGGAGCTATGGAGACCACAGAGCAGTGTCTGCAGCGAAGGAAAGCTGAGTGGGCCATCTATTACCTCCAAGAACAGAAAATGCAGTAAATTCAGAAAAAGCAATACTTCACAATGTCGACCTGTACATAAGGCTGCATAATGCTTTCAGGAGAAAGGATGTGGAAAAACAGCTGCTGGGTGCTGGGTGGTGGAGACTGGCAGAACTGATTTATATCAATAGGTGTGGATGTGTTCCAGCTATTCAGCTAAGAGTGACAAAACTAGTCCAGTTCTTGGTGCAAAAAAGGAGATCTGGGGCAGCTGAATGATGAAGCAGGTGTGACTGATTCAGAAGTCTGGGTTGGCTTTTCTTTCTTAGCGTGTCCACCAGGGCTTCTAAGCCAGCTCCAGATTTACAGCATCCTTTCTTTTTGTCTTTAGCAGTCTGTGGGAGGGAAGCTGTGGGAGGAACTGTGGGCTCTAGTCCACATGATCCCTACAGGAACCCTCCTGGCCCTCCACCCCTAGAAAATTATGGGAGGAGCAATTCCAGCCCATCTTTCTAGTCTTCCTTGGGAAAATGGGGAGAGGGCACAAAGCCCCCTCCCTCAACACTTTCTGCCTGCCCCCAATGGCACCCATCCCCCTCCCCTCCACTCAGCTGGGAGTGCCTGCCCCACCATTGCTTGCTCTGTGACCAGGGTGTGACTTCAAATCAAGGGGAACGAGAAGACACTCCTCTTGGTCTTGGATCTAGGACAAGTCTTAAAACCAGCCTTCTGGGCAAGAATGCCATTCGTGCAATCTTTGATCCTCCTGGATGATTTCTCCATTGGTTTGGAATCCAAAGAGGAAAAGTGGGATTCACCAACACCTTCAAATCCCCAAGGCTGTGGAGAAATCCTGGAAGCCAACCCTGAGCAACAGTAACACTTTCCTTGTTTTCTTTGCCTATTAGCCTATTAAAGAACAAGCTCAGAATTTATCACTGAGAGCACACCTATTGTTGCCCAAAACAGAAGTCTATAGTGTAGCAGGTTGGGAAGTCTTAAAAGGTATGAATAATACCTTCTAGAGAAGTAGTCAGGAGCTTCCTCCCCAAATACTCCCCAAGTACTCAGTATTCTGTTCCTATGGTAGATGCCGGGATGCACACCCTGGTCCCCTTATTAGACCAGTGCACCCCCACACAGCTGCTGGGAGTGCTGGCTGCTGCCCGATCTCAGGCACACTCTTTCTGGAGAATCGTCCTCAGCCAGTGGGAGCCTCCTCAGCCAGAGACACTTGGGAGAACCCCTCACCCTCAGGAGTTGTCTGCACCAGTGGCTGGTAGACACAGGGTTAGAAAGCCCTGGCCCCCTTGCCTTGAGGTTGGACAATTCCTTGGTGCTGGTCATGCTCCAGAGCTCCCCATGGGATGGGGCTGAGGCTAGACTTCAGCTGAACTCACATCTCTATCTTCTTCCTCTGTCTCACCTGCTTCCCTAACTCCTTTATATCCTTCTGAAATCTGTTCACACAACAATACCAATCTCATAGGCTCTGCTCCTAGGGAACCATCTCTGAGATGATACCCAAATAGGAAATTTTTCTTTTCCTAATCACGATCCTTGGAGAATGTAGGAACTGACTGATCACTCTTTGCAACTGCCTCATAATTTGAAGTCCTTTTAAGTGCCTACTCCATGAACCACTATTTATGGCTTGATTTTTAACATCAGCACTGCCCAGGATATGGGGGTCTAGATTTGAACTCCTTCAGCAGGAACGGGACCATGAAGAGATTCTCTCTCAGTGCATCACTGCTACAATTAACCAGAACAAAGATGTATGATTTCACCATCGCAAAGTTCTTTCTTATTTGTATATGATTTACTTGCATAACTCCATGGGAGAAAGTTGTATTTTTTTTAAATGAGGAAACTTAAAGTAAATACAGCTTAGGTGGGTTTCTTAAGTTCCTGGAGCAAGCTAAAGACACGACCGGAATAGCAAAGACTAGAAACAGAGTTTCTGACCTTCAGTCTTAGGCTCATTTCATGACCTCTATCCCTGCCCCAACCTATGCCCTTCTTGTATGGACCAAGATGCTTTATGATGCTGTATCAGTGGTGAACTGTGTTTGGCTGATAACAAGAGAAACCCCAGATGGTGGTTTGAGCACCCAATGCTTAATTCCTTCACAACCCAAGAGGTCTGGGAGGGAAGCAGCCTGGGGTTGGCAGGCAGCTTCACAGTCATCAGAGTCTTAGAGTCCTTTAGACTTTCTGTCCCTGCATCTGGGCTATGTCCCTTATTTTCTTGGTCCCAGATAGTTACTGGAGCCCAGGCCACCATAAGCAAGTTCTAGATAGTGGGATGGAGGAAGGAAAGAAGAGAGGCCTCTTTCCTCTCTGTAAGGAGGCTTCCTGGAAGTCTCACTCAACACTTCTGTTCGTGTTTTATTGGCCAGACACATGGCCACACCTAGAGCCTAGCGAAGTTTAAGCCTCAGAGCCATTCAGTTGCTGGAGTCCCTTCCAAATGTTTATGCCTAGTTTTGTATTCTTAATTTTATATTATTTTCAATGATTTTCAGGAACAATTTGTAGAGCGACCCTCTTGGACATAGGAAAGAGCTAAAAGCAGGGAACTCGATGAGATTTATTGTGCCAGTTTTGTTTTAGGGGCATTAAACCAGAGACTGCATGATACATAATAACAGTTTGGTAGAAAGCATGGAGGTGGTTTTCAAATACAGTCATGCACCACGTAACAACGTTTTGGTCAATGATGGACTGCCTATGCTATGAGGGTCCCATAAGATTATAAAACTATATTTTTGCTGTACCTTTTCTGTGATTAGATATGTTTAGATGCACAAATACTTACCGTTGTGTTATGGTTGCCTGCAGTGCTCAGTAGAGTAACAGATGGTACAGGTTTGTAGCCTGGGAGCAGTAGGTGACACTTACAGCCAGCCTAAGTGTGTAGTAGCTGTACCATCTAGATTTGTGTAAGTACACTCTATGAGGTTTGCACATGAGGAAATCGCCTAACGATGCATTTTTTCACAATGTATCCTGTTGTTAAGCCATGCAGGACTGTAGTTATTTCTTATATCAGTCCTGGAACAGTATAGAGTCACATTTTTAAATACCATACTTTGTTGAATTTAAGACACCATTGATAATAGATACATCATCATTCTATGTATCAGTAAGAAAAGGGAAACATTGCCAAATACATTATGAGTTTCCATAGACTATAAAATTCATTTTAAATTAAAAGACGTTAAAATGAAAAAAAGGGCACATCATAGTATCAGTTTTATATGGTGGTAACCATTCAATGAATACATTTCTATAGGGAGATAAAATAATATAATATGGAATGTAAGCTCTCTGGTGACGTAAGAACATGGATAGAATTTAAAGAATGTTCATTTGAGTTGTTAGCTAACTGGATAGAGATATATAGTGCCACAGAAGAAAAAATCTCTGAGAATCTCATATGTAGTTCTGTGACCAAACTGTCTGAAGCAGCTTTCTGGAGTCTGAGTTGATAAGACTTCACCAGCTATGCTTTCTGAGTCCAGCGGATACGTATGAGGCCCCTGTGAGACACAGGTTGGTGAGGGGCCTTGGAGCATTGTCCTGGGTGATATTGTGATTTTCCCCCTAATGTGGGTGAAATCTTAGGTTGCATAACCTATTTCTCTAAAAACAATGCCTGTTGCATCTCACAAGGTTTTGAGAAAATCAAATAAATTCGTCGCTTTTGAAAAAGCATGCTAGAGAGGCAAGTGGGAAAGAAAATCAACTGCTCGTATACAAAATAATAACACAACAACAACAGTGAACATCAATGAGTGCTTTCTCTGGGTCAAGTGTGCTGTAAAGGTGACAGCATGTACTGTTGGTAGCCAACAAATAGCTATTCTTTGCTTGCTTCTTCCTGGCTAGCAGAGCCTGCTTTCCAAAGAAAGGAGCGAAAAATCTCAGATAGTCATTGTCTCATCTTTCTGTTCATCTGGGGCAGTAGTTCTCAGAGTATAGAGATACTTAGGGGTCCCTGAGATACTTTCATAAGTTTTCAAGGTCAAAGTTATTTTCAAAATTTTATATATTCAGTGGGGAATACACATATCTAACAAAATATACATATCTAATTATTTCAAGATATTATTTGCCTTTTTTACTGCATAGTCATTTGTACTGATGTTGGAAAAGCAATGGTGGGAAAAACTACTGGTGGCTCAGCACAAATCCTGACAAAAAACGGTAGTCACTGTATTCTTTACAACACGGAGTAAAAGAAAGCATTTTACTGGGATGTAGAAGTAAAAGTTAATTTTGTTACATCTCAACCCTTCTTTTGGGAAGTACACATAAAGCATTTCTTTTTTGTTTTTTCTTTGTTTTCTTTTTGAGATGGAGTCTCACTCTGTCACCCAGGCTGGAGTGTAATGGTGTGATCTTGGCTCACTGTGACCTCTGCCTTCTGGGTTCAAGCAATTCTCCTGCCTCAGCCTCACGAGTAGGGGGGACTACAGGCGCCTTCCACCATGCCCAGCTAATTTTTGTATTTTTAGTAGAGACAGGGTTTCACCATGTTGGCCAGGATGGTCTCGATCTCTTGACCTTGTGATCCACCCACCTCAGCCTCCCAAAGTGCTGGGATTACAGGTGTGAACCACCCGGCCCACATAAAGCATTTCTACTGCATAGGCTATGATGGTTGTCTTGTGGAAAAGCACTTAGGTGATTGAGTTGCTAGCTAAATTAGCTATTTGTTTGTTTGTTTTTCACAGAACAATATTTTTGCTTGACATAACAACTGACAGACAAATATGGTTATTCAAGTTTGGGTATTTGATAGAAATGGTCTCAGAAAATGAAATGAGTTTTTCCAGTGAAGGAAAACAATATGAGTTAATCATGTCAATGAAGACAATATTTGATGCCAATGATAAAATTCAAGCTTTCTAAGGAAATTAGAATGAAATTGGTCATGATATTTATGAAGGTGATATTTTTATATTATATATTGAAATGTGTCAATATTTGGAAGATCTGCGAAACTCATTAAACCAATATTTTCCAAATGACCAGTGCGTAATGTTACAAAATTTGAAAAAGTAATTGAGTATGAAACATTCATTGATGATTTCAGATTTCATATGGCTATTTACCTTTTTTTTTTTTTTTTGAGAGGGAGTTTTGCTCTTTTTGCCCGGGGTGGCACAATCTCAGTTCACTGCAACCTCCGCCTCCTGGGTCCAAGCAATTCTTTTGCCTCAGCTTCCCAAGTAGCTGGGAATACAGACATGCCCCACCACACCTGACTAATTTTATATTTTTAGTAGAGATGGGGTTTCTCCATGTTGGTCAGGCTAGTCTCAAACTCCCAACCTCAGGTAATCTGCCTGCCTTGGCCTCCCAAAGTGCTGGGATTACAGGTGTGAGCCACCGTGCCCAGCTGGCAATTTACCTTTAAGAAACTACAACTTGTCAAGTTTTGGTGTAATCTACAGCAGAATCTTCACCATGATCTGAAAAGGCTGTTAATATACTCTTGCCTTTCCAACTACTCCTCTGTGTGTAGTGGAACAAAAAACTAGAGAAACAGAACCAATTCTATATATATAGTCATGTCTTGGTATCTGTGTGGGATTGGTTCCAGGATCTCCCTTGGATACCAAAATCTGTAGTTGCTCAAGTCCCTGATACAAAATGGCATAGTATTTGCCATCTTCCCTATACACATCCTCTCGTATACTTTAAATCATCTTTGGATTACTTATAATACCTAATACAATGTAAATGCTATGTAAATAGTTGTTGTTTTATTTAGGGAATAAGGACAAGAAACAGAAGTCTATACATGTTCAGTACAGATGCATTTCTTTCTCAAATATTTTTGATCTGCAGTTGGTTGAATCCATGGATGCAGAATCCATGGACATAGAGGGCCAACTGTGTATGTATACATGCATATATGAAGATATTCAGTATAGGAATTGGCTCATGCAGTTATGGAGGCCAAGAAATCCCGTGATCTGCAAGTTAGAGAACCAGGGATGTTGGTGGTGTAATTCAGCCTAAAGCTGAAGACCTGAGAATGAAGGGCAATTGTGCCAGTCCCTGATATGGTTTGTCTGTGTCCCCACCCAAATCTCATGTTGAATTGTAATTCCCGTTGTTGGAGGAAGGGCCTGCTGTGAGGTGATTGAATGATGGAGGCACACTCCTCACTTGCTGTTCTCATGATAGTGAGTGAGTTCTCTTGTGACCTGGTTGTTTAAAAGTGTATAGGACCTCTCCCTTTGCCCTCTTCCTCCTTCTCTGGCCATGTAAAACGTGCCTGCTTCCCCTTCACCTTCTGCCATGATTTTAAGTTTTCTGAGGCCTCCCCAGCCATGCTTTCTGTACAGCTTGTGGAACTGTGAGTCAATTCAACCTCTTTTCTTCATAAATTACCCAGTCTTAGATCTTTATAGCAAGATGAGAATAGACTAATATAGTCTCAGTCCAAATCTGAAAGCCCAAGAACCAGAAGGGCAAATGTGTCAAAGCAAAGATGGATGCCTCAGCCCAAGCAGGAGAGTGTATTTACCTTCGTCCCCAATTTGTTCTGTTGGATCATGCCCACCCACGTTGGGGAAGGCCATATGCTTTATTCAGTTCACCAATGCAAATGCTAGTCCGTTCTGGAAACACCATCACAGACACACCCGGAATCATATTTTACCAGTTATCTGGGCATCCCTAAGCTCAGGCAAGTTTGGCATATAAAATTAACCATCTAAGCATCTCAGAGGCCATATTGGGTCAGGGTGGACCCCAAACCCAATGACTGATGTCTTTTGTTGTTGTTGAGACGAAGTCTCACTCTTGTCCCCCAGGCTGGAGTGTAATGGCGTAATCTCAGCTCACTGCAACCTTCACCTCCTGGGTTCAAGCAATTCTCCTGCCTCAGCCTCCTGAGTAGCTGGGATTACAAGCACCTGCCACCATGCCTGGCTAATTTTTGTATTTTTAGTAGAGACAGGGTTTCACCATGTTGGCTAGGTTGGTCTTGAATTCCTGAACTCAGGTGATCCACCCACCTTGGCCTCCCAAAGTGCTGGAATTACAGGCATGAGCCACCACGCCTGGCCAACCGATGTCTTTATAAGAGAGAGACAGTAGGATACAGAAAGGTGGAGACACAAGGAAGACGACTATGTGAAGATAAGGCAGAGATTGGAGTGATGCAACTACAAATTGAGGAATGCCAAAGGTGGCCAGGAGCCACCAAAAGCCAGGGGGAGACAAAGTAGGATCCTCCCTGAGAGACTTGGAAGGGAGCATGGCCTTGCTGACCCCTTGATTTCAGAATTCTAGCCCTCAGAACTGTGAGAGAATGAATTTCCATCATTTTAAGTCACCTGGTTTGTAGTACTTGGTTACGGAAGCCCCAGGAAATAAGAATAGAAGGTTCAACACATAATCTCCATGGTAATTAAGGTTAGGAAAATAAATTTTCTGAGAATCTAAAACAGGAGAAAAAAACACTTCCTGCCCTTGAGTCCAAGCCTAAGGTGCTTTCATAAAATAAAATAAGCAGCTATTTTCTATGCGTAATCTGGAAAGAATGAGAAGTTCCAGGAAGCTTTCCACTGGGAAGGTGGTTCTGGTCCCTGTTAGCTTTTGGGCATCTTCACAATCAAGGCCTGTAGTATTCTCAAGTGTTATACAAGGTGGTTGGACCAGATGAGCTATAAGATGCCATTTAGCTCTAAACCTATGTTATTCTTATTGGCCTATTTATAGTGAGGGGAAATTTTTCTGGGTAGAAGAGAAAGGTTTAATGTTTGAATGGCTTGCCAAATAAAATGGATTTTCTTCTTTAGAACTATTTGTGAACAGGATGAATCTGATAGTTGCAGACTGATAATCAACTATATGCTGTGTAATACTTTAAAGCAAGAGTAGTCAAAGTCAAATGCCTCTGGGAACCAGACAGTAACATAAGTGAGTCAAGCAGACTGGGTGTAATAAAATAGGGAGTAGTAGGGACTATGGCAAAGACTATGTGTTGGGCTGTTTTGGCATTGATATAAAGAAATTCCTGAGATTGAATAATTGATAAAGAAAAGAGGTTTAATTGACTTATGGTTCTGCAGACTGTACAGGAATTATGGCCCTGGCATCTGTGCAGCTTCAGGAGTAGCCTCAAGTGGCTTTCATTCATGGCAGAAGGCAAAGTGGGAGCAGGCACATCACATAGAGAGCAAGAGCAAGAGAGGGAGTGATAGGGAGGTGCCACCCACTTACAAAACCAGATCTCACAAGAACTCACTATTGTAAGGACAGTACCAAGCCATGAGGGATCTGGCCCCATGACCCAAACACCCAAACACCTCCTACCAGGCCCCACCTCCAGCATGAGATTTGGACAGGACATCTAAATGACATCAGATTACATGTGATAAAATAGGGAGTGGTAGGGACTGTGGCAAACTAGAATGCTCTTATGCCTTTAGATGGAAGCAATCATTGCTCAGCTTTGGTCAGTTCCTGCCAAACAGCAATGGGGGTGTCTTAGCCCATTTTCACACTGCTATAAAGAAATTCCTGAGACTGATAATTTGTAAAAGAAAAACATTTCACTAACTCCCAGTTCCACATGGCTGGGGAGGCCTCAGGAAACTTACAATCATGGCAGAAGGCGAAGGGGAAGCAGGCACCTTCTTCACATGGCAGCAGGAGGGAGAAGTGCGAGTGCAGGAAAAAATTACCACTTTAAAAACCATCAGCTCTCATGAGAACTCACTCACTACCGTGAGAACAGCATGGGGAAGCTGCCCCCTTGATCCAAGCACCTCGCTCCCTCAACACGTGGGGTTCCAGTTTGAGATGAGATTTGGGTAGTGTCACAGAGCCAAACCATATCAGTTGGCTTAGAATGCCGAATCCTAAGATTTTTAAAGGAAAGCCAAAATTTTAATGTGAACTCTCCCAATTTAAAACATCTTAGTAACTGAATTAAATTCTAAAAATAACATCACTGGACAAACAAAACACTTCTTTTGACTCACTGTGGTCCCTCAAGTTACCAGTTTGTAACTTTTGCCTTAAGGCTTTGATTTCGATGTTTACAAATACTAATAAACAGCTTAATGAAATGTACAAACATTTTAACATTCCTTGTTTGCTCATGTATAAAAAATAGTTGGGGCACATGATAGTATTCCCATTTTGTGGTTAAGAAAACTCCATGGGGAACAGGTTTCCATTATTTGAAAGACCTGCAAGCAGAACTTAGATTTAGAACTTAGATTTCCTGGAATACCCAATATTCCTTCTCTCAACTCCTTTTTGCCATTCATGTTAATGAGAAGGGACAAGGCAAGAGCTATTTGCACTGACACATCCACAGGCACATGGACCTGGGTACTAGACTCAGACCAAAGATGTAAATATTATCTTAAGAGAAATGGTCGGCTTTCTGAGTCTCGTTATGTAGCGGAAAGGAAAATGATTGGGAAGTTTGGTGTTGGTTCAAATGATCTTGTAATTATAGGATATGATTGAAATTATAAGAACCAAAATATAGAAGTAGAAAAGGCAATGTGAAAGAGTAATTGGAAAACTACCAGAAAAGCAAAAGGGAAAATATCAGAAAGTGATTCCAGAGGCAGTGTGTATGGTTAATACTCATTACTCATGGGGTTATCTATCCTTCCATTGATAGGCTTAATAACTGCTGTTTAATTGCTATTCTGTCCCAGGCAGTAAGTAAGCAACAAAGAGACAATAGCAAGCAAGTAGACACAGTCCCTTTTCTTCTAGAGTTGCTGTCTAGAGGGAAGACAGACAAGTAAATTAGCTGTAAGTACAGACTTGATGCCCAAGCCCAAAAGAAGAATTAATACCTGTGTCCCCTTACCTGCCATGCATTTCACCAAGTGCCATCTCATTTGCCTTGTCGCAGTTTGTTTGTCAGTGGAAACATGAGCAGCGTGCATCTTAATCCTCTGCTTAGAAATAGACATCTGAATGTAAGGAAGACATGGGGCTAAGAGTGGTCTCTTAAAAATTAGCATTAGCATAACTGGCAAAGAACTAAGAAGACCTGGGTTCCCATCTTGTCTCTGCCACTTTATAGCTGTAGGAGCTTTGGCAGGCCACTTGCCTCTGTGAATGTCAGCTCCTTTTCTGTAAGTAAGAGCCTCAGCCCATCTTCAAGACTGTTAAGATGAATATTATGTATGTGACAGTGGTTATTGGCACTACGTGTAACGCTGAGAAAAGCAAGCCTTCTCTACTCCCAAAGTGAGTTCAAAATAAAGGAAAAAATTGGTTTGTTTGTGACAAAGCATTGTGACCTGGAAATTTCTCTATAAGTGGTAGCTTTATTATTATGATTTCAGTGCTTCCAACACATATTAAAAGTATGTTTTGTACACAAAGAGTGAACCCTAATGTAAACTATGGACTGTAAATAATAATAATATATTGATATTGGTTCATCAGTTTTAATAAATGTACCACATTTGGACATGCAAGAGTTAATAACGGGAAATTTTGGTGTGGGGGGTATGTGGAAAAGAGGAAAATGGAACTCTGTTCTTTCTGCTTAATTTTTCTATAAACCTAAAACTACTCAAAAATATAGTCTATTAATTGAAAAAATAAAAATAAAAAGTTTCACTAGTGTTAACAAACTCTGTTAAATTTATAATCTACACAAAAAGTATGTTTAGTTAAATAAATTGAACTTGTTTACCTTGTTAGTCAGCTAAGAGCCTCTTTTATTCTGATAGAACAGAAGTGAGCTTTGGCCCAGCCCTCTCTGAACAGTCATAAATTAGCGATCAGTGGAGTCAGGGGCTGGATGAGGGAGAGTTCTAATACTTGGCAACAGATGGTACTGCCTTTTGTGACCTGTGGTGGAAATAGATCAGGTGTCAGTTTCCCCCCCAACATCAGAGTTTCATTGTAACTTCACCTAGCCTAGAAAGGATGGTCAGTGTTTGAGAACTTGTTTTTCTCCTGTTTGAAGTCTTGTTCCTATCTTCAAAATGTGCATGTCATGTCAAACAAAGTAATGTTTTCTTTTACTTTGAACTCACTTTGGGAATAGAGAAGCCTTGCTTTTCTCATATAGGGTAAAGGGAGATGAGGAGGGAAAGTTGTTCTTGCTGTTTCCCTCAGGATATAAGCTTGGTTACAATGGTTTTGGCTTTTTGTTTTTTTGGTTACAATATTGTTGGAGTGTTTTTTTTAATGCTTTCAGCTGCTGAGATGAGTTAATAAAAAAGAGATTACTGTGTAATGCCAAATCTCAATTGCCTGAAACTAACTTCCTTTTGAATCAAGGCATAGGCAAAGTGAAGATTAAACGGTACCGTTTTGGGTAGGGGTCAAAATAAAGTTCGGTATCACCAGAAGAAGCAGGAATGTACAATCCGTGAGTCCCTGAGAAATCATCAGAAAAGGCCCCCCATTAAACTTTATAAATTGTGCAATGTAGAGAGAGAGCAGCAAAAGGAGACCCTCTGTCTCTCTCCACTCATCTTTTATTTTCAATGTCTCCTTACTGATCTTACTTCCCTTTCCTACCCATCCTCCCACATTTCATGTGCCAGGGCAGCTTGTTCAGAGCAAAGCCAGCTGAAAACTAGCTCCTGGTGGTGTCTTCACTTGAAAGGAATATTTTGGTCTAGCACTTATTGGATGACAAGATCAGGGACTCTAGAAGACTACTCCATTACCTGAAAGCACGCCACCCAAATCCTCCTCTGGGATCTCTGACTCTCCCTCTCTCTTATATAGTTGATTCTCATTATGTGTAGTAGTTGCATTTTATAAAGTTACTGCCAACACTAATTAGTGAATATGGGATCATTGAACCTAGAGGAAATACAGGGTTAGTTCCTGTGAGCCTCTGGTCACAACATTTTCATCAACAGATCGGCACATAATCCTATTTTATGTGTATTTCTGTCTAGAGATACCTTATTTACTATATACTGTGGATTCATTAGCATTAAACTCCCACCCAACAGCACTAACTCATGCCTGAAAGAAGCTTATTGAATGCCCATATTTTCTCCATAAGGCACAGCTTTTTGGGCTCAGGAACACTAGACAGCACTTCGGCATTTTGCTTCAGGCAATTTTAAACAGCGAAATCACCAACGAAATGCACAAAAATGTGAAAAATGTGACGCTAAATATTCTGTGAAAAGGACACATTTATAGTATGAGAGTTGAAACAGGAAGGCAGAGCATTGCCTTGTTTAACCTCAGCTGGGAACAAGTGTATCAGGAGGATCCAGTTTTTTGACACTCTGAACAGGTGCCCATCCAGGAATGACCATGAAAGCACTGTGATTATTGATTTTAGGGTCACAAATGCATTTTAGTGAGTAGGCAAATATGCAAATATAAAATCTGTGAACAAAGAAGATCAACTCTACTTTAATCCTTTCTTTCCCCACCCACCCCATTCCTCTTCATCAGCAACATCTCAACAATCCCAAGTCTTTGTTAAAACACAAAAACAACAAAACCCTTTTTCCCTCTACCTCTTGCTTCCCTCCAATGACTGTCTTATCTCTGTGCCTCCTTAGACAACATTCTTGCAGGAGGACATCATGCCTCCACCTTGAACTCTTCACTGTCCGCAGGTGGTCCCACCCATTCCCATGGTTTCAAATAGACCAACTATGGGCCAGTGACTCAGATCTCAAGTCTTCATCTTGAACTCAAGACTCATATCTAGCTGCTAACTGCACATGCTCACTCGAGGGTCCCACAGGCCTTCAATGTGTCCACATCAAGGTGTCAAAAGCTGAGCTCATTACCCGCCTCTCAAACTTCTGCTTCCTGGATTTCCCGAATTAGTGAGTGGTACCACCTTTCACCCAAGTTAGAAACCTGGAAATCAGATTTTTTTTCCTCCCTTTCTCTTACCTGATCACAGAGTCTGCAGGTCTGTCATTCTAACATCTCAAAATATATCCATGCCTAATCATTCCCCACTGCCAGTACCTTGACTCTATCTTCTTTTATCTTTCACCAGAATTATTGCAATAGTTTTCCAGCTTGTCTTTCTGACTTTGATCTTGTCTTTCAACTACTCTCCTGAGAGTGATCTTTCTAAAGTTCAAATCTTATTACAAAATTGCCCTGCTTAAAGCCTTTCAACAGCTCCTCATTGTCCTTAAGCTAAAATACAAACTCCTTATCATGGTTCTCCATCTTTGTGATCTGTGATCTGAATGGCATTTAGAACTCCTGCCGAATCTCTCACCTCCTGTCTCAGGCCTGGCTCCTCACCCCTCAGGTTCATCTTGACTGCAGTTTCCTGAAAACACTGCTTGCTCTTGCCCTCAAAACTTCAGAAGAGTTGGTTTCCTCTAAAACTCTCCACATCCTTATCATCCATCTGCAAAACTACTCAGCCAATTTAGACGTCACTTCCTTCAGGAAGTTCTCCCTGATGTCCCGGACTCTCCGAGATCAGATTTTCTCCTATGTACCTCTTCATCATGCCCTACCTACTCTTATTGCAGCATGTGCCTTGCTGTCTTGTGCTAGGAATCTACCATGTCTCTTTCCCCCATTATGTTGAACACTCCTTATGCGTAGGGAACAGATTTTGTTTATCTTTAGTTTCCAGTTCCTAGAAAAGTTCCTGCTATATAATTGACACTCAATAAATATTGGTTGAGTGAATATGTGACTGTATCTGGCTCCTGTTTTGGACTACTTTCTCTTGCAGCTCCTTTAAAAAGACTACATAAAACAACAAAAGGACACTAAAAATTACTGTCTTTCTGCCAGGCATGGTGGCTCACACCTGTAATCTCAGCACTTTGGGAGGCCAAGGCAGGAGGATCAGTTGAGGCCATGAATTCAAGACCAGTTGTGTCTATAGTCCCAGCTATTCAGGAGGCTGAAGTGGGAGGATTGCTTGAGCCCAGGAGTTTGAGGCTGCAGTGGGCTCTGATTGCGCCACTGCACCCCATCCCGCCTGGGTGACAGAGTGAGAACCTGTCTCAACAACAACAAATTTACTGTTCTTCATGTAAAGTCTTCTAAGTGGGTGGCTTCCTTCACCTGGCCTCAAGTCTTTTTCCAAAATAAAAATAACCCTGCTGGGAATGTTAATAGCTAACTTACCAAGGACTTGACTATGTGCCAGGCACTTTCCTATGCCCTTTGCATGTATAAATCATTTAATCTTCATGACCACCCTACAGCTAGGTGTTTCCTTTGTCCCTGTTTTACAGATGAAGAAGCTGAAGAACAGAGTAATTTGCCTAAGGTCATAAGTCTCATACATGGTAGAATGTCCATTAATACTAATAATCCAATCAACACTAAATAGATAGAAAACAATGTTTTATTCTTGTGAGAGTTTAAGGACCTGAAATTGTCCAACTGCCCAGAAATTGACCGGCTGGCTGTATTTGGACAGGGGAACTTGTATTTCTGGGTCCTTTTGGTATTATGGTGATTCTAATCCCTTTTCTCTTTCTCCGTGTGAATTCTTACAATAAGGGGCTGAGTTCCCGGGAAGTGGACCCAATAGTGCCAGGAATCTGATAGCATGTTCAGAACCAGCATGTGCAAACATCCCCCAAAGGCAAGCTGGCTGAGAAATTCTGCTACCACTGCTCTCTTGCTAATGTATTTTCCATTCACCTTGATCCCTTGTCCTGTAGAAATGTATTTGGGCAAAACTAAAAGCCTCTTTCTTCTCACATCTTATTGTAGATATTTTTTTCCACTTTCTGCCACACCTGTTTTGACTCAGAGCTGCAACACGAGGAACCTGGGATTCTCAGAAGATGAGAATCCCAGGTTCCTCAATGGATGAATGTAGTAGTAGGTGTAATAGTGTATTAGTAAGTGCTGTTTATTGAACACCTACTGTGTGCCAGCCACAAGAATTCCTTGTAATTATTGAATTTAGTCCTCACAACTACCCTATTGAAGTAGTGTTGAGTATCCCATTTTAGAGGTGAAGAACCCAAGCCTCAGACAACTGAAGTGAGCTGCACAACATCTGTATTAGTTCACCTTGCTGCTGTAACAAATAACCACAAATTTAGTGGCTCATAACAATGCAAATTTATTCTTATGGATCTGGAGGTCAGAAGTTCAAAATCAGTCTCAATGGGCTAAAGTCAAGCCTGTGGCAGGACTGTTCTTTCTGAAGGATCTAAAGGAGGATGTTTCCTCTCCCTTTTTCAAATTCTAGAGGCCACTGTATTTTTTGTATTCCTTCCTCACACCATTCCAACCCCCAATTCCATCATCACATCTTCTCTAACTCTGACTCCCCTGCCTCTCTTCGAAGAACCCGTGTGATTATATCTGGGCCATCCAGATAATCTAGGATAATCTCCTCAACTCAAGATCTTTAATGTAATTACATCTGCAAAGTCTCTTTTTCTGTGTAAAGTAACCTATTTACAGGTTCCAAAGGATTAAGATGTGAAGCTCTTTGGGGGACTATTATTTGGCCTACCGTATCATAAAGCAGAACTGTAACATTCCACTAGAAAGCCTATAGCCTTCAAAAATGATTTTTCTTTAGTTAAGCCCTCTAAACGTATTACATTCTGTTAAATACAAGTCCCAGCTTTGGAAGGGGCCATGTGTTTTGGCTCTATTTCTTCTGCAGCTAGAACAGGAATTCTTAGTGCTGGTTATATGTTAGAATCACCTGGAGAACTTTTAAAACCTACTTAAGCTAGGATCTACCTAAGATCAATTAAAATCAGAATCACTGGAGGTGGGGCTTGAACCCTTGGCAGGTTAGAGCATGGCTCCAGGTACTTCTAATAGGGAACTAGCTTTGAGACCCATCACGCTAGAGAGAACTGCTGGCAAACACTTAGAGCATGCCATGTTCTGGGTCCAAGGAGGAAAAGCTTGACTATAAAGATGAACGGCAAGAAAATAAACTGGGAAAGCCATTCCTCCCTGGTTTAGTATCCTTGCTTGTGCCATTTCCTAGTTGCATGAGCTAGGGCAAGTTACTTGACTTCTCTGGTCTTTTTTCGATTACTAATAGCTCCCAAAAGTTGTGCAATGACTAACAGAGATCCTGAATGAAGAGCCCTTAGCTGAGTACTGTTAGGTCCCAATAGAGGGCAGTGCAGCCTTTTTGCATCCCGCCCCCACCCAGCCTTCAGAACAAAGGTTCAGACTTTCCTAATAATAGAATTCCCTTGGCTCTAATTTTCCAGCTCAGAGAAGATTAAATTTGCCTCCTTCTTGGTTCTGTCTGACTTTCACTTGCTTCTTGGTGTTTTTCTCCACATCTCCGATCTGGGGGGTCTTTTCACGCCTTTTAATCATGTTGATTAATTAGGGGGCAGCTGGAAAGGCTTCTGATTTTCCAGGCTGCTTTCAGAAGGTCCCAGAATTCCCAGGATGTTACTAGGGTTTCTTGATTGATGTCAAGCAATTAAGCTGTAAGCTAGCTGCAAAGAGTGACTTTCCTCCCTTAGAAGGAAATCGCTCATGGTATGTGGTTGGGGAAGGAGAGCTGAGAGTTTTCCTTTGGGCTGATACAATGAGAAGTCTAAAACATGGATGTGGTGGAGAAATGTTTTTAATGGAAAGAGTTCCCAGGGTTGGAAGGAAATGGAAGGAAGTGGCCAAGCTACTTCCTAGTACTGATTTGCTAATATTGATAGTGCTTGGTGCTTCTTCTAATTCTTTGTGCCTGTCCTTTGCTTCTCCTAGTTCTTGAAGGTATTAGGAAGGGCAAAAGAGATGGAGATGATTCAGCAATTGGAACCGATCACATTTGGCCCAGCAGGCTGCGCCTCTGACTGTGGGACCAGGTTAATGGCATTAGTGAAAAGCGTTCCCGATTGAGCGAGGGAGCAGGGTTCTGGCAAGGCCACTTTCCATTAGGGACTGCCAAAGCTGATGTCACTGGGAACTTTCATTTTTCTCTATCCCTCTAACTTTTTTTAGATGCACAATGATGGAATAATCCTACTGTCTTGTGTTGCCACAGCTTGTTTCTCATCATTCAGGTAGATCTGATTTTCACAAAGTCTATTGTATTACCCAATTCAGTTTTTAAAGATTATTTCTATGTCCCAGCCCATTGCTAATGAGTCAGCAGGCATTTAGCAGACACCCGCTTTGACTGGGTAGTGAGATGGAACAACGAAGGGTGCCCAGGCATGGCGCCTGACGCGTAATCGTGTTGGGAATGTCAGAGTCACATGCACAGAATAACGCGGGGAGATGACTGTTAGGAGCGCCCTGAGCGGCGGGAGGTCAGTGAGTCAGGAAAGACAGCGTGGAGGAGGGGAGCTTTGAGGAAGGCCATTTCAAATGGGGAGACAACATTGGTGGGGGCGGGCAGAGTGAGTCCGGGGAATTAGGAAAACAAAAGGAATAATGGCAAAAATAAGAATGTTAACTAGCCGTCCATGCAGGTACCTTCGGCCCCAGATGTATAGATCACCTCAGCACAGGCACATGCTCCACACTTTTCTCAAGGTTTCTGTGTCTCCCAGGTGAGGGAGTGTTGCTTTTCTAAAATCACCCCGGGCTCCAGGCTCAGGCTTTTGCACACCATATCTCTGTTCCAACTCATTCTAGGGGCCAGAGAAATGTCTGATGATCATGGCATCTCAGTACGGCCTCTTTGCTGATAGTACTTGGTTCTCTCTCTCTCTCTCTCTCTCTCTCTCTCTTTCTCTCTCTCTCTCTCTCTCACACACACACACAGAGAGAGAGAGAGAGAGAGAGAGAGAGAGAGAGAGAGATCCTTGGGAGAAATCCCTGGTCATTTCACAATAGACCACAGGATCAGAGAAGAAAAGGAGTTGTGTTTTTTAAGAAACAAATCTCCAAGTGCTGCTGGTCATTCTTGGAATTCCCCTGCCCTCTTCCTCTGCCACATGCTCAACTTATTCCAAATGGTTCTGGAGCATCTATGTATGTATAAAGCTTACTGTATTTTGAATGGATGGAGAAATGCCCAGCTGAAAACTTTGGGAGTGGATGACCAGCTGGTGGGCCTATTATCTGGGCTAAAGAGATTGCAGGCTGAGGATATGGAAACTCCCACTGTCCATCTGGCTTGTGGAAGCGTCTGAGTCCTGCTGAGTCAATGTGCAGTAAGAGCTTCAGGTCCTGCTTCAACCGGGACAGGCTGTCCCCTGGGCGCTCACCCAGATCGACATGGCAGGTACAGTTGCTGATTTGGCCCTAGTGATGGGTTGGCTGTGGGAGAGGAGCCTGGGTCAGAAATGCTGGCATTAAAAAGCAGTGAGTCCTCAACTTCATGGCATTTAGTAAAGTACCAAGAAAAGCCAAGACTGGGTGTTCTGGGGGCATATGAGACAGGTGGAAAGAACATTAGAAAATTATCTTTAGACAAAAGACTCTACGTTAAAAATGTCCCTTCAGAAGGGACGTGTGTAACAATTTATATTGCCTATTTAAAATTCTGACAAGTGGCCTTACTCAGCTATTTTTAATGGAACACAATGTACCGCCCACTGGGGATATTCAAACATGATGAATAAGGCCAGTCATTTATATTATATGTTGGCACCTACGTGAATGCCAAGAATCTGTAGGCACTTAAATAATTATCCTTTATCCTCTTTTTTTTTTTTTTTTATCCCATCAAAGTTAGATCCTGGACCAGCAGCTCCAAACTTTATTATGCTTAATAATCACTTGGCTGGTTGGGAGGTAGGGAGGGAGCAACTAGGGCTGAGGTAGGACCCAGAATTCAGTATTTCATTAAGCAACCTCAGGTGATTCTGCTAAGGGAGGTCCACGTACCACACAGTGGAAGGTGAGTGGGATAATGGCTTATGCATTTGAATTTAATAAATACTGTCATTCATGACTCATGACACCTTAATTCCCATGCTTGCTCTAATTTGATCCTCCTAATAACTCCAGGAGGTACAGGGTCAGATGCTGTTATTCGTATTTTGCAGTCAAAGACTCTAAAGTTCAGAGAGGTAATGATCTGTGATTGACAGCTAGTAGAGACCCAGGTGTTCAGGCTCCTTGTGCAGTGCTCTGGCAGTCCCTCCTGCCCCTCTTTCAAGCCCCACGTGGTCTACTGTGTGGTGCGTTCAACATTTCTTCCCATTTCCTTGTTTATGTGCTAAATTATGGGAGGGGGAGAGGAAAAAGTTTCTCTATTCTAATGTTCTAGAACTAAATCAGCCTGAGTGAGAGGGTGTTTAATAAACGTTAAAAGGTCTAGTCAGTTCAGTCTGGGGAAAAAGATGTGTTAAGCCAGGTGAGAAGAGGGCCTCTGGATCACAAGGCTCCTACTTGAAGTGGGGCAATACCAAATAAAATCACTCAAGCCAGGAGCAGTGGCTCACGTCTGCAATCCCCTCGCTTTGGGAGACTGAGGCGGGAGGATCGCTTGAGGCCAGGAGTTTGAGACCAACCTGGGAAAAATAGTGAGACCCTCTCTCTGCAAAAGAATACACAAAAATTAGCCAGGTGTGTGCCTATAGTCCCAGCTACTCGGGAGGCTGAGGCAGGAGAACTGCTTGAGCCTGGGAGGTAGAGGCTACAGTGAGCCATGATCACACCACTGCACTTCAGCCTGGGCAACAGAGTGAGACACTGCCTCAGAAAATAGAAAAAGTCATTGAAAGAGCTGCCTCCCACATACCCACAGTCACACACAAGACCATGCCCCAACTCAGGAACTGTCAGATTCTTAGAAAAGAGTCTAACCGTCGAAGGAAATTTTTCTCAAATGAGACCAAGTATAAGTAAAACGTTTGAAAATGAAATGCTATTCCCAATAATAATCAATTGACCAGAAGCTTCTAGAAATTGAGAAAAGAGCAATCAGGAAAGGAACACAGAACTGGGGACAGGGGACCATGTTCTAATTCCAGTTGTGCTCATCAATAATAACAGCTGCCACTATTGGCCAATCCCTACACAGCAGGTGCCACGATCCTCACAATAACAAATCTGTCAAACATCAGTAGGTCCATTTTACAGATGGAGAATTGAGGCCCAGAGAGGCTAAGGGCCTTGGCTTGGGACACCCGGCTAATAAGACTCAGACTTGGCAGCTCTCAAACCCAAGCCCTGACAGTGTGAACCCTATGAGGCTTTGATGATGAGCAGGAAATAAGATTATTGACATGAACCTGCCACATAAACCATGGAGTAGAGTATTGGGCTCAGGCTCCAAACCTGGTAGCAATCTTTGACTCCTCTCTTCCTCTCACACTCCACATGAAATCCTTCAGCAAATCCTGTTGACTGTAGCTCCACAGTATATCCCTAATCCAACCCAGTCTCCACCTATGCTTTCACCCTCGTCCACTCCTCCCTCATCCCTGGCCTGGATAAGTGCTGTAGCCCCCCATCGGGTCCTGGCCCCTACCTTTAGCACGGTGATCTACTCTCCACACTGTGACCAGAGTGAATCTGTTAAAATATAGGTCAGCTCTTGTCACCACTCTGTTCAAAA
>NW_012104554.1:566018-567114 GCF_000951045.1 Mandrillus leucophaeus
AAAAAAGTCAAGCACCTCTATTGGCCTATGACGCCCTTGTGCACCTATAACTGCACCCTCCTTCCTTGATCTCGTCGTTCCCTGATTGGCTCTGCTCGATCCCTCTGATGCCCCAGGCACGCTCCCACCTTAGGACCTTTGCACTTACTACACTGCTATTCAGAACACTCCCCCTCCACCATACCAAACCCACAGGCCTCCCTCCCTCCCTCCTCTAGGGCTTTGCTCAAACATCTCCTTAGGGAGGTCTTTCTAAATCACTCTATTTACAACTATGCCCCCCAACATTCCCTACTCCTCCCATTTTATTTGTCAATATCTGACATATGTAGACGTATGTCTGATATAGAACTATGTATCTATATCTGTATATATGTGTGTTTAAAAAAATTTATGGTAAAATGTGCATAACAAAATTTAGCATATTAACTTTTAAAAAATTGTTCTAGGATACATGTGCACAACGTGCAGGTTTGATTCTAAGGTATACATGTGCCATGTTGGCTTGCTGCACCCATCAACTCATCATTTACATGAGGTATTTCTCCTAACGGTATCCCTCCCCCAGTTCCCAACCCTGACAGGCCCCTGGTGTGTGATGTTCCCTGCCCTGTGTCCAAGTGTTCTCATTGTTCAATTCCCACCTATGAGTGAGAACATGTGGTGTTTGATTTTCTGTCCTTGTGATAGTTTGCTGAGAATGATGGTTTCCAGCTTCATCCATGTCCCTGCAAAGGACATGAACGCATACTTTTTAATGGCTGCATAGTATTCCATGGTGTATATGTGCCACATATTCTTAATCCAGTCTATCATTGATGGACATTTGGTTGGTTCCAAGTCTTTACTATTGTGAATAGTGCCACAATAAACATATGTGTGCAGGTGTCTTTATAGTAGCATGATTTATAATCCTTTGGGTGTATACCCAGTAATGGGATTGCTGGGTCAAATGGTAATTCTAGTTCTAGATCCTTGAGGAATTGCCACACTGTCTTCAACAATGGTTGAACTAATTTACACTCCCACCAACAGTGTAAAAGTGTTCCTATTTCTCCACATCCTCTCCAGCACCTGTTGTTTCCTGACTTTTTAA
>NW_012104554.1:569546-601905 GCF_000951045.1 Mandrillus leucophaeus
GGTGAGAGAGGGCATCCCTGTCTTGTGCAGGTTTTCAAAGGGAATGCTTCCAGTTTCTGCCCATTCTGTTATGATATTGGCTGTGGGTCTGTCATAAATAGCTCTTATTATTTTGAGATATGTTCCATCAATACCTAACTTACTGAGAATTTTTAACATGAAGGGCTGTTTAATTTTGTTGAAGGCCTTTTCTGCATCTATTGAGATAATAATAAGTTTTTTTGTTGTTGGTTCTGTTTATGTGATAGATTACGTTTATTGATTTACGTATGTTGAACCAGCCTTGCATGTCAGAGATGAAGCGAATTTGATCATGGTGGATAAGCTTTTTGATGTGCTGCTGGATTCAGTTTGCCAGTATTTTATGAGGATTTTTGCGTTGATATCCATCAGGGATATTGGTCTAAAATTCTCTTTTTTTTTGTTGTGTCTCTGCCAGGCTTTGCTATCAGGATGATGTTGGCCTCATAAAATCAGTTAGGGAGGATTCGCTTTTTTTCTATTGACTGGAATAGTTTCAGAAGAGATGGTACCAGCTCCTCTTTTTACTTCTGGTAGAATTCGGCTGTGAGTCCTTCTGGTCCTGGACTTTTTTTGGTTGGTAGGCTATTAATTATTGCCTCAATTTCAGAGCCTGTTATTGGTCTACTCAGAGATTCAGCTTCTTCCTGGTTTAGTCTTGGGAGGGTGTCTGTGTCCAGGAATTTATCCATTTCTTCTAGATTTTCTAGTTTATTTGTGTAAAGGTGTGTACAGTATTCTCTGATGGTAGTTTGTATTTCTGTGGGATCGGTGGTGATATCCCCTTTATCATTTTTTATTGCATCTGATTCTTCTTTTATTCTTTATTAGTCTTGCTGGGGGTCTATCAATTGTGTTGATCTTTTCAAAAAACCAGCTCCTAGATTCATTGATTTTTGTGAAGGGTTTTTTGTGTCTCTATCTCTTTCAGTTCTGCTCTGATCTTAGTTATTTCTTGCCTTCTGCTAACTTTTGAATTTGTTTGCCCTTGCTTTTCTAGTTATTTTAATTGTGATGTTAGGGTGTCGATTTTAGATCTTTCCTGCTTTCTCTTGTGGGCATTTAGTACTATAAATTTCCCTCTACACACTGCTTTAAATGTGTCCTAGAGATTCTGGTATGTTGTATCTTTGTTCCCATTGGTTTCAAAGAACATCTTTATTTCTGCCTTCATTTCATTAGGTACCCAGTAGTCATTCAGGAGCAGGTTGTTCAGTTTCCATGTAGTTGAGCGGTTTTGAGTGAATTTCTTAATCTTGAGTTCTAGTTTGCTTGCACTGTGGTCTGAGAGACAATTTGTTGTGATTTCTGTTTTCTTTTTCTTTTTTTTTTGCATTTGCTGAGGAGTGCTTTACTTCCAATTATGTAGTCAATTTTAGAGTAAGTGCAATGTGGTGCTGAGAAGAATGTATATTCTGTTGATTTGGAGTGGAGAGTTCTGTAGATGTCTACTAGGTCTGCTTGTTGCAGAGCTGAGTTCAGTTCTGGGATATCTTTGTTAACCTTCTGTCTCATTGATCTAATGTTGGTCTTTACAATTTGGCCTGTTTTTGCAGTGGCTGGTACTGGTTGTTTCTTTCCATGTTTAGTGCTTCCTTCAGGAGCCCTTGTAAGGCAGGCCTAGTGGTGACAAAATCTCTCAGCCTTTGCTTGTCTCTAAAGGATTTTATTTCTCCTTGACTTATGAAGCTTAGTTTGGCTGGATATGAAATTCTGGGTTGAAAATTCTTTTCTTTCAGAACATTGAATATTGGCTCCCACTCTCTTCTGGCTTGTAGGGTTTCTGCAGAGAGATCTACTGTTAGTCTGATGGGCTTCCCTTTGTGAGTAACTCGACCTTTCTCTCTGGCTGCCCTTAACACTTTTTCCTTGATTTCAACCTTGGTGAATCTGACAATTATGTGTCTTGGGGTTGCTTTTCTTGAGGAGTATCTTTGTGGTGTTGTCTGTATTTCCTGAATTTGAATGTTGGCCTCCCTTGCTAGGTTGGAGAAGTTCTCCTGGATAATATCCTGAAGAGTGTTTTCCAACTTGGTTCCGTTCTCCCTGTCACTTTTAGGTATACCAATCAAATGTAGATTTGGTCTTTTCACATAGTCCCATATTTCTTGGAGGCTTTGTTTGTTTCTTTTTACTCTTTTTTTCTCTAACCTTGTTTTCTTGCTTTAGTTCATTAATTTGATCTTCGATCACTGATACCCTTTCTTCCACTTGATCGAATCGGCTATTGAAGCTTGTGTATGCTTCACGAAGTTCTCGTGGCATGGTTTTCAGTTCCATCAGGTCATTTAAGGTCTTCTCTACACTGTTTATTCTAGTTAGCCATTTGTCTAGTCTTTTTTCAAGGTTTTTAGCTACCTTGTGATGGGTTAAAACATGCTCCTTTAGCTAGGAGAAGTTTGTTATTACCAACCTTCTGAAGCCTACTTCCGTCAACTCATCAAAGTCATTCTCCATCCAGCTTTGTTCTGTTGCTGGTGAGGAGCTTCGATCATTTGGAGAAGAAGAGGCACTCTGATTTTTAGAATTTTCAGCTTTTCTGCTCTGATTTCTCCTCATGTTTGTGGTTTTATCTACCTTTGGTGTTTGATGTTGGTGACCTACAGATGGGGTTTTGGTGTAGATTACCTTTTTGTTGATGTTGATGCTATTCCTTTCTGTTTGTTAGTTTTCCTTCTAACAGTCAGGTCCCTCAGCTGCAGGTCTGTTGGAGTTTGCTGGAGTTCCACTCCAGACCCTGTTTGCCTGAGTATCACCAGTGGAGGCTGCAGAATAGCAAATATTGCAGAACAGCAAATATTGCTGCCTGATTCTTCCTCTCGAAGCTTCATCCCAGAGGGGCAGCCGCCTATATGAGGTGTCTTTCAGCCCCTACTGGGAGGTGTCTCCCAGTTAGGCTACACAGGGGTCAGGGACCCACTTGAGGTGGCAGTCTGCCCATTCTCAGAGCTCAAACGCCATGCTGGGAGAATCACTGCTCTCTTTAGAGCTGTCAGAAAGGGACATTTAGGTCTGCAGAAGTTGTCTGCTGCCTTTTGTTCAGCTATGCCCTGCCCACAGAGGTGGAGTTTAGAGGCAGTAGGCCTTGTTGAGCTGCGGTGGGCTCCACCCAGTTCGAGCTTCTAGGCCACTTTGTTTACCTACTCAAGTCTCAGCAATGGCAGACGCCCCTCCCCCAGCCAGGCTGCCATCTCGCAGGTCGATCTCAGACTGCTGCGCTAGCAGTGAGCAAGGCTCCATGGGTGTGGGAGCTACCAAATCAGGCACAAGAGAGAATCACCTTGTCTGCCAGTTGCTAAAACCTTGGGAAAAGCACAGTATTTGGGCAGGAGTGTCCTGTTTTTCCAGGTAGTCTGTCATGGCTTCCCTTGGCTAGGAAAAGGAAATACCCTGACCCTTTGCACTTACCTGGTTAGGTGATGCCCTGCCCTGCTTTGGCTTGCCCCCCATGGGCTGCACCCACCATCCAACCAGTCCCAATGAGATGAACCAGGTACCTCAGTTGGAAATGCAGAAATCACCCATCTTCTGCGTTGATTATGCTGGGAGCTGCAGACCGGAGCTGTTCCTGTTTGGGCATCTTGGAATGTCTCCCATTTTAACCATTTTTTAAATTTTATTTTTAAATTTTTACAGGTACATAGTAGGTATGTAAACATATGGGGTACATGAGATATTTTGATACAGGCATACAATACACAATAATTACATCAGGGTAAATGGGATATCCATTACCTCAAACATTTATCATTTTTTTGTGTTTTAAACATTCAAATTATACTATTTTAGTTATTTTAAATGTATAATGAATTATTATTGACTGTAGTCATGCTGTTGTGCTATCAAATACTAGATCCTATTCATTCTATCAAACTACATTTCTGTACACATTAACCATCCCCATTTCCCCCTCCTACCCCTACTGCCGTACCCACCCTCTGGTAACCAATATTCTACTCCCTGTCTTCATAAGTTCAATTGTATTAATTTGTAGCTCCTACAAATGAATGAGAATATGTGAAGTTTGTCTTTCAGTGCCTGGCTTCATTTCACTGAACATAATGACCTCCAGTTCCATCAATGTTGCAAATGACATGATCTCATTCTTTTTGTGGCTGAATAGTACTCCATTGTGTGTAAGTACTGCATTTCCTTTATCCATTTGTCTGTTGATGGATGCTTAGGTTCCTTCCAAATGTTGGCTATATGAATAATGCTACATTAAACATGGAAGTGCAGATATCCCTTTGACATACTGATTTCATTTCCTTTGGCTAAATACCCAGTAGTGGAATTGCTGGAAGACAAAGTTCCCTTTACTCTTCTTTCTCCTTTCCTCAAGTAGAAGGAGTCGCTCTCCATGGCCACCATACTTGGGAATGTGCTGGGTCACACATGAAGCCAGCACAGCCCTGAATCTCATCCAAGGTCCACAGTGAGAACGGCCTAAGTACCACTGATGTTTGTTCAAGGCTCAAGGGCTCTTTAGTCAGCAGATGTTGACTCCTCCTAGGACTGGGTCATTTCCTTCAAGGCATCGGGTTCCCTTCTGGCCCAGGGTGTGCCTGGAAATGTCAACCAGAGCTCGGGCCTGGAATGGGGGTCTCAGGACTCTGCCTGGTGTCCTAGTCTACTGTGGCTGAGCTGGTATCCAGGTTACAAGATAAAGTCTTTACTCTCCTTTCTCCTCTCTTCAAGCAGAAGGAAGGGGTCTCTCCTAGAGCTGTAAGCTGCACTGCCTGAGGCTGGGAGACAGGTGGTGCAAACATTCCCTTGGCCACCTCAGCTGGTGTCTAACCAGCTGAGCACCACAGCAGGACTTGCCCAGGAATTGTAGTCTTTGTGGTCTAGACAACCTTAAGTTTATTTAGGGCCCCAGAGCCTTTTAGCCTGTGGCGGTGGGGCTAACCGGAACTCAGATTCCAGCTGCTGGGATGGGTGGTGCCCCTCTGGCTAGGACTGTTCTAAATGTTTCCTCTGTGGACACCAGCTGAATTCTGCCCTGTGTTGCTTTCCACTGTGACAGGGCAGCACTGAGTTCCAACAAAAGTTCCACGATCACTGTGCCTTCTTTTCCCCAAGCACACACATTTTCTCTCTGCACCAGGTGGCCACTGTCAAGGGATCGGGAGGGGTGATGTCAGGGATTCAAGACTGTCTTTCCCACCCTCTTCCGTGCCTCTTTCCTTGATATGATGTTAAAACCAGGTACTGTGATTGCTCACCTGATTTTTAGTGCAAATGAAGGTGTTTTCTTATGTGGATAGTTTTTCCATTGGTGTTCTTGTGGGGAAGGGGGGAACTGTTGCTGGAGGCTTCTATTTGGCCATCTTGCTCTGCCTCCACCCCCATTGTAACCATTTTAAGTGTACAGTTCAGTGGTATTAAGTACATTCACATTGTTGTGCAACCATCACCACCATCCATCTCTGAAACTCCTTTGATCTTGCAAAACTGAAACTTCGCATCCACTAAACAACTACTCCCTACCTCACTACTCTCACCTCCCCCCGCCAACCTCTGGCAACCACCATTCTACTTTCTGTCTGTGAATTTGACGACTTATATAAATGGAATCATACAATATTTGCCTTTTTGTAACTGGCTTATTTCACTTCAAATAATGTCCCCAAGGTTGTAGCATGGGTCAGAATTTCCTTCTTTTTTTAAGGCTGAATAATATTCTATGATATATACACATTTTGTTTATCCACTCATCCATCAATAAGCTTCCAGGTTGCTTCTACTTTTTGGCTATTGTGAATAAAGCTGCTGTGAACATAGGTGAACAAATGTCTCTTCAAGGCCCTGCTTTCAATTCTTCTGTGTATTTATCCAGAAGTGGAATTCTGAATCATATGGTAATTCTAGTTTTAGTTTTTGAGGAACTGCCATATTCTTTTCCACAATGGCTGTAACATTTTACATTTCTACCAGCATTGCCCAAGGGTTCCAATTTCTCTACATCCTCATCAACACTTACTATTTTCTTTTTTGTAGTGGCCATTCTAATGGATGTGAGGTGGTATCTCATTGTGGTTTTGATTTGCATTTCCCTAATGGTTAGTGATGTGAAGTATCTTTTCATAGACTTGTTGGCATTTGTATATCTTCACTGGAGAAATGTCTAAGTCTTTGCTCATTTTTTCATTAGGTTTTTTGTTGTTGAGGTGTAGGAGTTCTTTATATATTCTGCATCTGGCGTATTTTTAAAAAGGTATTATTTATTTGTAATTGTCTCACTACTAGAATTGCAGCTGTTTAAGATTGGAGGTATTTGCTTGTTTTGTTCATGACTGTAAGCATAGTACTAGGCATATGATAAATGCTTACTATATTTGGTGAGTGAATGATGAAATAAAGGTACTGTGGTGTAATATAAGCATAAGAGCTGGTTAAGAATACTGTGAAAAAAAAGCCAGGCATGGTGGCTCATGCCTGTAATCTTAGTACTTTGGGAGGCTAAGGTGGGAGGACTGCTTGAACCCAGGAGTTCCAGGCCAGCCTGAACAACATAGTGAGCCCTCATCTCTTAAAAAAAGTATCTGAGTGTATTAGTGTGTTCTCAAACTGCTATAAAGAAATGCCTGAGACTAGCTAATTTATAAAGAAAAGAGGTTTAATTGGCTCATGGTTCTGCAGGCTACACAGGAAGCATGGTGGCATCTGCTTCTGGGGAGGCCCCAGGAAACTTACAGTCATGATGGATGGCAAAGGGGAAGTGGGCACTTCTTACATGGCCAGAGCAGAAGGAAGAGAGAAAAAGGGGGGAGGTGATACACATTTTTAAACAATCATCTCTTGAAATCTCACTCACTATACAGTACCAAGGGGGATGGTACTAAACCATTCATGAGAACTCCACCTCCATGATCCAATCGCCTCCTACCAGACCCCACCTCCAACACTGGGGATCACAATTCAACATGAAATTTGGGTGGAGACACAGATCCAAACCATATCACTGGGCATGGTGGCGCATGCCTGTTGTCCCAAGTCCTAGCTACTCAGAAGACTGAGGTGGGAGGATCGCTTGAGCCCAGAAGGCTGAGGCTGTAGTGAGCTATAATTGTGCCACTTACACCAGCCTGGGTGACAGGGTGAGACTGTGGCTAAAAAAATAAAAACATTTAAAAAGACTATTGTGGAAAAAAAATCACTTTCTTTCTTCTTGGTATATGAATTGAAATATTTTCTTGAAAATTGCAAGAAAAGCCCAGGAAAAAATTGCTGGAAAAAAATTGGTAATACTTGGCTACAATTGGTTATTGGCTACAAATGTCTATGACCACAATTCCCTAGGGCCTATAAGAAATGCATGCTTACAGCACCCGTATATGCAATTTAAGAGGTTCATAGCCATACTGTTTATAATTGTCCCAACATGGAAATAGCCCAAGTGTCTATCAATAGTAGAATGGGTAAACAATTGGGGTGTGTTCAAACATCCTACATAGCTATCAAAACAAGTGCCGTTTCACACCACAACAGGTATGTTTCTTAAAGACAACATTGAGCAAGAGGTTAGGCACCTAATAATACACATTGCAAAATTCCACTCATAAAATCCGAAAACAGACAACATTTAAATATGCTGTCCAGGTGTGCATAATGAGGACATAAAACTATTTTTAAAAGGCAGAGGAAATGAACACCAGGATGCTGAGGATAGTGGTGACTGCAAGGGTGGAGAGAGGGTGTTATGACTAGGAAGGGGGATGAAGTGTGCGGAAGAGCAGGAGGCCTCAAGGGGTTTCTTTTCATGCAGGTTCATGCTCCTTGTACTTTTCAGTACATTAGTTAGATTTCATAATCACAAAGACAAACAATATAACATAAAAGCCACTTTCGTTTCACTTCAAGCACACAGGACTTTCTGGAAATGCAAGCTGCCCTGTTGGCAAAGAACATGGGCTGAATGATGAGGAAGTCATGGAGGCAGGCTGTGGCTGACCTGACTTGGGATTAGGAGAGCAAACAAATTTCAAGCACCAACAATGGAGGGAATAGGTGCCAGAACCCAGGAGTGGGGAGAGAGAGGGTTGAGGACAGTGAAATGTAGAGGATAGCAGATCACAACGTTTGTCTTCTCTCACCTCCTCTCTGGGAGTCTCCCTCCAGCCCTTGTTTCTTGTAAAGCCTTTGAGTGACTCCTCTACAGACTGTCTTTTGGCTAGTGTGGTCTTCATTGTGGGCATTTCCTTCAGGCTCTGTGCTCGAAGATGAGCTAATTTGCTAAGCAAACTTGTGCTGTGGTATTAGTAAGGCCGGCCAGGTGGCCCCTGTCTCTTCTAGTCACAGATTTGTATTGTAACAGGAGACTATGGAGACTGAATATTGTGCTGCAAAAGAGCAATTCTCAGGTGGAAATTCATGCCTTTGGCAGGCTGGCAGGAAAGATATTAAGGAGCTACTCTTTTTTAAATTTTTTAAAAAAATTTTTAGCAGAGTCTTAAATGCATCTGTCTTAGTCCATTTGTGTTGCTATAAAGGAATGCCTGAGGGTGGGTAATTTACAAGAAAAAGTGGTTTATTTGGTTCATGGTTCCGCAGGCTGTACAAGAAGCATGGCACCAATGTCTGCTTCTGGTGAGGGCCTCAGGCTGCTTCCACTCATGGTGGAAGTGGAAGGGGAGGAGATGTGTGCAGGGTCATGTGGTCAGAGGAAAAACAAGAGAGAGGAGAGAGAGTGAGAGAGTAAGAGCGAGGGGTGTCAGGCTCTCAACAAACAGCTTTCATGGGAACTAATAGGGCAAGAACTTACTCATCACCTCAAGGATGGCATGAAGCCATTCAAGAGGGATCTGCCCCAAAGACCCCCCACTAGTCTCCACCTCCAACACTGGAGATCAAATTTTAACATGAAGTTTTGAGAACATCAAAATTATAACACCATCTTATTCCTCAAGGCCTACCTGTATATAAACCTAACCCTTACCTAAAACCCTAAGACTAACATTTAAGGGCCTTTTCAGAGAAAGCAGAGACAAAGAAAAAGTAGTAGCCACATGGAAACAGAGACTCTATGATGATTCAGAAATTAGCAATGCCAGCTACTGTTCATGGACTGAATGGAGCTATGTGCTAGTGCTGTGAAGCAGCATCCCAGTCAACAATCCTACAATATAGGTGGTGGCATTCTCATTTTATATGTGATGAAACTGAGACTTAGAATGCATAGTTATTCATTCCCTAGGACCGGGTGTGGTAGCTCATGCCTGTAATCCCAGCCGAGGCGGATGAATCACTTGAGGTCAGGAGTTTGATACCAGCCTGGCCAACATGGTGAAACCCTGTGTCTACTAAAAATACAAAAATTAGCTGGGCATGGTGGTGTGAGCCTGTAATCTCAGCTATTCAGGAGGCTGAGGCAGGAGAATCACTTGAACCTGGGAGGCAGGGGTTGCAGTGAACCAAGATCACACCACTGCATTCCAGCCTGGGTGACAGAGTAAGACTCTGTCTCAAACAAACAAACAAATTGGATAGCTGTTCATTCCTGATCATACAGCGAGTGATGGCAAAGACAGGATTCATGTTGCAATGGTCAGCAAACTACAGACTATGGGCCAAATTTGCCTAGTTTTGTACAACCCTTGAGCTAATAATAGTTTTTCTGATTTAAATTTTTAATTTTTTTGTTAAAAAAGCCAAAAAGCAATAAATAAATAATAAATAGAAAAGAAAGACAGAAAAAGAAAAAAATTATGCAACAGAGACTGTATGCAGAGTATGTAGATTGCAAAGCCTGAAAATATTTACTATCTGGCCCTTTTCTAAAATCCAGTTGCCAATCTGCTATCTGCCCTTTATCAGGGAGGGAGGCCTAGTCTATGAACATTTACCATTTCACCTTCCTTCATTCATTCTAACTCTCAGATCTCTAGTTCCAAATATTCCCAACAGATTTGATGCTCTTTTGATCCCACCGACAGTACACAAGTATGTTGACAATGGACTTTCTCCAGAGAGCCCTGAGGGGACTTCCATGACTTCACTGAGGATGAAGGCTATGGAGTCTCCAAGTTTGGCTTTCCTCTGTTCTAAATGACTTTCAGAGTTCATGGAAAATTTTCACGTGCCAGAGACTTCTGGAAGCCTAATTGCTTAAGAAGAGAGTAGTTTGTAAAATTAGTCTTATGACATGAGTGTCATATTTTTGGCTAAACAAGTTAACCAGGCAGGCATTTAAATAATGTCCTGTTCCTCCAGGATCATATTTCTAGGAATGCCAACTCCTCAGGCCCTGGAATTTGAAGTCAAAGAATGGTCTCTAGGGGCATAGTTGTAGTTTACTCGAAGGAGGGACGAACAAGGACACATTCTTGGACCTTGATCTAAGCAAATGAGTATTCATTTGGGAGCAGATTAGCACCAGTGAGAAGTGACGGCAGAGGTAACAGGCAGCGCCACCAGAGAAACTGATGGCTCACCTCACGGCATAGCATGGGGGTCAATGGCCCTACACATCCCAGGGGCACCTGAGGGACGAAATCACACAAATCACGGATACCTTCCATGAACTGGGGGCACCAAGAAAAAGGATTAATTTATGTTTTATATACTCCTTGATAAGGCAAAGTTAAAACAAAAATACATTAGTAGTTCTCAGTTGAAGTCCAGCTTAAATTATGAATTAATTATGCATTATGCATGTGGGAATTGAAAAGGACACGATAGAATGGAAGGCTGGTGAGGGCACTGAAATGAATAAGGAAATGGAGAAGAACAGAGGCGTCAAGTAATTTGATCAAGATCACAAATTTAGTCATAGACAAAGCCATAGTTGTCTTGACTTTCAGGTTAGCATTTTTCATTCCCCAAACCCCATCATATCAAGGGTCAGCAAACTATGCCCTATGGGCCAAATCCAGCCTGCTGCCTGATTTGTAAATAAAGTTTTCTTGAAATCCAGCTACATCCATTAATATACTGTTGCCTATGGCTGCTTTTGTGTTAAAGTGGCATAGTTAAGCAGTTGGGAGAGATTGTATGGCCCACAAAGCCTAAAATAGCTACTCTCTGCCCCTTTACAGAAAATGTTGTCGATCCTTGCCCTACACTGTTAGATCTAGATTTTGGACACTTTCTCTACTTACTTCTTATTTCTGTTTTCTCATCTATAAAATGAAACTAATAATACCTGTAATTGTTTTAAGAATTCATTTGGGAAATTATGTAAAATGCCTTGTAGCTTTTGGCATATAGCTGAGGCTCAAAGAATGATGCAAGTGACGGAAACTAAATTTGACCCTTAAAGAGAGGAACTCATTGGGTTGTGTAGCTGGGAATAATATCCCATCATCATAAATGTGGGCTTAGTTTGAGGCTGTAATCTGAGTGCAACTGTCTCATCAGTCTTATAAACTTTCTCAAATTTGCTCTGAATGGAAGGATAGTCCAGGGTTTGGTGAATTCTGCCTCACCATAAACAGAGGACCAAAAAGAGAACCTGACCCTCCAAGATCAGAACTGGGAGATGAGGCCATTAGGATTCACTCACTTTCCGATTCATTCTCTCTCCCTCTGCCACTCCCTGGCTTCACTTTGTAGACGCTTCACCTCACGGTAGAGAATGTGGCCACAGAAGTCCAGATTTGCATCCTCCCGGTGTTGCAACTTGGCTGGGAAGGAAAGTTCTCTTTTTCTCCCATCTTCTAAATATCGGTCCCACAAATGTACTTTAATTAGTTCAATTTGGGTCATGTCATGGTTCTGCCCTTTATTCAATCTCTGATGGCTAACCATCTACCAAAATTTGTACTGTCTTTTCCACATTAGAGGGGTCTTTCTGGGAAGCACAAAGTCAGGCAAGGACTACATTTCTCAGCTGCCCTTGCATCTAGATGAGGCCATTTAGCTAGTTCTTATCAAAGCAATACAAATGAAATTCATATGTATTACTTCTGGCTCATGGAGATTATGAAACAGATGGTCTTTCACCCTCATGTTTCCCTTCCACCAGCTGGAAATTAATGTGCAAAGACAGCATGGAAATGCACGGAAGGCGCTGCTAGGCAGCTGATCACTGAATGAATGACTATGTGGAACAAAGCCCTCTTCCTCCCCAATCCGACCTTAATAGCTTTGAACTCTCTATGTGAGCAAGAGATAAACTTTTATTGAGTTTGAGCTCTTATGCTTTGTGGATGATTTGTTATAGCAATTAACCTACCCTAACTAAAACAAATACTCTGAAAGGACAGGTACTCTCATGCCCATTCTTATGACTGGGCAATAGAAGATAGGCAGAGTCTGTTAGGAGAAGAAAGGGGAGAGAAAAAATGTGTTGGGAATGCAACAGATGAACAAGGAAATAACTACTATAATTTGCAGCAATTAGTAACTATTTATTTTGTAGGGTTTTTTTTTGTTTGTTTGTTTTGGTTTTTTACTGTAAATAAGATACTAGTAGGCTGGGTGTGGTGGGCCACACCTGTAATCCCAGCAGTTTGGAAGGCTGAGGCGGGTAGATCACTTGAGGTAAGGAGTTTGAGACCAGCCTGGCCAATATGGTGAAAACCCATCTCTACTAAAAATACAAAAATTAGCCGGGCATGGTGATGGATGTCTGTAATCCCAGCTGCTCGGGAGGCTGAGGCAGGGAGAACTTCTTGAACCTGGGAGGCACAGGTTGCAGTGAACCGAGATCATGCCACTTCGCTCCGGCCTGGGTGACAGAGTGAGACTCTCTTAAAAACAAAAAAGCTACTAATAATATTCCATCATCATAAATGAGGGCTTAATTTGAACCTGTAATCTGAATGAAAATTGTCTCATCAGCCTTATAAACTTTCTCAAGTTCCCTCCTCATGGAAGGATAGCCCAGGGTTTGGTGAATTCTGCCTCACCATAATCAGAGGACTTGCTACACGGGCTCAGGAAGCGATGCTGAGAGTGCTGACTGCCGTGTGCCAGTGGCGATCCTTCTGGTGGTGGTGGTGATGGTGGTGGTTGGGGAAAGGGGAATTGTTGACAGCTTTGAATAGGACTCTGGGGACCCCAAACATCCTGAGGCCTCTCCTCTTTCTCAGCTATGTATTCCACAGCCAGGATTAGGGGCTCTGAAGACCCCAAGAGCATTCAGAGGGTATTCTGACATCAGCAGGTGTATTGAAATTCAGTTCTGACACTAATCACCTGGGGTTAACATCAGACTCCACAGGTTTTGAGGGCATGGTTTCTAAAAAGACTGCCCCTCCTTCAGTACCAAGGCTGCCTGCACTTCTGACCAGTGAACTACAAATCTTGGGGCTTCCCACAATACCCTCGATTTAAGCAATTTGCTAGAATGACTCGCAAAGCTCAGAAAAGTGCTGTGTTTATGATTCTAGTTTTATTATCTAGGGTACATATCAGGACCAGCCAAAGGAAGACACACATAAGTAAGGTCTGGGAGGGCCCTGATTGCAGAGCTTCCATGTCCTGTCCCCATGGAGCCAGGGGACGGCACCCTCCAACACATCAATGTGTTCATTAGCCAGCAAGCTCCACTGAGCATTGATGTCCAGTGTCCAGATTTTTTTTTTTTTTGAGACAGAGTCTTGCTCTGTCACCCAGCCTGGAGTGCAGTGGTGTGATCTCGGCTCACTGCAAGTTCTGCCTCCCAGGTTCATGCCATTCTCCTGCCTCAGCTTCCTGAGTAGCTGGCACTACAGGCACTCACCACCACGCCCGGCTAATTTTTTGTATTTTTAGTAGAGATGGGGTTTCACTGTGTTAGCCAGGATGGTCTCGATCTCCTGACCTCGTGATCTGACCACCTTGGCCTCCCAAAGTGCTGGGATTATGGGTGTGAACCACTGCACCTGGCTACAGTGTCCAGAGTCTTTACTGGGGTTTCATTATGTAGGCATGATTGAGTGAATCATGGGCCATGGGATTAAACTCAACCTCCAACCCTCCCCTTCTCTCCAGAAACTGAGTTGGTTCATAGCTCCAACCTTCTAATCACATAGTTGGTCTTTCTGAGACCATATCTCACCCTGAGCTACCTCATCTTTTACACTCAGGTATGATACAAGAGACGTGTGAATAACAGACACTCCTATTACCTGGGAAATTCCAGGAACCGAGAGTCTCCCTCCCAGAAGCCAGGGACAAAGGCCAGTCAAATGCTTGATTATACAACAGATGGGCTGTCCATACGAAGGTTTTTGGTGGTGTAATTAGAGTTGGGTAATTAGAGTCTTTTTGATTTCCATTTTATGGAATGAATTAATACCAAGAAATGAAACTGGTAGTCATAATGAGAACATTACTTTTGGAAAATCATAAATACTATTAACACACTGTTGTCTATCAGAGAGCAGGGTATTCCAGTGAAACTAGAACAGATTCCCCTATATCCCTCTTTCATGGTAACATGTGAACAGGGTGTAGCCTTCCATTTAAACAGGCATACCATTTGGGCACCTTGGTTTTCATAGTGGAATGTGAACTCTACCACTCACCTATGTAGTTTCGTACACACACACACACACACACACACACACACACACACACACACACATGCCCCTGTGGTCTAAGAATACACTACAAGGAATCACTGCTAACATTACTGAATGCTTATCATGTGCCAGACATTGTGTTAAAAGCTTCACATACATTATGTAATTTATTCCTTTAATCCACAAACCTACAAAATAAGCATTATAATCATCCCATTTTATAGATACATAATAGTCTTAAATCACACAGCTCAGAGGTGGAGGAATCTGGATTAAAAGCCAGAATCGGACCCCCTTAACCATTAGAACCCATTCTTGCATAGAGCCCAGCTGAAAAGCAATGAGATTTGTGGGAGAGAATTTAAGGAATGTGGTGTCTATTTAGTCCACTACATAGTCTATGTGCTATTCTTAATTTGCATCACAGACCTCAAAAACTACCTGCGCTAATGTTTTAATGTTGTTGCCTGACTTTTATGAGGCTGGATGCAAGAAACAGCCTGGATTCTTCTGAATTCTTAGCGAAGCTGGTGGGAAAGATATTGAATGATGCGTCAGACAGTTGTGCCCTATAGCTGCCTGAGGTGGAGATTTCTTTGAGTTTCACACAAGGCACAATCTTCTGTCTCCTGAAGAACTGCTATAAATCTGCATCTGAGGTATTGTTTTTACCAGCTGCTGTGTTGCCCCCAATTTTTAATATGAGTTTGTGCTGAAATCGAGCAATTATAGTGACTCCCATGACTAGTACATTTGCTTTTCTTTGCTTAATCCAGGTTTATCTGTTTTTGTTCTCATTTTATTGAAATGCTGTTTTTGGTATGTTACTTAAACCCTCAAGTTCTTTTAGACTAGAGTAAAAACAAATATTCTAGCTATTTGGCAGTAATATAAAATCCTATCTATGAATGACCAAATTTTATTTTGGTAGAATACAACAAAATAGACTCAACATTAAAAGTATACTGAGCTTATAGCCTTTGTGTAATCTTTATCCAATTAGTCAAATGACGTCTGGGAATCTTTACAGATTTTCAGGATACCATGATTAACAGCAATCATCAGTATCCTATGGAAGTATAGAAAGGCCAATTAAAGCTTTTTGGTTGATAATGATAATAATGTTGATGATCATAAAAGTGGTGAATATTTGGACATTGATTCATTTGAGAAAGATTAATGAGTGCTTTCTTTGTACCAGATGAATGACGTTCATGTTCTTTCTGGGAGAATGTTGTGGGTTGAACTGTGTCCTCACAAAATTTATATGTTGAAGTCCTAACCCCCAGTATCTCAGAAGGTGACCTTATTTGAAGACAGGGTCTTTAGAAGTAATTAAATAAAAATGAGTTCATTAGGGTAGGCTCTAATCCAGTAAGACTGGTATCCTTATACACCAGGGAAATTTGGACACAGACACAGAAAAAAGATGATCCGAAGAGACACAAAGAGAATATGGACACGTGCAAACCAGGGAGAGAGGCCTGGAACAGATCCTTCCTTCACAGCCCTCGGAAGAAACCAACCCTATTGATGTATTAATTTTGGACCTCTAGCCTCCAGCACTGTGAGATAATAAAATTCTGTTATTTGGGCCACACAGTCTATGGTACTTTGTTATAGGCAGCCCCAGCAAACCAATACAGGGCATGCAGACAATAAGCAAACAAACAGAATTACAAACAATTTATTTTTAAAAGGATGATGATAAATGCGCTGGAGAACAAGAAGGCAGGCTGAGGGGAGAAAGGGCAGGTTAGGGATCACTGGTAATGTGACATTTCACAGGACTGGAAGAAGCGAAGGTGCGGATCAAGCAGATAGTGAGGGAAAGGGTGTTTCAGGCAGGCAGGAAAACATCGAGTGTCCCAGAGGGGAGAGCATGCTTGTTGTGTTCAAGGAACCACAAGAAGGCCAGGTGCAGAGGCTCACACCTGCAATCCCAGCACTTTTCAAGGGCCAAGGCAGGAGTATCACTTGAGCCCAGGAGGTCAAGACGAGCCTGGGCAACATAGCAAAACCCCATATCTACAAAAAAAAAAAAAAACCGTTGTTTTTTAAAATTAGCCAGGCATGGTGGTACACACCTGTAGTCCCTGCTACTCAGAAGGCTGAGATAAGGAGGGTCGCTTGAGTCCAGGAGGCAGAGGTTGCAGTGAGCCATGATCACACCACTGTACTCCTATCTAGCTGACAGAGGGAGACCCTGTCAAAAAAAAACAAAAAACAAAAAACAAACAACAACAACAACAACAACAAAACCACAAGGAGACCAGCAAGGCTGCCATAGAGAGAGCCAGGGCAGGCTCAGGGTGGACAGGTGGGGACTAGAGTGCCTAAGTGAATATAGGCTTCGCAAAACTAGATTTTCCTCCAAATGAGAAGGGGGATTCTGGAGGGTTTTGAATAGAGGACTAAGTTAATGCTTTAAAAACTCCTATTTAGCTACTGTGAAAAGAATAAATTGAAGGGGCAAGACAAGATGGGTGCTGGGGGAGGTGAGAAGTGGCCACTATCGAATGATGAATTGGATGTGAGGGATGAGAGGGAGCGTCACCAAGGATGACCACAAGGATCAGATTGGAGATGGAGTGGAGAGGTAAAGACTGTATATTGGTGTGAGCAGCTGGGGGGATGAGGGCATTTTTGCTCAGTGGAGAAGGCAGGGGGCAGGTGGCTGTGAGGGAGGGGAGGCGCAGGGAATCAGAAGCCTGACGTTGGACATATTAAGTTGCAGAAACCTTTTAGGCATCCAGATGGAAATGTCAAATGGCCAGTTGGATTTAGGAGTCTGCATGGGGTGGGGCATGTGACGGTGGGGCATGTGACCAAGGGTAGTGCCTGGAATCTTGGCACCCCTAGATTTCAGACATGCCACACACACAATCTTGCCCTGTTATTATGAACAATCTTGGCAGCCCTCAGGTATTGCTTCAGGAGCTCTACTGCCTATGGGAGAATGAAGCTTTTCACAGATTACTGGGCCCCACAAGCTTGAAGACTCTTGGCCTGGATTCTAGCTAGTGAACCCTGGGCAGGCTGGTTAACTCTCCAAAAGTCATTTCCTCATTTCTGCAGTGGAGCTAATGTCTTCCTTGCCATGTTACAGGGTTCATTCATTCATTTGTTCATTCAACAGATATTTATTAAGTGTTTACTTTGCACCAGTCTTAATACTGGGACCTGAATATAAAGACATGAGGCTTACAATCCAGTGGGAAAAACAAACATACAACAAATAAACCAAAAAAGGTATAATTGAAACTGATAAGTGTAGTAATGAGATTAAACAAGAAGTAGGAACAAGGACAAACATGGAGGGCAGGCCTGTGTCCGTTGGGTGCTAGGCTGAATTCTTTTTTTTTTCTTTCTCTTTTTCTTTCTTTTTTTTTTTTTTTTTAATTATACTTTAAGTTCTAGGGTACATGTGCACAATGTGCAGGTTTGTTACATAGGTATACATGGGCCATGTTGGTTTGCTGCACTCATCAACTCATCATTTACATGAGGTATTTATCTTAATGCTATTCCTCCCCCAGCCCCCCATTTCCCTACAGTGCCCAGTGTGTGATGTTCCCCGCCCTGTGATCATGTGTTCACGTTATTCAGCTCCCACCTACGAGTGAGAACATGCAGTGTTTGGTTTTCTGTCCTTGTGATAGTTTGCTTAGATTGATGGTTTCCAGCTTCATCCATGTCCCTGCAAAGGACATGAACTCATCCTTTTTTATGGCTGCATAGTATTCCATGGTATATATGTGCCACATTTTATTAATCCAGTCTATCATTGATGGACATTTGGGTTGGTTCCAAGTCTTTGCTATTGTGAATAGTGCCGTAATAAACATACGTGTGCAGGTGTCTTTATAGTAGCATGATTTATAATCCTTTGGGTATATACCCAGTAATGGTATTGCTGGGTCAAATGGTATTTCTAGTTCTAGATCCTTGAGGAATCACCACACTGTCTTCCAATGGTTGAACTAGTTGACAGTCCCACCAACAGTGTAAAAGTGTTCCTATTTCTCCACATCCTCTCCAGCACCTGTTGTTTCCTGACTTTTTAATGATCACCATTCTAACTGGCATGAGATGGTATCTCATTGTGGTTTTGATTTGCATCTCTCTGATGACCAGTGAGGATGAACATTTTTTCTTGTGTCTGTTGGCTGCACAAATGTCTTCTTTTGAGAAGTGTCTGTTCATATCCTTTGCCCACTTTTTGATGGGGTTGTTTTTTTCTTGTAAATGTGTTTGAGTTCTTTGTAAATTCTGGATATTAGCCCTTTGACAGATGGGTAGATTGCAAAGATTTTTTCCCATTCTGTAGGTTGCCTGTGCACTCTGATGATAGTTTCTTTTGCTAGGCAGAAGCTCTTTAGTTTAATTAGATCCCATTTGTCTATTTTGGCTTTTGTTGCCATTGCTTTTGGTATTTTACTCATGAAGTCTTTGCCCATGTGCTAGGCTGAATTCTAAGATGGCCGCCAAGAGCTGGTTCCCTCCACCCACTTCCTGCCCTGTAGAATCCCTTCCCCTTGAATGTGGGCAGGGCCTATGAATATGATGGGATAGTCACCTTTTGATTAGGTTACATTATATAAGAGTCTATCTTATTGGATTGGTGCCATATTGTTGTGAGTTGCCTTTGAAGGGAGCTGTGTGGCAAAAAGCCAAGCATGGCCTCTAGGAGCTGACAGCCGGCAAGGAACAGAGACCTTGGTCACACAACCAGAAGGAAATGGATTCCACCAACACCCAAGGAAACTTGGAAGTGGATCCCTTCCCCACTGAGCCTCCAGATGAGGATACAACCAGTTGACACCTTGACTGCAGCCTTGTGAGATCCTGAGAAGAAGACCTAGATAACATGTGGCATATACTTCTAACTGCAGAAATCGTAAGGTAATAAATCTGTGGTGTTGGCCAGGCACAGTGGCTCACACCTATAATCCCAGCACTTTGGGAGGCCGAGGAGGGCAGATCACGAGCTCAGGAGTTCAAGACCAGCCTGGCCAACGTGGTGAAACGCCGTCCCTACTAAAGGTACAAAAAATTAGCTGGGCATAGTGGTGCGAGCCTGTAATCCCAGTTACTTGGGAGGTTGAGGCAGGAGAATCGCTTGAACCCAGGAGGCAGAGGTTGCAGTGAGCTGAGATTGCACCATTGCATTTTAGCCTGGGTGACGGGGTGAGACTCGGTCTCAAAAAAAAAAAATTTGTGGTGTTTCGGCGCTAAGTTTACAGTGTCTGGTTATGTACCATAGAAAATGAATATATATAGGGTGGTCAAAAAAGGTCTCTCTGAGAATGTGACTTGTAAACTAAGACCTGAGGGTGAGGAATCAACCAAGGGAAGAGTGACAAGACAGACAGTGACAAGGCAAAGGACTCTGAGGTGGGGAAGAAGTGAAGGAGTTCAAGAACAGAAAAGTGACCAGTCCAGCTAGAGCCCAGCAGGTGAGGCAGGGAGAGAAGAATAAGAGGAAGGTAATGTGGATAAACTTTTAACCTTTTACAAGCACAGGATACTGCTCTCTTACTCAAGTTCAAAGCCACATCTGTGAATGTGGTATCAGATAAGCTACTATAAGAAAGGGACTCCAAAACAAAGTGGCTTAAGTAAGAGAGAAGCTTGCTTTTATGCCATGCAATGGGGCAGAGGAATGTGAGAGGTTTAGAGCTGGTGTGGCTGGTTGCTGGCTGGATAGATGTGCAACTTTCAGAATGTGGCTTTTTTTTTTTTTTTTTTTTTTTTCTGGGCCTGAGGTAGCTCCTTCAGTTGTTCCAATTTTCCAGCCAGTGGGAGGGGAAAAGTAAGAATGGAAGGCTTGGTATTTCTGTGTTAAAACAACAACAACAACAACAACAACAACCAAAAACACTGTGATTTGGAAGTTGTGCTCATCAATTCTGTTCTCAATGTGCTGGCCAGAGCCCAGTCCTGTGACCACACCTACTGCCAAGGAGTCCCGGGTGGGTGTCTCTAGCTCGCCCTTGAGGAGTCCCATGTCTAAGAGTTCCCTGCTAACTCAGAGCTGTGTCTCTAAAAGTTAGAATATAGCCTCTGGGGAACAATGAGCAGTCTCTGTTCCAGCCTAACCTTATTTAGCCATAAGGCTGGACACATCTTTAGCTTTCCCCCAAGGCTCCAGGATGGTAGAGGTGACATTCAAAGTGGACTGTCACTTGTTTTCTCTCATCTCTCCAATGATTTCCCAAGAACAGAATAGGAGGAGCAGCCAAATAGTGGGCATGAAGCCTTGTCTCTTTCATTTCCAGCACTGCCCTGGCAAAAAAAATCTCCCTACCTCACCTGCAATCACTCCTCCCTGGTCAGAATGTTTCTGCCATTTGGACTTCATCTTATAGCCTTTGTGCCCATCAGCCCTGGGGGCAGGCAATTTATGTATTTGGCATGCCCTGTAACTCTCCAGCATTCTGAACCTTTACTACAAGTCAGAGGCATTTATTAATACTGCTGCTAATAATAGTGCCTAGCAGGGAAGGACTGGCACAAACATGTAAGAAACAGCGTTTCCCTTTACTGTGCTTTTATTGTTCACTGGAACATGACAGTTGGAGATAAATTCAGACTTGCCTTTTGAGTCCCCTCACTTGGGTTACTGATCCCATTACTAGAAGTTGTGTTTTGCTGGCACCCGTAGAAACATGCAGCAAATAACAGGCTGTAGGGTGTTCTCATGCTCCATTCGTGCAGCCTGAAATGGAAAAGTTTGGTTTCTGAGAAAGCTGCAGGTTCCATCTCTGTAGCCTGAGGTTGTTTTGAAATGAGGTGGCCATAAAGGCTGAGCACAAGCCGAATCTTGCCTGCCCTCTTGCTTGCAAAGTACAAAAAGACAAGCAGAGAAAGCAAAATTACCCACCTTTGTGTGCCTTTGTGTATCCCTATCTCTCGGTCTTCTACTTTGAAAAATGTCTCTATTTAGAACTGTATAAATTGATATCAATTGCTAATCTCATTGAAGCAAGGTTTATACCAAAAACTATGCAAAGAGCATCCCATGTATTATTCCTTTTGAAACTCAGTAACTCAGTGCTATGCTGTTATTCCCATTTCATAGAGGAGGAAACCAAGGCAGGGAGAAATTCACGTTATATGTTCAATGTAGCACAGCTGGTAAGGGGCAGAGGCAGAATTTGAACCTGTGTTTTTGTGACTCTAGTACCTGTAGTGGCAACCCCAATATCCTATTGCCTGTTAAGACAGCAGAGGAGAGTTTGCAATTTCCAGTTGCGTCTTTCCACCACGGGCTGGCAGTTACTGGCCATTCCTATTGTGGAAAGCAAAAGGTATTACAGCCTGGGAAACCAGCTGGATTTCATCACAGCAGCTGAAGTCACATTGGCTGACTTCAGGTCAGCTGAAGGTGTAGTCACCCGCCTCCACTTCCACTTTCCCTTCACAACTCTCTGTCACCCCACCTGCCCCAGTCCTGACACACTAGATGGCTGCTTTTCTACCTGGTTAGTTACTGGGTACTGCAGGCCTCTGTTTCTCCAGGCTTCTCCACCAGTGTTTCTACTGCAGGATAGGTTCAACGCAGCTTTCGTTGGCTGGCCTAGGACTTGATATAGTGGGCTGCACACAGAGCTCTGAACCAGGAATTCACAAATAAATTGTTAGGACCTGCCATGGTCTGAATGTGTTCCCTACCCTCTCCCCTCACAAATTCGTATGTTGAAACTTAACTGCCAATGTGATAACATTAAGAGGTAGGGCCTTTAGGAGATGAGTAAGTCATGAAGGCTCTGCCGATTATGAATGGGATGAGTACCCTTATAAAAGGGTTTAAGGGAACTAACTAGATCCCTTTTGTCCTTCTGCCTTCTCTCTCATGAGGACACAGCAATAAGGCACCATGTGAAAGCAGAGAGTAGCCCTTAGCAGACACTGAATGTGTCAGTGCCTTGATCTTGGACTTCCCAGTCTCCACGACTGTGAGAAAATAAATCTCTGTTCTTTGTAAATTACCCAGTCTTAGATATTGTGTTATAGCAGCATAAATGAACTGAGACATTTATTGTTTGATGAGTTTCCCATAGTCCTGCCATAAGAAACTGAATGCAAAAACATGCCTGTGCAAAAGTGATCTGTCGAGAGTAATGTATCATGTTGTGAAGGGAATCACTCACTGTGAGAACACGGTAGAAATGAAGAACACTAGCCTGGGATTCAAGTGAAGCTGTCCTTTCCTGAGTGCTGATTGTGGGCTGGGCACTGTGCCGGCCTCTTTTGCCTACCTGATTTCATGCAAGCCTCAAAATTGCTCTGTGAGGTAGGCTGCCTTATCAATATTTTACAAATGAGAAAACTGAGGCTAGATATGTTAACTGGCTTTTCAAAGGTTGTTTGACTTGTAAAATGGAGTCTTCAGTTTCCAATGCCAATGTTCTTTTTTCTTTTTTAACTCAGCTACTAATTTACTTTATAATCTTGGGGGGGGGGAACCCTTTTGGCCTTATTTTCATATCTTTAAAATGAGAGGATTAGATTAGATCACTGCTTTCTAATTTGTGTTCCAAGAAACTCCTAGTTAGGTGATCACAGCTACTGGCTTTTGAGTTACTCAAACTTGGATTTGGGTTGCAGCTTAATTTTTTTTTTTTTTTGTAGAGACAGGGTCTTGCTGTGTTTCCCAGGCTAGTACTGGATTCAAGTGATCCTCCTGCCTCAGCTTCCCAAAGTGCTGGGATTGCAGGAGTGAGCTACCGCCCCGGCCAAGGGTATTCAGCAAATTTACCGAGCACCTATTATGTGTTGGGCATTGTTATAACCAAAACTGATAATTGATGATAAAGACTCTGACCTCAGAGAGGCCTTGGTAGGGTTGGAAAGAGATGAACAAGCAAATAAGACAATATCAATGATAAACCCAACGAAAGAAATAATCAGAGTGCTGTTACGGAAAATAAGGAGGGTACTTTAGGGTGGTTGCGGAAAGGTTTTTGAGTTAAGGCTTGGAGAAAGGAAGGAGCTAGGTAAAGAACATTTCAGGCAGAGGAAATAAGTACAAAGGTCCTGAGGCAGAACAGGGTTTGAGACAGTGGGGAAATGAAAATAAGGCCTGTATCACTGATGCATAGTGACCAAGGGGAAGAGTGAACAGAGGAAAGAGGAAATCACATAGAAAATCACAACTCCTATAAGGAGCAATAGCATTAATAATAATTATGAATAATAAACTTGCTAATCAAATTGCTAATAACTTGCTAGACCTGTACTATTATTCACCTTAAGAGTTGGGAAACAGTTACCTTGGGCAAGTTATTGAAATTTGCTAAAACTCAGTTTTCCCTTCTGCTAAGTGATGATAACAATGTACCCCCTTTCATGGAGATGATGAGAAGGTTAAATGAATTTAGCTCCAAATCTGGCTTGGAGTTAGCTCCCTGGGAGGAAGGAGGAGGACAGGCACAGGACTTGGGTCTCATCTCCTGATTCAGCCAATACTTTTCCAAGATGATTTGTTTTCCTCATTGGCCTTTGCAGAAAGTGTTGTCTATTAAAACCTGTTTTAAATCTGGTCAGATTGAAATTCCTTGTCAGACTTCAAGGCTGTATCCAAGTGTACCCTTTGGAGGCCCAAGTGTTTCTGGTAAACAGCACTCACCTGTCCCCAACCCCCTCTGGCACATTCCAGTCCCCACTTAGGGATCCCTGACTTCTTGTCAGGTTCAGGAGGACAACAACTCCCAGATAAAGGCTTAGAAACCAAGGGCAGCAGAGAACGAGAATGAAGACCAAGCATTTCTGAAAAGACCGTGGCAATCAGTGGGGACATTTGAGTGGATTCATAGTTAACTTCTCAGGGTCTCACTGGGGATATTAACTTATAGAAGACTGTCTGCTTGAAACTTTCTGTGTCTCTCACTGGGAGCCCAGTTGAAGGTTATATTCTAGGCAGGACTCATGGGATTTAGTACAAGGCCTAGGGGGAGGTTATTTCTGGAGGACGCTGTTGGTTGGCCACCAAGTAGCCATTTTCTTACCCATTCTCAGGCGAGCAGAGTTCATTGCCAATAGAGGCAGAAAACGCAGATTCTCACTTCCACAACCTCCCTTACAGCTATGACAATAGCCATGAGACCCAATATTGGCCATTTAAACCAGAGGAGCGCTCTGCTGGAGAGCTTCTGGGCGAGATATATTCTTTTTCCTTTTTTTTTTTGAGATGGAGTCTCACTCTGTCGCCCAGACTCGACTGCTGTGGTGTGATCTCGGCTCTCTGCAACTTCCACCTCCCAGGTTCAAGCGATTCTCCTGCCTCAGCCTCCTGAGTTGCTGGGATTACAGGTATCCGCTACCACGCCCAGCTAATTTTTTTATTTTCAGTAAAGACGGCGTTTCACCATCTTGGCTAGACTGGTCTCAAACTCCTTACCTCGTGACCCACCTGCCTCAGACTCCCAAAGTGCTGGGGTTACAGGTGTGAGCCACTGCGCCCAGCCTGGGCAAGATATATTCTATGTGATAAGGGAAATAGATAAGAGGAAAAGTTGTGACTCCTCCTTCCTAGCATTTTGTAAGTGCATTTGTCAAGACATTATGTATGGAGCCTTAGCAACCATCTTGCAATAGTGAGGGAGAGTCTCTGAGAAGCTCTGATGATATGGTTTGGCTGTGTCCTAACCCAAATCTTACCTCCAATTTTAACAATCCCTACGTGTGGTGAGAGAGACCCAGTGGGAGGTAATTGAATCATGGGAGCAGGTCTTTCTCATGCTGTTCTCATGATAGTGAATAAGTCTCACGAGATCTGGTGGTTTTATAAAGGGAAGCTCTCCTGCACACACTCTCTTGCCTGCTGCCATGTAAGACATGTCCTTACTCCTCCTTCGCCTTCCGTCATGATTGTGAGACCTCCCCACCCAAGTGGAACTGTGAGTCCATTAAACCTCTTTTTTTCCTTTATAAATTACCTAGTCTTGAGTATGTCTTTATTAGCAGAATGAGAATGGACTAATACACCTGATATGATTGAGCCATTGATCCATCTGTCACTGGACCACTGTTATGTGAAACAAAGAAATCCCTTTAATTTAAGCCTATTATCTCTGGCTACTCAGTTTTGTGCAATTGGAAGCATCCTAACTGATACATCTCTGCTTCTTTTCATCCTTTCTCATTACTCTCCCCTTTGGAAAGAATCAGAGAGCCCTTTTCACCTGCTCAGTGATGTCTACAATTTTTAAAAAAGAAACAAAGCCTTTCATTTCTGGGGTGCTCTTAGGTCCAGTTTGCCCAGGACCCTTCCAGAGCAGCTGTGGTTTATTCCTGTGGTTCTGGTGTAATTTTTAAGAGTACTCAAAAATATTCTTGGATGGATGATAAATTATTTGGTCACATTATTTTCCTTCTCAGAGAGAAAAAGCTTCAGTGTGGATGTCTCTGGAAGAGAGAGAGAAAAAATACACAGCTTTCAAATTCACAATAAAAGGGTAAATGGCGAACCCCAGGGTTGGGGTGGGGGACAGTGGGGTAGGCAGAACTGGAGGGAACACTTGCTGTGAAAGAGGTTCACTAGAGTAAGGAGGAGGCCCAGAAAGAGCAAACTTGGAGCTCTAAAGGCAAACTGCATGCACTTCCCAGCTTTTCCAGTGACCCGCCCTGCTTCTAAGAGCATGCAAAGCCTTTGTTGGTGGTTTCTGATCTTTCTCTGCTGCCTCTTCACACAGTCCTAATCCACTTTCTACCAACACCCCTGGGGTGAGTGGAGCCTAAGGCTTAGCCAAGAAGTCTGAAACTCTTCTCTGTGGTTTTTGTCTGAACCCAAACAACTCCCTGTTTCTTTCTGAGCTCTTTCCAAGACCCTCACAGGATTGACAATGGCAACATACAAAGTGGGTAATGTCACTCTCACCCACGCTATTTCAATTCCTTTTTTTCCAGACCTTTCCAGACCCCTCATAACTAGAAGGTGTGTAGAGTGCACCCTGTCTCCACTCCTTCTGTTGTACCTCCCTCCTGCGGGAAGGAAAGCAATTCACAAACCAGGCAGTTTATCCCTGCTGAACAACACGTTGTTAAGTGCATAATTTAGTCTTGATGTAAATTATACAGGCTCATTATCTGTGAGAAAATCTGGCTGCCCTGTAAGCCAATTAGAATGATGAGCAACGTGCCTGGAGCCCCAGTAGCTCTCCCTGAGGAGTTGTATCCAGGAACAGAAGGAGCCCTTGTGCTCCCAGAGGCAGCACAAGGCATCAGGCCTCAGTTCTAGCTGATCTGCTGGGACTGGGGCTAGGCAGTAGGCCTTGAAAGGCGAGACCCTGCTTCTTGCACAGAGAAATGCTTCTTTTTTGTTGCCTTCTGTGCCTGATCATCCAGGTGACTATTAGGGCTTCTGCAGCAGAACAAAGCAAGAGAAAGGACTGAGGGGATGCGGGTCACAGGGGACACTTGGCTGGAGTTGGGGAAAGACTGGGCTGGAATCAATGCCTAGAATCCTCATCATTCATAATCTGGATCTGTGGGAAACTGGTAGGCTTCTTGGAGAGGGGACCGCAATGCTGAAAGAGAAAGGTCTTTTAACTCATTCAGTAATAACTGTCTGAGTGCCCACTATATCTTAGGCACTAAACTAGGGTCAGAGGCTACAATAGTAAACAAAACACAATTGTTGTCCCTAGATGCTTTCAGTTTACTGGGAATTTCAGACAACTTAACAGGTAGTTACAAAGGAGTATTGATGTCACTGGTAAACATACACACACACACACACACGTGCATTAAAAATTACCCAGCAAGATGTCTGTATGTCCTTCAGTGTCATTCTAAAGCCTTGTCTAATGGGCCAGCCCAAGGATCATCTGAAATCCTTGATTTGGCTCACTATCACAACTTTTTTTTTTTTTTTTTTTTGTGAGACAGAGTCTCGCTCTGTCGCCCAGGCTGGAGTGCAGTGGCCGGATCTCAGCTCACTGCAAGCTCTGCCTCCCGGGTTCATGCCATTCTCCTGCCTCAGCCTCCCGAGTAGCTGGGACTACAGGCGCCCGCCACCTCGCCCGGCTAGTTTTTTGTATTTTTTTAGTAGAGATGGGGTTTCACCGTGTTAGCCAGGATAGTCTCGATCTCCTGACCTCGTGATCCGCCCGTCTCGGCCTCCCAAAGTGCTGGGATTACAGGCTTGAGCCACCGCGCCCGGCCTATCACAACTTCTTATGGTCTAGGTCCTGAAAAGTTAGATCTTAATTTGTAGGAAATTGATAAGTTGCAAATGATTTCTGTCTGGCAGAGATGTAAATTATTTCTATCTATTGGAATAAACAGTTCCAAAGAGTTATAATTGTGTTGCTTCTATGACGTTATTCAGTTTTGTACCTAGGTCAGCAATCTTACTTCAGCATCCTTGCTTTCATTGACTATTCTGTATATACTCAGCTTCTCATAGGTTCCTTCGATCCACCTTTACCATCCTGCTGGTTCGCTCATTAATGAGTTAAATAAATCTTTGGCATAGACTTTGATGTATTTGCATGAGAGTCACACCTTTACCTTTTTGGAAATTATCATCTGACACTTTAGAGGTAAGACCACCTTAGTGCTAAGGGGTAAAAGACAAGAAACATGAAATCCAGTCTTGGGGGTTTAGGGAAGATTTCTCAGAGAGGGCTTCTAAAGTCAGATATGAAGGACAAAGGAGTTAGCTAGGCAAGGATGGATGTGGGAAAGTGTACTAGGTGGGAGATTAGCATACGCAAAGACCAGAGATGAGACAGTTGCATTAACACTAGAAGCCCAAGAAAGTGAGTGGTGAGCAGCAGGAATGGAGAGGTAAGGAACGGTCAGACTGGAACGGACCTCAGTGCTATGCCAAGGAGCTTGGTCTGTATACAGAGGGCACTGTAAGTCATTAACAAGTTTTTAAACAGGTGCAAATATGGTTGGATTTGGCTTCTGGGTTCACTGTCTTGTAAGCCAGGTGGGAATCTCATTCATTGTACACTAACTGTAGCCTGCTGAGGTTGCTTCTAAGATTCCTATGTAATTCTGGTTCCCTCCAGTTTGCTCTACAATTAAAAGACATTGGTGAATAAATTTATAGACACAATTCCTATATGTTAGCTGGAATGCCCAACAATGGATATTTATCATGTATAAGGTTTTCCTTTTCTAACCTTGTCAAAAATATAAAGAAAGCAGAAGTGCAAAAAAAAAAAAAAAAAAGTGCAAGGCTGACATATTTTAAAGTGAAATTCTCAGCAATGGACAAATCAGAGCTGAAGGGGAGACTCCAGAGACCAGCTATTAGATGAAATTGCTTTGGTCCGAAAGGTTGCTGCCTCTTTCAAGTTTCCTTAGCCATATGTTTCCATTTAAGCAATAAATTGTGAAACAGTTTTGCATTTTTGGCACAAGGGACTATTTATTCGGTTATGATGTAGCTTGCAGAGGACTTTTCAGCATTGATAGCACTTTTGTTTCTTGTCCAACTTAATTTTCATGAGAGCCTGTGAGGCAGAGAGGCTGTTTGCTGCCATGTCTGTTTTACAGATGGAGAAGCCAAGGTCCAGAAAGGGTCAGTGGTTTGCTAAGTCACCACTACAAATTAGTCAGAGCCTGGAAAGGGAAGATCTTGTCACCATAGCCTTGTCTGACACTACCATGGAAAATTTTACCTAGTGGGTGTTTAATAAATGCAATGAAGGAACAATTCTGTTCTTAATATGTATCAAATTATATAATTATACATCTATATGTTTGTTGTTGATTAAGGCCACTAAATTGTAAGCTTCATTATGGCAGTTTTCAATTTTCTGTTGCTGTATAACAAATGACCCTAAAACTTAGTAGCTCAAAACCAACAATGTATTAGTTTTCATGATCCTATGAGCCAGGAATTTGGGCATGGCTCAGCTGGGTGGTTCTTCTGTTCCACATGGTGTCAGCAGGGGTCACTCAACTATATTATGCTAGTGGTTGGGCTGGACTGTAAGATGGCTAATTTTATATGTCAACTTGCCTGGATCACAGTGCCCAGATATTTTGTCACACATTATCCTGGTGTTTCTGTGAGGGTGCTTTTGGACATGATAAACATTTAAATTAGTAGACTTTGAATAAAGCAGATTGCCCTCCATCAGATGGGTGGGCCTTGTCCAATTAGTTGAAGGCCCAAATCGAATACAAGACTGACTTCACCAGAACAAGAAGGAATTATCCAATATTTGGCCTTTGGATTTGAACTGCAATATCAGCTCTTCCCTGGGTCTCCAGCCTGCTGGTCCACCCTGCAGATTTTAGACTTAATAATCTCTATAATTGCATGAACTAATTCTTTAAACCTCTCTCTCTCTGTATATATGTATATGTATATGACCACTCCTTCTTTGCACAGCACGCTTGGGCTTCTTTGCAGCATGGTTGCCTCAGAGTACTCAAACTAATACATGGCAGCTGGGATGTAAGAAAAGTGAAAGCTGCTAGTCCTCTTAAACCTTGGACTTTGAATCTCAGAATATCCCTTCTAATGTAATCTATTCATCAAAACAAGTCACACACCAGCTCAGATTCAAGGTGAGGGTAAATAGATTCTACCTCTTAATGAGAGCATTGACAGAGTCACATTGCAAAAGACATGAGGGAAGATATTATTGCAACCATTTTATTAAAACAATCTGCCGCAGATAGGGACCATGTTTTATTCCTAATGTATTTCCCAAACTCTTAAGAGTTTTGGGGAATATTAAATGCAACAATGTATACAAAGAGCTGAGCACAACAAATATTCCTTAAATAACTGTATGTATTCATTTGTGGGTAGATGGATGGTGATAGAGTTTGGATATTTGTCCCCTCCCAAATCTCATGTTGAATTGTAATCCCCAGTACTGGAGGTGGGGTCTGGTAGGAGGTGTTTGGATCATGAAGGTGAATCCCTCATGGCTTTGTGCTGTCTTCCTGATAGTGAGTTCTCATGAGATCTGGTCATTTAAAAGTGTGCAGTATTTCTTCATCCAATTTATCTCTTGCTCTTTTTCTCTTACTCCTGCTTTTGCCATATGTTGTGTCGGCTCCTTCTTCACCTTCCACCATAATTGGAAGCTTCCTGAGGCCCCTCTAGAAGCTGAGCAGATTCCAGCATCATGCTTCCTATAAAGCCTGCAGAGGTTTAATTGGCCTGAAGAGCCAATTAAATCTCTTTTCATGATAAATTACCCAGTCTCAAGTATTTCTTTATAGCAATCCAAGAATGGCATAATGCAGATGGAAAACATGCCCAGGGTGTGTGATTGTAACTCACAGACTCACAGGTGACCCCAATCATTACTACACCTTATATTTACTCATAGATAGTCCTTTGAGAAACAAGATAGGGCTGTAGTTAAGAGCTTGGGTTTTAGATTCAGACCACAGGGCTCCAGATTCAGTCTCCACTACTTGGGAGCTGTGGGATCTTGGGTGCCTTATTAATGCAAGTGAGATAATATAAGTAAGGGCACAGTACAGGTTTAGCAATTTGTTAGTAACTTTATTAGTCTATTTATTATAAATAATTATTACTGTTATTAGACTTGTGCCTATGTTTATGTACTACCTGCTATAATCTATTGCTCTTCCTCTCTGTTCATGTACCATCTTTCTCTCCTTCTGAACACTGCTATTCCATCTGTGACTGCCGTTCCTTGGCAAGCCACCACTGTGCCACATCATTTGAAGTTGGTGGGAAAAAAAAATAACGAGTTGGTGTTGCTCTATGTCATCACTTCCCCTGACAGCTGCTTGGTGCCTCTTACAGTTCCTCCCCCACTTCCACTCCCCATGGCCTGCCTCCTGGAGCTGCTTTCAGGCAGACATTGTTGGATAGTGGCTGGCTGGCTGTTGGCCAGGGTTCCATCAGGGCCACTTCTCAAAGTCTGTGTTAAAGTTGGCTCTGTCAAGTGCCTAAAGAAGCAAGATGTGTTGCTGGAAGATGGTTTGGCCCCATGGTATGCAGGTTGTCTGCAGCCCTGAGCTGCAAACCTCCAGTTCTTCGCTGGTGCTATATTCTATCTTTCGGGATTCCAAGGGCATCCTGGCTTTCTGGATTAGATACTGAAGTGGAGATGAATGAGTTTGGCATTGAATTCTGGCTTTGGCTTGAATTGTGTATACCTGAGTTTTGTTGGCTTATATCTCCATTATGCCAGACACAGGCTCTATCAGTCATTTATTGCTCCTATAGTTGTTTCTTCCTCTAGATTATGAAGAGTGAGGAGGTTTTGGCAACTCATTATTTGGTTTACGGCAAGTAGCTTCCTGATTGCCAAGATTTTTATATTCACCAGGATTAGGACTATCTAGTTATCAATATACAGAGAGTTACCTACTCTCTGGAATGCAGAGTGCTTGGTAGCAGGGCTGCTCATTTATGGTTGTTCAGGTTGTGCACTGCAAAAAGGTGCCCAACCAAGTGGGCTGGTGTAGCTAAAATTCAGCCCACGCTCAACTCATCAAGCCATCCACCCTGGCTCAAGTTGTAAAGGCACCCTTTTCTAATTTGCACAGTCATGATACAGATGTGCAGCAAGCCCTGCTTGGTAGGCTATGTGGAAAGGTTGACTTCGTACAGAAGGTAGAAAATGATGTTGGCAGTTAGAAGCTGATCTTCAGAGGGCTTACTCTCAAGAAGAGACATTTATTGTTAAATAGTCTAATCCAGAGCTATCAGAATATTTTTCTCCCTTTCAACCTCGCTGCCAATGCATCCCTGGAATGCCTAGATGGTACCCATTTATCCAAATCTGTGCTAGAATAAGTCTCAACTTTCATTATCTATCATAAACACTTCTTGATGGGCTTGGGATGTCAGAACTAGTGTCTATTTTGTTTCTAAAAATCTAAGCCTATGAACCTTTCTATTCTTCATCAGGAACTGGGGTTTT
>NW_012104554.1:601955-604360 GCF_000951045.1 Mandrillus leucophaeus
ATTATGCAAGTGAGATAATATAAGTAAGGGCACAGTACAGGTTTAGCAATTTGTTAGTAACTTTATTAGTCTATTTATTATAAATAATTATTACTGTTATTAGACTTGTGCCTATGTTTATGTACTACCTGCTATAATCTATTGCTCTTCCTCTCTGTTCATGTACCATCTTTCTCTCCTTCTGAACACTGCTATTCCATCTGTGACTGCCGTTCCTTGGCAAGCCACCACTGTGCCACATCATTTGAAGTTGGTGGGAAAAAAAAATAACGAGTTGGTGTTGCTCTATGTCATCACTTCCCCTGACAGCTGCTTGGTGCCTCTTACAGTTCCTCCCCCACTTCCACTCCCCATGGCCTGCCTCCTGGAGCTGCTTTCAGGCAGACATTGTTGGATAGTGGCTGGCTGGCTGTTGGCCAGGGTTCCATCAGGGCCACTTCTCAAAGTCTGTGTTAAAGTTGGCTCTGTCAAGTGCCTAAAGAAGCAAGATGTGTTGCTGGAAGATGGTTTGGCCCCATGGTATGCAGGTTGTCTGCAGCCCTGAGCTGCAAACCTCCAGTTCTTCGCTGGTGCTATATTCTATCTTTCGGGATTCCAAGGGCATCCTGGCTTTCTGGATTAGATACTGAAGTGGAGATGAATGAGTTTGGCATTGAATTCTGGCTTTGGCTTGAATTGTGTATACCTGAGTTTTGTTGGCTTATATCTCCATTATGCCAGACACAGGCTCTATCAGTCATTTATTGCTCCTATAGTTGTTTCTTCCTCTAGATTATGAAGAGTGAGGAGGTTTTGGCAACTCATTATTTGGTTTACGGCAAGTAGCTTCCTGATTGCCAAGATTTTTATATTCACCAGGATTAGGACTATCTAGTTATCAATATACAGAGAGTTACCTACTCTCTGGAATGCAGAGTGCTTGGTAGCAGGGCTGCTCATTTATGGTTGTTCAGGTTGTGCACTGCAAAAAGGTGCCCAACCAAGTGGGCTGGTGTAGCTAAAATTCAGCCCACGCTCAACTCATCAAGCCATCCACCCTGGCTCAAGTTGTAAAGGCACCCTTTTCTAATTTGCACAGTCATGATACAGATGTGCAGCAAGCCCTGCTTGGTAGGCTATGTGGAAAGGTTGACTTCGTACAGAAGGTAGAAAATGATGTTGGCAGTTAGAAGCTGATCTTCAGAGGGCTTACTCTCAAGAAGAGACATTTATTGTTAAATAGTCTAATCCAGAGCTATCAGAATATTTTTCTCCCTTTCAACCTCGCTGCCAATGCATCCCTGGAATGCCTAGATGGTACCCATTTATCCAAATCTGTGCTAGAATAAGTCTCAACTTTCATTATCTATCATAAACACTTCTTGATGGGCTTGGGATGTCAGAACTAGTGTCTATTTTGTTTCTAAAAATCTAAGCCTATGAACCTTTCTATTCTTCATCAGGAACTGGGGTTTTCGTCAGTGGTTAAGATGTAACTCACAGAAACAGGTGGCTCAAATTTCTCGTGCTGTTCTTCTATAAACAAGAGCTAACATCTAGTGAGGACTTGCACTGTGTCGGGCACAGGTCACACAAATTACCCATTTAATCACCACAGCAACCCTATGAGGTAGAGAATACTATTATCATCATTTTCCAGATGAAGAAACAGAGGCATAGAAAAGTTAAATAATTTGCCCAGAGTTCATCAGATAGTGAGTTATTAGTATAAGAAGTGCTTACATTAGCGATCAGGGAGATGTAAATCAAAACCACAAGGGGATTCCACTGCACACCCACTGAGATGGCTATAATAAAAAGACAGGTAATAACATGTGTTGGTGAGGATGTAGAAAAATTGGAATACTCATACACAGCTGGTGGGAATGTAAAATGGCACAGCCACAGTGGAAAATTGTCTAGCAGTTTCTCAAAAAGTTGGGCATAGATTAGCACATGATCCAGCAATTCTATATGTAAGCATATGGCCAAGATAAATGAAAACATATGTCCACACAAGATCTTGTACATGTTTTTGTTTTTGTTTTGTTTGAGACAAGGTCTTGCTCTATTACCCAGACTGGAGTGCAGTGGCACAATCAAGGCTCACTGCAACCTCTGCCTCCTGGGCTCAAGCGATCCTCCTACCTCAGCCTCCCAAGTAGCTGAAACTCCAGGCAAATGCCACCACGCCCAACTAATTTTTGGATTTTTTGTAGAGATGGGGTATTCTATGTTGCCCAGGCTTGTCTCAAACTCCTAAACTCAAGTGATCCACCTGCCTCTGCCTCCCAAAGTTCCAGGATTACAGGCATGAGCCACCCACTCATGGCCTTGTACACAAATATTCATAGCAGCATTGTTCGTAATAGTCAACAGTGGGAACAATCCAAATGTATATTGTCTAATGAATGGAAAAATAAAAT
>NW_012104554.1:604410-607144 GCF_000951045.1 Mandrillus leucophaeus
TGCCCTTCAGGATTCAATGGCTTAGCAGAGGGAGACAGACAAGGAAACAATTATTGCCTAATATGACAAGGACTATAATAAGATATATATGAAAGATCAAGTAAGGAATATGAGTGATAAAATCTGTTTTATCTCAGCTAAATCCCAGGACCTAGAACAATGACAAGCACATAGTTCAAATCATGTTGAACAGATAATATTTAGGCCAGAGATCTAGGAATCCTTGTCCTTCTAACTCTACTCCATCCCATGAAGTTCATTTTTTTAAATTTTTAATAATTTTTGTAGGTACATAGTAGATGTATATTTCCCAGGAAATTCTTAATGAAGCCATACTGGCAAGAGGCAATGTGCTAATTAAACAAATGATAATTAAATGCTACTTCACTTTTATCAAGGACAGTTGCTGATACTCTAGCTAGAGAGCCTTAGTCAAAGCTGGACTGGAGCAGCCTGATTAGAATGAAAGCTAGGCATATGCCTCTGTTTCTCTAAACCTGAATCCTAATTATGGGTTATGAAATAGGAAACAAGGTGCACACTTGGGTACATAAGGAAACAGAATGAAAGAAAGTGAGCAAGATGGGTCTGCTGATGGCATGGGATAATAACAGGAACTAGCATTTGTTAGATGAATACTATGCGCCAGGTGTTAGGCTAAGCACCTATATAGATACTATTATTTAATCTACAACTAAGTTTTGAAGTGGAATTTTGTTTTGTTGTTTTTGATTTGAAAGAGAGTCTTGCTCTATTGCCCAGGCTGGAGTGCAGTGGTGCGATCTTGGCTCGCTGCAAGCTCCACCTCCCAGGTTCGTGCCATTCTCCTACCTCAGCCTCCCAAGTAACTGGGACTACAGGCGATCTCCTGATCTCGTGATCCAGCCACCTCGGCCTCCCAAAGTGCTGGGATTACAGGTGTGAGCCACCATGCCCGGCCAAAGTAGAAATTTTTATTTTTATTTTTATTTTCTTTATAATGAGAAAACAGAAGCTTCACTAGACTAAATAACTTGCCCAGGGTCACATGACATGCAAATGGCAGTGGCAAGCTACAAACCCAAGTGATCCGACTCCATCCTCCCCACACCTGGACAGGTGGCCTTTCAACACACAAGTAAAGAAATGTGACCCAATCACTGTCATGAAACATGATCAATCAGATTCCTCTCTGCTCCTCTGGGAGAAGAGGTGAAGAGACGTAGGCAGAGGGGAGAAAGTGTTCCCTTCCATCTGGCAAATAGCAGCTTGAGTTGTGCTATGTCACTACAAAATTGTTTTTTTTTCTAGCTTATTCTTAGATATATCTTCTCTTCATCTCCAGCATCAACACAAAGCACATGGAAGTGACCATCATTATCATTTCATACTAAGCCATCTGCTCACTGGTCTCCCTGAGTCCCCTTTCAGTTGTTCTCTGTTCTGCAGCCAGAGCTTCTGTTTATTTTCTTGTCTTTGTGATCTTTTATGCACAATTTTTTTTTTATTCTATGAGAATGAAGTATGTTTACATCATACCAGGACTTAAGGTACTTGTGATGGTGTTAGAGCTTTTAAATAGCTAAATATTTTAGATACCCAAGAAATAGAAAATCATCTAATAAACACACATGCTTTACAATTAACTTAATAGTTTATATTATATTATATTTGATGAAATATGGTAGTGAGTGCAATAAATATTTGCTGAACAAATCAATGTGTTCGCCACCAATTTCATTTTTAGGATGATGCCCCTCCATTTTGGTCTTTTGCAGCTCCTGGACAGCCTTTATGCAGTCACTTGTGTGGTCTGGTGAGTAAGGCATCATCCATATCTGTCCTTATGAAAGTTTGCTGCATGTTCAGACCATCCAACAATGGTCAAACATTCTCCACGAACCTTTGCTCTTCTCTAATTCTTGGCTGCTGTTTTTTGTCAGCCAAGCCTTGTAGCATCTACACATCTGCGTACATATTCATGGATTTTGTCCCCGAATGCTTCTGACTAATATATTCTCTCTATATTTTTTTAACACTGGTAAAATATACATAACATAAAATTTCCCATTGTAACCATTTTAAGTGCATAATTTAGTGGCATTAACTATGCACACATTATTTTGCAACCATCATCATCATCCATCTCTGCTACTTGGTTTGTTCTACATTTTAAAGTTTCTCACTACAGTCCCCAAGAGTAGCTTCTTCCAGACAGAAGACCACAGTTCATCAACAGCCTTAATTGAGGCTTAGAATCAAGGGCATATTTGGATTTTTGGAGGTTACTACAAATTTGTGACCATGGGAGAAGAAAATTTTGCAACAAATCAGAATTCTTGAGAGAAAGAAAATAATAGGAATCAATAGCTGATACTTACCTTAGAAGGTTTTGAAAGTGAAATCCCATATTTTTCAGTGAATGTGTTGACCTTACAAATGGTAAAGAAATGGACAAGGCAACAACAACAACAAAACAACGTAGCTAGAAGAGAAATGTGGCTGGGCGCGGTGGCTCACGCCTGTAATCCCATCACTTTGGGAGGCCGAGGAGGGTGGATCACGAGCTCAGGAGTTCAAGACCAACCTGGCCAAGATGGTAAAACCCCATCTCTTTTAAAAATACAAAAATTAGCCAGGCGTGGTGGCAGGTGCCGGTAATCCCAGCTACTTGGGAGGCTGAGGCAGAGGTTGCAGTGAGCCGAGATTGCGCCACTGCACTCCAGCCTGGGTGACAGAGTGAGACTCCATCTAA
>NW_012104554.1:607514-620072 GCF_000951045.1 Mandrillus leucophaeus
CCATAGCGGTGGAGCTTCCAAAGAGAACATACTAGTCAGCATCCAGCTTGGATATGCAAAGGAGAGTGACAGACAAGGCAGTACTTCCCAGAGTCCAGCATTAGGTCAAATCAAAGGAACTTCCCCCATGGCCAGGATTTCAGAATTGCTATGGGCAAAGACTGCTTCTTTTTTGGTTCCCTTGACTGAATAGAAGTTTTAATTTTGGATATCCTCTGCCTTGCCTTGCCTTGCCTTGCCTTGCCCTGCCGTGCCCTGCCTTGCCTTGCCCTGCCCTGCCTTGCCCTGCCCTGTCCTGCTCTGCCCTGCCCTGCCTTTTCTTTCTTTCTTTCTTTCTTTTTTTGAGACAGAGTTTCAGGATATCCTCTTTCTAATCCACCAGTGTGTAGGGGGTGGGGTGGGCAGATAACTTGTCTTGTAGTTCACAGGTCACCAGATCACAGGGAGCCAATGTGGACCCAGTGGGGAGGACTGTACAACATCCCTGAGATCCTGGACTTTGAGATGATTGTAGTATCTACATGGTCTTTTTAGGGTGTCTTATTTGGGATGCATGTGTTCTACATGAGGGGAAAGCAGTGAAATGGATGTTTGGTGAACAGATAGGTAAATTGTGGCAGACAATGACAGTGTTATGTGATCAGCAAACCTGATTTTCTTTTCTTCCTGGTCACTCAGCGAGCCAACACTTCCCATTTTTCTTTGGACTTTGGTGGTGCCATGTGACTGAGTTCTGGCCAATAAAATGTGTGTAAGTAATGAAGAGAAGTGCAATTAAGAGGCCCCAGAGGTGGGGTTGAGCAGACATTTGGGTAAACAGGAGAGACTAGTCGGTAGAATGAGGAAAAGTCTTCTGTTCCTATAGACTCTGACCACCTCTTGGTGAGAACTCATGAGTTTTAGACAGGGCTGACACTATGCAGATTATGCACTAAACAAATGTTCCTGGCTGTCAGGGCACACGAAGGCTAAATTCTAGCCCATGTCCCACTCACCTAGCTGCTTGTCCTGGCACTAGGCTTCATCCACTGACTTTATCCACCTGGAATAGGGGGTACCTACAGCTCTGTCACCTTCTCCTCACCAAGCCAAGTACCTTTAGAGCTTTGTCTGCTGGAGGGAGACACAAGTTTTCCTCCTTGCCTAGGAAGCACCTCTATCTAATGATCACAATGGAGCCACATGGGCTAGAGCTGTGACTCTCTCTCTGAATGTATTTGACATTGCTGGGGGCCATGTCAGACCTCTGACCATCTCCCACAGTGACTTTGCTTCTAGAGGTGGTGGAAACATGACACTTTGGCTCAACAAATATCTTCAGTTTGAAACAAACAAAAAAAAGTTTAGCCTTAGATTCGAAGAAATATTGAGCGACATGACTTACCTCTTTCCCCAGCTGCTTTTTACCATTTATGGTAGTCTAATAGGAAGCCTCAGTTCTGGCAGCTCTTTGAATGTTCTGACAGCTCTCAGAAATACCAAGAATGGCTGAAAACTCATGCTCATCTTTGTGATGATCATTTTTCTCCTTGCCTCCTTGATTTGGTATTTCTAGTAAACCTCTTCATTAAAGCCGTATTAAGCGAACTCATAAATATGTATAGAGTCTTTTAAATTATCTGTTGATGGATATGGACTCTGATACATTTACATAATGAGCTTTTAAAACATGCAGATACATTTTACAACCAGACCTGAGTGGGGGCTGGGTGAGGTGGAAAACTCAGGAGGAAACAAACTTAATTTTGACAATATTGAAGGTGCCTCTTTGCAGAAAGCCTTAGATTTCAGGGAAAAAAAATGTACTGCTGAGGAGCTTGGTTCCCGTGCACAGATTTCAGAGAGTATTAGGGATGTTGTCAAGTTAGGAGAGAGGTGAAGTGGAAGGAAATGACATCATGTTCCGAATGCTGACAGGGAAGCAAATAAATCAGAACCAAGGTGGTAAAGCAGCCAAAGCTAATTAGAGTGATAAACATTACTATGTTCATCGATATCTGATATCTATCCAGTTCCCCTTCACTTTGGGCACATGGAAGAGACACATTCTGTGGTCTGAGATGTGGTCTGGCCAATGAAGGATGAACAGAAGTGAGATTGGTCACTTTTTGGCAAAAACTTTTAAGGACTCTTTTCAATTTTTCCATGTTCTCTTTCTTTGGCTGCCAGTCTGGAGACATCAGCCTGAGCCCTAGAGTGGGATGCCATGGGGCAGAAAACACTGCCAATACATGCTGGAACTGTGGCATGAGCTAGAAATGAACCTTTGTTGTTTTTAAAACACTTAGAATTGGGGTGTTCTTTGTTACAACAGCAAAATCATACCCATCCAGACTGATTGAACTGGAACCAGGGACTTGTAATTCTATCCAGGGACAACCCTTTTTGGAAGTTTGAATAGACCAATTCCATTCTGAAGGATTTTGTGGTCCAGAAAGAGATTGAGGAAACTGAAACAAACACTTTCTCCCTGTTCCCCAAACGGGACCATTCAACTGGGTTCCCTTTCTTATACCTAAAAGATAGCGTGGTCTTTCCAGTTTTCCTGAACTCCATGGTGATTCTTCCCAGCTTGAGTAGAGGCTCCTGAAGGCTGCTACAATTTGATGTTCAGAATAAGTAAATGCAATAAATGCATCTGCCCCATCTGAAGGGCTATTATGATGGTTAGCGGTGATTTGATAAATTCATTCTGTTAAAAAAAATGGAGCTCCCTCAGATGAAAATTGCTATATAAATCCTTAGTTGATAGTAATACTCTGACAGAGGAGAAAATGAGAAAGTACTGATGCCAAAAGTGTCCTAAATTAGAAATTGATTTTCATTCACAGAAGCAACAGAGGAGCTGGATGTTGCTTCCGAACTCGTGAGAGGCAACATGTCGCAGAGGGGGAGAGAAATCATTTCTGTCCTTGCAACCTGAAGGATATAAAACTAAGAAAAAAACTAAGACTGTTTGTTTTTTTAATTTTCCACACACTGTTTTTTTTGTGCTCTATTTATGCAACTCATTTATTCATCACAAAAACCAGTGAGGTACCGTCAATTTACATATGAGGAAACTAAAACTGCCTTTGCAAAATTATTACAGTGAGAAAACTCCAACATCACTGACTCCATCTTGGCTAGAATTCTAGATGAAGGGGAGGAATCTAGGCTGTGGGTAGGTACAGGCTCTTAAACCATAGACACTGTACCCTGTAAGCAAGGGTACAAAAGGAGGAGAGTCCCTGTTCTAGGACCCAAGCTTTATAGCAGTGATGCTCAAACTTTAGCACGCAAAGGAACGTGGGAGAGCTTTGCAAAAACACCCACCCAGATATTTACCACCCACCCTGCTACTTCCAAAGATTCAGATTCAGTTGGTGTGGGGTGGGGCCTGGGATTTTGCATTTTTAAGGAGCTCCTGGATTATGCTGATGCAGTCCTCCCAGGACCATACTGGGGTGGCCTTGCTTTTAAGGGCTCTGTGCAGACCCTCCTCCTGTTGTGCCCTTCCTTACAGGGCACAGTGTGTATAGTTTAATGGCCAGGGAGGGAGTGAGGAAGGATTGTTTCATTTCCCCAAAAGTGATGAGAAAGAATAGAGAGAGACTAGAAGAAATGAGTGAAAACTGGTTGAGAATGTGGAGAGGAAAGTTTGGATTTGCCTTGAAGTGGAGGACAAATGCAGACTCAACAGATGTGAGGGGAGAGGAAAAAGGAAATCAGTTTCATGAGAGGAAGAAACAAAAACAACGGTAAGTTACCTTGCACCCGAGGCTGACGTGTCAGTTAAATTTCCTTAGCTCATGGGGACAGCAAACACACACACACACACACACGCATACAGCGCATTTACATTTATACAACAAACCTGTGTTTTATTTTTATTCTCCATGGTTTCCTCTGTGGTCCCAGATTTATCACCATACAAGCATTTCTAAATATTTGTTAGAACCAGATCAAAGACCAAGCATTGAATGTGTCACTGAAACTGTGCTTGTTGATCACGTTATAACGAATCAGTGTTTCTGTCATTCTCTTATTCTATGGAGAGTCTCTGAAGGACTATGGAGGGGTTAGGAGAATCGGCAATTAAGTTTTTTTGTTTTGTTTTTGAGACAGGGTCTTGCTCGTTTGCCCTGTCTGGAGAGCAGTGGTGCAATCATGTCTCACTCAGCCTCGACCTCCCAGGCTCAAGTGATCCTCCCACTTCAGTCTCCCAGGTAGTTAGGACCACAGGCATGCCCCACCATGCCCGACTAACTTCTTTATTATTTGTAGAGATGAAGTCTTGCTGTGTTGCCCAGGCTGGTGTCAAACTCCTAGGCTCAAGCAATCCTCCTGGCTCAGCCTCCCAAAGTGCTGGGATTATAGACATGAGCCTTCACACCCAGTTAATTAAGTTCTGAATGAGTAGTTATCTGGATTGTTTTTGTTTTACTTGACTATTTTCTCCTAGCCCAAAGGCTCTTTTGTTCCTTGCCTTTGGACATGTAATCGCACTCAAACACCAATAGATACAAGTCTCCAAGTGTTGTGATTTCAACTTCCCCAATCCAGAAAATTTCACTCCAGCTCCTTAAGATTCTAGACTCTTACAAAAGCCCACCGGCAGCCTAGGAGTTGGGGTTGCTGGTCAGGGAAGATCATGCTTGCCAGTCACAACATGGGCAACAGAGAGATTTATAGTGAGGGGTAAACCAGAGAAATAGAAGGAAACCATAAGTGTCCCTTTCATCTCCTGACCCTTACACCAAATGGAGTGATGAGTAGAGTGTGATCTTAAATAGTTTCATGGATATGCTTCTTTCCATGACTCTGCAGATCTAGTGGAGTAGAATTCATGGAGAAAGTCCTCAAGGCTGAAGGATGAGCAGGCAGGGAAGGGATGTGGTAGAGAAAACTTGATGGAAAATTAGCTAGTGATACTGTGGAAAGGGCCAGAGGAGACAAGGGTGTGTGGGCTCAACCTTGGTGGTGATTCCATTACTTAGATCTTCTTGTGTCATCTCACAGTTATTAAGAATCATGCGACTGGATGCGGTGGCTCACACCTGTAATCCCAGCACTTTGGGAGTCCAACACAGGCAGATCACCTGAAGTCAGGAGTTCGAGACCAGCCTGGCCAATATGGTGAAACTCTGTCTCTGCTAAAAATACAAAAATTAACCAGGTGTGGTTGTGCACACCTGTAGTCCCAGCTGCTTGAGAGGTTGAGGCAAGAGAATCACTTGAACCTGGGAGGCGGAGTTTGCAGTGAGCTGAGATTGTGCTACTGTACTCCAGCCTGGGTGACAGAGCAAGACTCTGTATAAAAATAATAATAAGAAGAAATCACTTTCCTTTTCAACGCACCAAACTTTTAGGATGACATTTAGTTTCTCAAATGCTTTCTCTTCAAGTGGGGGAAGCATGGAAAGAGTTTTAGAGGAAAACTTGGTGAGAGGGTGAAACCTGTGTTTCTAATCTGTGTTCTGTCCAGCAATGGATGCTAAATCTCCATTAATTGAAGACTTTTTTCCAGTGCCTTAGTTGTGTCCAGCTGGGGGCTTCCAACATGCTAAAGCACTGACAGAGGGTCAGAAGAGGGGAAGGGGCTGGTCCTTCATCCCCACCTGTCTATGCTAGCATTCACTAATATGCCCTCCTTCTCAACTGGTCTCCTGCTGAGAGTCTACTCAGAAGGCCACCTGTCTGCCTAGGTGCCCCACTTAGCTGGGTCTCTGCTGCTCACAGCCGAGCCTCACAGAGTACCAGGGAACTCTGCCAGGCTTTCCCTGCACTTCCTCCTTCCCCTTGGCCCCAGAAGCCAGGTGCAGGTCTTTCTCCATTCTCTGATCCCCAAAACCCACCTATGGTTTCTGTTGTTCCTCTCCCCAAGACTGGGATGGGGCATGTGGTCGGGAAGCAAAACCTTTTCTCAGGGACACATGTATCTAGGTCTCATGTTCTCCCTGCATTCCTCTTGTGCCCCAGCTCACAGAATCTTGGTCTAGTCTCAGGTGAGGAAAACAGATTGTGACTGGTCATACATCCTTCAAAAATTACATGGCATGAAATGTATGCCCTCAGTCCTTCAAGGCTTTTACCCAATCTTAATATGTAAAAGCTGAGGTTTTCATGCTTTTACTTTCCTGTTTCTGCCTCAACACTCTTTCCATGAAGCAGTAAAAGGAGCAATTAACCTGGGGCCTGAATAGGAAGAACGTTCTGGAGGCAACAGGAAGTCTGGAGCAAAATACCACCAGATGACAATATCATACTAAGATGCTATCGAGTGTAGACCTATGCTGGAAGCAACGTGGGAGACAGTGATGGGTGTGAGAATGGATTGGAGTGGAGCAAGTCTGGATGCAGGGAGACAGGAGCCATGGAAACAGTCCAGGCAAAGACCACTGAGGCCTGACTTAAACAGAGGGATTGGAGAGGACACAATAGAGTTTTGAGATTATAGAATCCAGTGTTCATAAAATTTGGTAACTCTATTTGTGTGAAGAATGAGAGAAGAGGTGGGATCTAGGATGACTTTCAAGTTTATGGCTTAAGAGAGTTGATGTATAGAATGCCACCAACCATAACAAAGAATGTGGGATAAAGAACAGGTTTGAGTGGTTCACTCTGCAAAAAAGAGGATAATTTAGTGAGAAGAGTATGGGCTCTGTAGTCAGCATATTATCTATTTCTGTGTAACCAACCGCTACAAACTTAGTGGCTTAAAACAACATACATTTATTATTTCATAGTTTCTGTGTGTTAGAAATCTGACCATGGCTTAGATGGGTCATCTACTTCAAAGTCTCTCATGAGGCCACAATCCAGGTGTTAAACTGGGCTGGGACTCATCTGAAAGCTCAACTGGGGAATGATCAGCTTCCAAGTTCACTTACGTGGTTGTTGGCAGGATTCTGTTCATATAGGGCTGTGGGCAAAGGTTTCCCTTAGTCCATTGCCAAGTAGGTTTATCAAACCTGGCAACTTGCTTCGTCAAAGCTAGCAATGGAGCATGTCAATAAGATTCTGCTAGCAGGGTGGAAATTACTATCTCTTGTAACCTAATCTCAGAGGCAACGTTCCATCACTTTTGCCATATGCTACTCATTATGAGCAAGTTACTGGGTCCAGTCAACACTCAAGGGGAGAAGATTACACAAGGACCTGAATACCAGTATTATTGCAGGCTATATTAGAGCCTGCCTGCCACATTCAGACAGACCTAGAATTGAATTTGCTCTTTGCCATTCACTAGGTGGTACTTGAATAAGTTATTTAACAACTCTTAGCTTGTTTCCTTATCTATGATATAGGGATATTACTACTTATCTCACTGGATGTCAGAAAGGTTGAATAAGACAGTGTGTGCAGCAAACCTAGGACTTTCTCTTTCCCCTCTGCCATGTCGATTGATAGCTTTTCAGATGGTTCTATCTTTTTGAGCCTGAGTCTCAGAGCAATGACTTTGGCAGTGAGCTGGGCTCATCCCCACCCCAGCTGACAGCATGAGGGATAAATGAACCTTTGTGATCATAAGCCACTAAAATTTGGGGGTAGATATTACTGCAGCAAAACGTAGACTATCCTTATCAATGCAACCTCCAAAATGGGTTCACATTCTATTGATTTACTGTCAATTCCTTTCCCTCGAAGGCATACTGCATTTTGAGCTATTTTCCTACTGGCTTCATTTTCTAATACTGTCATTTGGGTGCCACAGAAACAAAACAGATGTCCGTCTGCATTATTGATTGCCTAAAGGCCTAAGTTGGGTTGCGGTAAGAAGGGACTGTCATTTCCCAGTCTTTGAGGGATCCTACTCCAGCAGGCTGAGTAATTCACTAAAGACGAAAGGGATGGGGAGGGGATAAAATGTCACCAGCAAGCAGAAAACATGCTCACATGGTTTCTTCTTGTGTGTCTGGCAAGATTTTTAATTGTTTCTAAAGAAACCGCCCGACTGATGTTAACCATATGGAACTGTTAAAACATGGGGTAACAGAATAATACAGTTGGATCATGTTTCTTTGGTTGTCTGTAAAATGGCATGTAATTTGTAAACCAAAAATGGTGCTTAAAGCAACAATCACGGCAAGGTTCTTCATTTGCAATTCCTCTAAATTCTTTCCCCAAAACTATTCCAAGTGGTTGGTATTCTTTAAAATATTTTACCTTAATGGCATTCCTTAAAGGACCATTGCACTTGCAATTATATTTTCTGAGCCTAATCCTCTGCCTAACTTCTGCCAAGCCACACACACTCACAGCATATTATGTGGTGTTTTTTCCCACTAATGCCCCAGGGGTCCCTGTTTGGTCACCATTTTAGTACATGTGTGCCACGTACCTGCTCTGGGCAGCAGGACTGTGATTCCAGTGTCTCTATATACACTTTCCAGAAAGTATTCTTTTAACTTGGGCTTTACCAAGACTTAACTTAGGGATAAGAATTAAACCTACAATATGGGAGGAAATGTATATAATTGTAATGGTTAAATGAAATATGTTATATACTATAGACAGCAAGTAACACATGTCTTTAAATACAGTGTGATTCTGGCAGTAATTACCAATCCCTTCCTGAATTACAATTGTGAAGGATTCTCTCCAGGAGGACCTGGAGTGAAGCTTCAATTTCTTTCTGGCTCTAGAAGCTCTTCTTTTAGGGTCTTGGATCTATTTCTCTCTTTTTAAGACACTTCTGCATTCTACAGTCGTCCAAGCATGATGTCATGGGAGTCCAGATAGGCATGTATTTGGGTTAAGGCTGCTGGTTTAACTACAGAGAGCTTTCAGTCTGTCTATCTGCCTGTCTTTGTCTCTCTCTATCTGTCTCGACAGTGGCTCAAAGCAACAGAGACTTAGAGACTCAATCTCGTGAGCTGAAGCAGATTTTCCTTTGGCATTTTTATTCCAGCTGCATAACTCAGTAGGACCCTAAAATTATGGCAACAGACTCTTTTCAAATAAAAACATACTCTACATTAAAGCTTCTCCCACCTCAGTGTACTTAAGAGACACCAGGGTCCTAGTTAACAATGCAGATTTTCAGATTCTACCTGAGACTACCGAATCAGAATATCCGAGAGTGAAATTCAGAAATCTGCTTTTTCAAACAAACTTTTGAGATGATTCTGAGGTTATTAGTCAGACAACCCCTTTGTGGAAAACACTGCTTATCCGATGCACTCCCAGTGATGTGAAGGTTTGATAGCATTTCCCAGTTTTGGTTGGGAAATAAACATATCCTGGTCTAAGTGGTATTTGAAAGTCTCTCCTCCATTACTCAAAAGTATTCCTTTTAGGTGGTTTTCTTGTTTCAACTTTCAGATGAACTTCACTAAATTCTTGCTGTTCAGCTGAGTGTTGTATCCGCTTAACCCCACATGACAGTAACAATGCTCATGCCTGTAATGCTGGGATTGAAAGAGCAGTGAAATTCATCACGTTTGTTCCAACTGAGCAGTATCTGTAGGATCTGACTGAAAATATTCCTTTATATCTTTCTAGACGTAGTTCCAAATAAATGCCCAGAAGATTGTAAACTCCACAAAGGCAGGAATAACAAAACTTCTATACTTCCCTGATTTACATTATTAACCTCCATTATCTGCAGTATGGTGGTAATGTGAAAGCCCTTGCATTACAACACACTTGAAAAAATTGGAAAAAAATATAAACATATTATCAAATGGAAAAGTGAGAAGGAAAAAAAGTAGGAGAAATTCTGGAGCGTCCAAAACTAAGAAGCTGAAAACTTAACCTCTGAAGGTATTTCCCAATTTCATAACCAAGAAACAGGGTTTTAATGACTCTATGGGGACTAAAAGATCTTAGTCCTGCAAAAAGTAGGAAACGAACTGAGAATGCCATAGAAAGCTGGAACTCTTAAAGGTACACACTCGGTGAAAGACAGGGGTGAAAGATTTGTCCCATAATGGAAAATGAGTTTTATAATGTGTTTGTCTTAGCCAAGCTTCTGAATGAACAAAAATATTCCCTCAAAATTAGTGAACAAAGGCATGTTAGCACATAATTTAAACTTACACTATTTGCATAGGCCTGGAAATTCCAAAACAATAAATTAATATAAAGTAAACTCAGGTTTATAATGCTCCCAGGCATTTAGCAGAGGAGAAAATAATCCTTCCTGAATAGATAAACTTTCAATCCAAGCTTCAGAAGTGACCCACAGATAAAGCTCAATTAAATTTGTGCTCACAATCCAAAATTGCAAACACATAAAAGCAAGCCAGTATTAGCAGAAATGAAAAGTAGATAGTGGCCCACATCCTTTCCTCAAGAACATCAGGCAATGTAATGACAATCAGTTATAAAATATAGAAATTAATTATATTCAAAATATTAAAATAAAATATGGAATTGAAAACACAAGAAAGAAACATGACACTATCAAAAAATACTAGGAGGATTTAAAGAAGACTCAAATAGGATTTCTAGAATAGAAAAAATTGCTGAGATCAAACCCTTAATGGATGAGTTAACAGCAGATTAGACAGAGCTGAAATGAGAATCAGTAATGTAGAAGACAGACCTGAAGGAATTACTCCGATCACAACACAGGGAGGAAAAAGAGAGGAAAAGCAAGGATGAGAGCCAGTTCTTCCTTGATAGTTGTATACCTACATCTTTCCCACTCGTAGGTGACACTGAAGGAAGTTAGAGTAACCTGCCCTTCAGGATTCAATGGCTTAGCAGAGGGAGACAGACAAGGAAACAATTATTGCCTAATATGACAAGGACTATAATAAGATATATATGAAAGATCAAGTAAGGAATATGAGTGATAAAATCTGTTTTATCTCAGCTAAATCCCAGGGCCTAGAACAATGACAAGCACATAGTTCAAATCATGTTGAACAGATAATATTTAGGCCAGAGATCTAGGAATCCTTGTCCTTCTAACTCTACTCCATCCCATGAAGTTCATTTTTTTAAATTTTTAATAATTTTTGTAGGTACATAGTAGATGTATATTTCCCAGGAAATTCTTAATGAAGCCATACTGGCAAGAGGCAATATGCTAATTAAACAAATGATAATTAAATGCTACTTCACTTTTATCAAGGACAGTTGCTGATACTCTAGCTAGAGAGCCTTAGTCAAAGCTGGACTGGAGCAGCCTGATTAGAATGAAAGCTAGGCATATGCCTCTGTTTCTCTAAACCTGAATCCTAATTATGGGTTATGAAATAGGAAACAAGGTGCACACTTGGGTACATAAGGAAACAGAATGAAAGAAAGTGAGCAAGATGGGTCTGCTGATGGCATGGGATAATAACAGGAACTAGCATTTGTTAGATGAATACTATGCGCCAGGTGTTAGGCTAAGCACCTATATAGATACTATTATTTAATCTACAACTAAGTTTTGAAGTGGAATTTTGTTTTGTTGTTTTTGATTTGAAAGAGAGTCTTGCTCTATTGCCCAGGCTGGAGTGCAGTGGTGCGATCTTGGCTCGCTGCAAGCTCCACCTCCCAGGTTCGTGCCATTCTCCTACCTCAGCCTCCCAAGTAACTGGGACTACAGGCGATCTCCTGATCTCGTGATCCAGCCACCTCGGCCTCCCAAAGTGCTGGGATTACAGGTGTGAGCCACCATGCCCGGCCAAAGTAGAAATTTTTATTTTTATTTTTATTTTCTTTATAATGAGAAAACAGAAGCTTCACTAGACTAAATAACTTGCCCAGGGTCACATGACATGCAAATGGCAGTGGCAAGCTACAAACCCAAGTGATCCGACTCCATCCTCCCCACACCTGGACAGGTGGCCTTTCAACACACAAGTAAAGAAATGTGACCCAATCACTGTCATGAAACATGATCAATCAGATTCCTCTCTGCTCCTCTGGGAGAAGAGGTGAAGAGACGTAGGCAGAGGGGAGAAAGTGTTCCCTTCCATCTGGCAAATAGCAGCTTGAGTTGTGCTATGTCACTACAAAATTGTTTTTTTTTCTAGCTTATTCTTAGATATATCTTCTCTTCATCTCCAGCATCAACACAAAGCACATGGAAGTGACCATCATTATCATTTCATACTAAGCCATCTGCTCACTGGTCTCCCTGAGTCCCCTTTCAGTTGTTCTCTGTTCTGCAGCCAGAGCTTCTGTTTATTTTCTTGTCTTTGTGATCTTTTATGCACAATTTTTTTTTTATTCTATGAGAATGAAGTATGTTTACATCATACCAGGACTTAAGGTACTTGTGATGGTGTTAGAGCTTTTAAATAGCTAAATATTTTAGATACCCAAGAAATAGAAAATCATCTAATAAACACACATGCTTTACAATTAACTTAATAGTTTATATTATATTATATTTGATGAAATATGGTAGTGAGTGCAATAAATATTTGCTGAACAAATCAATGTGTTCACCACCAATTTCATTTTTAGGATGATGCCCCTCCATTTTGGTCTTTTGCAGCTCCTGGACAGCCTTTATGCAGTCACTTGTGTGGTCTGGTGAGTAAGGCATCATCCATATCTGTCCTTATGAAAGTTTGCTGCATGTTCAGACCATCCAACAATGGTCAAACATTCTCCACGAACCTTTGCTCT
>NW_012104554.1:620987-627217 GCF_000951045.1 Mandrillus leucophaeus
AACTACTAAAAGATTTTCAATTATGGTTGAACTATTGCATTTCTTGCTCCAGGCCCTGTTCCATCAGGCTAGCTGTTGATGCCCTGATGCTCAATGTGGCATCACATGTGATCATGCTGACTGTCCTCCTAGAGGATGATGCCATCTGTCACATCTTAAAGGCAACTGTCTGGCTTTGGAACTCAGGTGATAGTCAAATATATATTTCCTTTAAAATACATGTGGTTTTTGCAGTAGTTTCACCATTTAGTGCATAAGAAATGTAGTTGAAATTTATGAAAGTTGCAAAATAGTTCCCGTTTGGAATGAATGATCACACTTCTGAAAATCATGGTTTCTTTCACAATCACTTTTTTTTTTTTTCCCAGATGAACTCATTCTACCAAAGCTCTAGGAACAGGAGTCCCAGCTGTCACTGATATTCTAGAATAGCAGTTAGTGTGGTCTCTAGAGGTTTTAGCTTGGGAGTAGCAGGTAACTGTTTGTGTTATAAATATGGAGGCTGTACAAGTCACTGTTCAAAATGGAGCACTTTTGAGAGTGACAGAGGACTCTATTGATAATTATGTGGGGACAATAGTTGTAAGCTGGGACTGTCCTGGGTAAACCATCATGTCTAAGCATATAGGAAATGCATTTAATGATATGTTCAAATTGAGTGATCCCTATTTAATCACATGTCCAGTCAATACTTTAGGGCTGCCAATTAGACATCAAGGTAAGAAATCCACATACAAGACTGTCATTGGTATCACTCCCAAGTCTTCCCACTAAGGAGTAACCCTCTGTCAGCATGCTGAGCTGCTGGACATGCTACAGCCAAGGAGGTTGGACCTGGCCATCCAGCTTCTGCAGGAGTTACCTTTGAGAGTGCTCAAAACAAATGACTGCTGTTAAATGGAATCTCACCAACCAGCCTCACAGGAAGGTGATTCTGGTTCGTGTCTTAACAGTATTATAAATTGCTACATGTCATGGACTCTTAGGAGGCTCCCCCATTTGCCAATTCAAGAACCATAAATCTCTAAAGCTAAGGATCAACTGGGTCTGCAAAACACAGCTTGGGAATTTCAAATGTTTAAAACCAGTGATTCCAACTTGAAATATAACCTGTAAGAGCAGAAAATCATGTCATACTGCCAGTATGTATTTAGTATCTGCTCGTGATGGTACACAGGATGATACTAGGAAGTCAGACTACCTGCGTTCAAGTCCTGGTTCTGTCATTTACTAGCTGTGTTTCCTTGGGTAAAGTACTTTGCTCCCTCAGTTTCCCTCATGTGTACAATTGGGTTATAGTTTCTTATAGTTTGTTTGAGCTTTCCAAAGGTCATGTTGAAATTTGATCTTCAGTGTTGGAGGTGGGGGTTAATGGGAAATGTTTGGGTCATGGGGATAGATCCCTCATGAATAAATTAATGCTCTATTGGAGGGGAGTGAGTAAGTTCTCATTCTATTAGCTCCCACAAGAGCTGGTTGTTAAAAAGAGCCTGGCACCTCTCTACTCTCTTGCTTCCTTTTTCCCATGTGATCTCTATACATGCCAGCTCCCCTTTGCCTTCTGCCATGAGTGGGAGCAGGCTGAGGGCCTCACCAGAAACAGATTCTGCTACCAAGCTTCTCATACAGCCTGCAGAATCATGAGCCAAATAAACCTCTTTTCTTTATAAATTGCCCAGCATCAGGTATGCCTTTATAACAACATAAACAGACTAAGATGAAGACCATCTGAGATAATGTACCTAAAAGAGCTTAGTGCAGCATCAGGCCCATAGTGAATACTTGATGAATATCAGTGCTCATGTTGAAGATGCTGAGCTGGGCATGAAGTTACAGACTGAAGAAAGCATAGGTCCCGTACTCACTGAATCCAGGCTACTTCAACCAGGCCAGCTCCCCTGTGGGGCCTTTGTGCCTTATATCCTTCCCATTTGGGGGTCCACCTTCACCTGCAAATTCAATGGCAGCAAATACCAAGCTTTGTATACCTAATTAGCCACACATGTTCCTCAGTCTTTCCCATGTAGGGGAGAAAAAAGCTTTCACTTCCACCCTCCTAGGTTCTCCAACTGAGGCCCTTCAAATTAAACTAACAAAAGATAGACGAGTAAGAGAAAAACAAACAGAAATTTATTAACACATGCAGCATGTGTATACTTGGGAGAAACTCAGTGATGAGTGTATTAGTCCGTTTTCACACTGCTATAAAGAACTACCTGAGACTGGGTAAATTATGAAGAAAAGAGGTTTAACTGACTTGCAGTTCTGCAGGCTTAACAGGAAGCATGACTAGCGGGCATCAGGAAACTTATAATCATAGCAGAAGGTGAAGGGGAAGCAAGGCACATCTTCCCATGGTGGAGCAGGAGAGGGAGAAAGAGTGAAGGGGGAAGTGCCACACACTTTCAAACAACCAGATCTCATTAGAACTCACTCACTATCACAAGAATAGCAAGGGGGAAGTACTATGCCACCATGATTCAATAACATTCTAGCAGCCCTCTCCTCCAACATGAGGGGATTACAATACTACATGAGAGTTGGGTGAAGACACAGAGCCAAACCATATCATTCTGCCCCTCCCAAATCTCATGCACTTCTCACACTTCAAAACCCATCATGCCTTTCTAACAGTCCCCCAAAGTCTTAATTAATTCCAGCATTAACTCAAAAGTCCAAGTCCAAAGTCTCATCTGAGACAAGGCCAGTTCCTTCTGCCTATGAGCCTGTTAAATAAAAAACAAGTTAGTTACTTCCAGATACAATGGGGGTAAAGGCATTGGGTAAATGCTCTTATTGCAAAAGGGAGAAATTGACAAAAACAAAGGGGCTACAGGCCCTATGCAAGTTCAAAACTCAGTAGGGCAGTCATCAAATCTTCAAGTTGCAAAAAAACTCCTTTGACTCCATGTCTCACATGTCTCACACTCCATGTTTCAGGGCACATGTCTCACAGACTCCATGTCTCACACTCCATGTCTCAGGGCACAATGATGCAAGAGGTGGGCTCCGAAGGCCTTGGGCAGCTTTGCCTCTGTGCCTCTGCAGAGTACAGCCCCTGTGGCTGCTTTCACAGGCTGACATTGAGTACCTGTGGCTTTTCCAGGTGCACAGTGCAAGCTGACAGTGGATCTACCATTCCAGGGTCTGGAGGATAGTGGCCCTTTTCTTAAAGGCCCACTAGGCATTGTCCCAGTGGGGACTCTGTGCGGGGGCTCTGAACCCACATTTCCCCTCTGTACTGCCCTAGTAGAGGTTCTCCATGAGGGCTCCACCTCTGCAGCAGGTGTCTGCCTGGACATCTAGGCATTTCCATACATCCTCTGAAATCTAGGTGGAGGTTCCCAAACCTCAACTCTTGCCTTCTGTGCATCCACAGGCCCAACACCACATAGAAGCCACCAAGAGTTGGGGCCTGCACCCTCTGAAGCAATGGCCCAAACTGTACCTTGGCTCCTTTTAGCCATGGTTGCAGCTGAAGCAACTGGAATGCAGGGTGCCATGTCCCAAGGCTACACAGAGCAGCAGGGCCCTGGGCCTGGCCCAGAAAACCATTTTTTTCCTCCTAGGCCTCTGGGCTGTGGTGGGAGGGGCTGCCATGAAGATCTCTGAAATGTCCTGGAGACATTTTCCCCATTGTCTTGGGTATTAACATTTGCTTCCTCATTACTTATCCAAATTTCTGCAGCCAGCTTGAATTTCTCCCCAGAAAATGGGTTTTTCTTCTCTACTGCATGGTTGGGCTGTAAATTTTCCAAACTTTTATACTCTGCTTTCCTTTTAAATATAAATTCCAATTTAAGGGCATCTCTTTCATCACACATATAAGTGTACACTTTTAGAAACAGCCACATTACATCTTCAATGCTTTGCTGCTTAGAAATTTCTTCTGCCTTAAATCATCTTTCTCAAGTTCAATGTTCCACAGCTTTCTAGGGCAGGGGCAAAATGCTGCCAGTCTCTTTGCTAAAGCATAGCAACAGTGACCTTTACTCCAGTTCCCAATAAGTTTCTCATCTCCATCTGAGACCACCTCAGCCTGGACTTCATTGTGCATATCATGATCAGCATTCTGGTAAAAACCATTCAACAAGTCTCTAGGAAGTTCCAAACTTTCCCACATTGTCCTGTCTTTTTTGAGGCCTCCAAATTGTTTCAACCTCTGCTCGTTACTCAGTTCCAAAGTCACTTCCACATTTTCAGGTATCTTTATAGCAGTGCCCCACTCTCCTAGTACCAATTTTCTGTATTAGTCTGTTTTCACATTGCTATAAAGAACTACTAGAGACTGGGTCATTTATGAAAAAAAGATATTTAATTGACTCACAGTTCCACAGACTTAACATGAAGCATGACTGGGAGGTCTCAGGAAACTTACAATTATGGCAGAAGGTGACAGGGAAGCAAGGCACATCTTTCCATGGCAGAGCGGGAGAGAGAGTGAAGGGGGAAGTGCCACACACTTTCAAACAACCATATCTCATAAGATCTCACTCACTATCATGAGAAGTGAGTGTCTGACCCCATGATTCAATCACCTCCCACCAGGCCCCTACCCCAACATGTGGGGATTACAATTTGACATGAGATTTGGGTGGGGACACAGAGGCAAACCACATCAATGAGTAACTCAAAAGTATGGTTAACTGGGGCTTATATAGCATCTCAACAAAGAGCAATAAATTTGTAGAGAATTGACAAGGGAAAAGGAGTGTAGACCTTTAGGTGTGGCCAACCATGGGAAGGTCAATACATGGGAAAATGCATGGAGACGGATAAGGATTGTTTTAGCAAGGTTTGTTATGTAGATTCCTCTGGTGCCATCTCTGTGCTGCTGAGTCTAGAGTGTCTCTGGTGGTTAAAAATTGTTCTGCTGTTCCTTGCAAAGAAGGGAGACCAGAGAGTTATTCACTGCTTCCCACTTTCCTTCACCTCAAAATTATCTTTATATCAGAATGGCATATTTCAAGTGGAATACTTTGAACCCCTTCATCCACTTCTTCCTTTTTTGTTGTTAATAGGGTTTTTTTTTTAAGTTTTAGATTTACTGAAAAATCGAGCAGATAAGTACAGAGTTGCCCTAAACAGCTCTTCCACTCACACACAGTTTCCTCTATTATTAACATTTTATATTAGTATGGTATTAATAAACCAATATTGATATATTATTATTATTAACAAAAGTCCATAGTTTACTCAGATTTTTAAAGTTTTAGGCCAGACATGATGGCTCACACCTGTAATCCCAACATTTTGGGAGGCTGAGGTGGTAAGATTGCTTGAGCCCACGAGTTCGGAACCAGCCTGGGCAACACTGGGAGATCCCATATCTACAAATTATTTAAAAAACTAGCCAGGCATGGTGGCATGTGCCTGTAGTACCAGGTACTTGGGAGGCTGAGGTGGGAGGATCACCTGACTCTAGGAGGTTGAGGCTACTGTGAGCTGTGCTCACAGCACTACACTCCAGCCTTAGCAACACAGTGACACCCTGTCTCAAAAATAAATAAATAAATAGATAAATAAAATTTTTACCTAATGCCCTTTTACTGCCCTAGGATCCCATCCAGGATACCACATTATATTTAGTTATCAAATTTCCTTAGGCACTTCTTGGCTGTGACAGTTTCTCAGACTTTTGTTTTTAAGCACCTGTACAATCGGCTACTGGTCAGATATATCATGAGATGTCTCCTTCTTGGGATTTGTCTGATTTCTTTTTCATGATTAGACTTGAGTTATAGATTTTGGGGAAGATCACAGAGGTGAAGTGCCATTTTCTTCACATCATAGCAAAGGTGCAAACTATTAATATGATTTATGACTGCCAATGTTGGGCATGATCACCTGGCTGAGGTAATATTTGTCAGCTGTCTCCACTGTAAAATGACTCTTTTGTTCCTCCTTCCCATACTGTACTCTTTGGAAGGAAGTCACTAGGTACAGCTCACACTTAAGGAGTGGGCTTCCCCCTACCCCAACCACCCTTTTAAGGGCCACAAGAGAAATTACTTTCTACTATATTTATATACATTTATTAAAAGTTGGAAATTGGCTGGGCACAGTGGCTTATGCCTCCCAGCACTTTGGGAGGCCGAGGCAGGCAGATTGCCTAAGCTCAGGAGTTCGAGACCAGCCTGCGCAACACAGTGAAACCCCGTTTCTACTAAAATAAAAAAATAGCCAGGGCAACATGGTGAAACTCCGTCTCTACTAAAATAAAAAAAAAA
>NW_012104554.1:628197-642005 GCF_000951045.1 Mandrillus leucophaeus
GCCTGTAGTCCCAGCTACTGGGGAGGCTGAGGCAGGAGAATGGCGTGAACCCGGGAGGTGGAGCTTGCAGTGAGCCGAGATTGCGCCACTGCACTTCCTCCCCTCCCCTCACCTCCACTCTCCTCTTGTCTTCCTTTTCTTTCTGACAGGGTCTCACTCTGTTGCCTAGGCAGGAGTACAGTGGATTGACTATAGCTCACTGCAGCCTCAAACTCCTGATCTCAAGTGATCCTCTCACCTGGGCCTCCCAAAATGCTGGAATTACAGGCATTAGCCACCGCACCTGGCCAAGATAGGCTGATTTTCTTCCAAAGCAGTCAAAAAAGTCAGATGAGGTTAAAACAACAGGAAGAGAAGGTAGAGATGTGGGTGATGTCAGTCATGGAGAACATCTGACAGATGGCCTTTTAATGAATACTCTTATGATTTAAACTGTCTTCTTAAACTAAGGCTTGTGGTAATTCTTTGAGTTCCAATGTAATTGTCATGCATTCACTAAGGAGATTCTTTTAAAAAGCTGTCAATTTGGTTGAGGAGGATTAGAAAAGCAGAAGCAAGAACGTTTTTAGACATTTTTAAAGAACTCATTTAGCTGCTTCCTCATTAATCAGTCTGTTTTCTGAGAGCAAACTGCTGTATAATTACCAGGGGGAAATTGCTCTTAAAGAGAAGCCGCAAAATGTCTATAGGAAAACATGATTCTCTCACTGGTATCCAGAAAGACTTAACCTGCTTAACACAGATGAACACTTTTTATTAATAAAGTGATTTTCCATCATCTGATCATTTAGGGAGCTTCCTATTTTAGAGCTGCTTATTTATAAGGAATATTGATGGAGAAAGAGGGAATATTGAGGGAGAAAAAGGAAAAATGATCAGGCTGATAGGTACCACATAGAAAGTCCTGAGACTCCTTCTTATTATATAAACTCTTCTCCCATTGTGAGCACTGCACTCAATGTCCTAGGTAGTCCTCATAGTGTGTTTCGAGATAAAATCTCCCATACGATAAATGCTAAGTTTTATTTAACAAGCCAGCAAGTCAGCATCTGGAAGCAAGTCTACGGGCACATCTTTAACTTCCAGGAATTCTGTTGGGGATTTAATATTTCTATAGCAATGCTTGTTGTAGCATAAACTAAATTTGAAGAATGCTGAGGGTTTGCTTCTGTGATGTATTTCTTTTATCTCTGAACATAAATTACAGAGGGTCTCAAGATTACATTTATACATCTAATCTATATTGTTATAAATATACACATTTGTTTTTGCTAATATTTTTTGTTATCTGAAAACTCATGTAGTAGCAGAAATGCAAGTCTTTCAAATGCTTCTGGGAAGACTGTGTAAAGAAATGGCTCTCCCTTGTTCAAAGACATCAAACATTTCCATGTAAGATGTCTTACTTCACCAGTAGTAATATGCTTCCATCATAGGGAAATTGGCTGTCTACATTTAAAAGAAAAATGAAGACATCATTAAAACTATTAGAAACAATATAGCAATTTTTAGCCTAATGGTGCTAACAGAGTGACATGAATATCCTTGATTACCCAGTCTTTGATGGTGGATGCAGGTCTTTTTAGTCCATTTTAATGGTCAAGATTGGTTAGCTTCAAAAGAAAAAGATTTGAGATTTGAAAAAAAAAAAAAAAAAAATTTGTTCACCAATGACATGTTTTTGAGACCCTTTTTTTGTAACCTTGACTATTAAGTTGCATGTGACTTCATTTTTATAGAAAATGAGTTTCAGCAGGTGGAACTGAAAATTACTGTTAGGAAAGAATGATTTCCAATGAGGTCAGAATTAGTACACATTTATGTTTTTATTGTTTATATATGTACTTCCTCCACTTCTTATGATCCGAAGTCAAAATCTTCTCATTGTAAGGTCACAATTGTGACACAGTAACTAGTAAAAGGTTTAAATCCTTTTTTCAGCAGCAAAGCATTGAACCTTTGCCCTGTGGGTTCTCATTTATTAAAGCAAAGAGAAAAGGAGTATAAGATATAAAGTTTCATGTGCAGATCTTCCCACCTTATGAATTCTGTGTTGAAATGAACCACTCTAAAGTGAGCATTTAAAGATTTTTCTCCAATCTATTAGAGGAGGTTTAACCATCATTATTAATTAAGTTATAAGCTATTCATTAGGCAAGGTGACATGCCCAAAGGTCAGGATGACTGTGTTCAAAAGCTTATTCACAACTAAAAGATTAAATTTGGCAAGGATTCCCAATTGGGGATCTAAAGGTCAGAGAAAGCATACCATACAAGTTTAAATACTTTGAATGTGGTTTCTTTTTAAGTTCTATACTTTAAAGCCAATCTAAGACAAGTTTGGTATAGTCCCTAATGTTTCAGTTTACAAAAGGAACACAGTTTACATGTGGCTTCATCTTTAGAATATTCTAGGCTGGGCGCGGTGGCTCAAGCCTGTAATCCCAGCACTTTGGGAGGCCGAGACGGACGGATCACGAGGTCAGGAGATCGAGACCATCCTGGCTAACAAGGTGAAACCCCATCTCAACTAAAAAATACGAAAAATAACTAGCCGGGCGAGGTGGCGGGCACTTGTGGTCCCAGCTACTCGGGAGGCTGAGGCAGGAGAATGGCATAAACCCGGGAGGCGGAGCTTGCAGTGAGCTGAGATCTGGCCACTGCATCCCAGCCTGGGCGACAGAGCGAGACTCCCTCTCAAAAAAAAAAAAAAAAAAAAAGAATATTCTAGCATAATTCTATCCAATGTCTGAGAACATATTGTTGTGTGATTTTGGAGAAACCAGCAGGTGCCAAGAAATGTCACTCAAATCATGTCTAAATATCTGATATTCTATTCTCAGAAAGAATATTTGGAGAGACTGAGAGGTATAGAGAAGGCAGCATTAACTTTGGAAACAGAACTTAATTCCCAATCCAGGTTCCACCAATTACCAGCAGTAGCCCTTTGGGCATCTTTGACTCCATCTACAATCGCAGATATGAAGTCTCCATCCTGGGCTCATCTGGTAGCCACTCCCATTCCCCCTCTCCCTGATTGCCATTCATCATAGAGACTGGAAACCCTAAGTCTTTGCTCTCTCATCTTCCATGCAACTGGGAGGAGCCAGGTGGGCCAGTCTAGCCATTCAGATGTAAATAGAAACCTCTTGGGGGCTTCTGGAAGAACTTTTGCTTCCTTGTCAAGGGGCCAGGCTCAGAAAGAGAGCACACCAGCATCACCTGCATCACCTGTTTTGTCTTTTCCCTGTGAAAGCTAGAGCTTCATTAGCCCTCATGCTTCTACAAAGAAACAGGCATAAGGTTGAAAAGCCAATGTGTTAAGTTCAGCAAAATGGAAAAATAGAGTCTGGGAGTCTTCGATGGCATGGGTGAGCTGGAGACACCAACTTCTGGACTTTTGTGACATAAGAGAATTACCTGTCTCTGTGATTTACACTACCATCAGTGAGATTTTCTGATACTTGGCAGCTGAAAGCATTCCTAACTGCCCTACTCAAGCATATTATAATATTAAATGAGATAAGACGAGAACACTGTAGCACAAGACTAGGCTCACAGTAGATAGAGGATAAATTTTAGTCATTTTCTCTACCCAGTGCTTTCCATATCTTTTTTAATACAAAGGCACATTAATAGAATAACTCATTAAACGGTTCACACTGTTATTTATGTTGGTAGTTGTTTTTCTTTTCAGCAGGGAATATAAAGAACCTTGTAGGCTATGTAGAGTTTGTGTTGGAAAAGTCTTTGATCAAAGGTGCACCTTTGAAATAATCTACCATAAATGATGAGGGTTAAAACTGGGGCAGCAACAGCAGAGATAGAGAAGACCGCATGAAGGTAAACTTTATGCAGAAGGTAAAGTAATCAGGATTTGGTGTTTGGTAGGATATGGGTGTGAGGGGCAAGGCAGAGTTGAAAGATGAATTCTATTTCTAACTTGAGTGACTAGGTGGATAGTGATACAAATAATTGAGGAAAATATATAGTTTTTGTTGATTTGGGGAAATGTTGACAAGTTTAAGCATATCGAGCTGGTTATATACATGAAACAAGGTAGATATCAGAGTCCACGGCTTCTGGAAAATTTGGAAGCCATCAGCTTAAAAGTGGTAGCTTAAATCATAGCAGTAGGTGAGATCAACCAAAAAGAGAATATAGAACCATAACTTTATGTGTCTGAAGATAAATACTGTGGGGCAGTGACAAAATTTACATTATAAATTTCTATAAATAGAAAGTAATGAAAATGAGTTCATTTACACCATAAGACATGAAAGACTGATAAAGAAAAACTTATAGTTGCAATTTTCTCTGCTATGTAAGAAAACAAACATTTACAAAAAAGGTAGTACTTTTCTTAAAAAATTAAAATTTGAACAAGGAAATAAGCTAAAAATGAAAGTTATAAAGATAAAAGCTGAAACTAATGATTCAGAAAATAAAATAATAGTAAAAGGTGAACTAAATTCAAAAGCTACTTCTTGATCAATGAAGTAAATATGTAAATCACAGGTGTGATTATGAAAAAAGTATAAAAATTTACACATTTGGAATGAACAAAAAGACATAATCACAGATACAAAATAAAAAAGGTGGATGTGAGGGTGATCTTCCTGGGACATCTGTCACCCACTGATTGCCAGGGCTGCTGATCAGGCTGGCTAGGCAGGTGTCCCATTCCTCCCTCACCACTCCATGTGCTTCCCTCCTGAAGCTGCATGCTCAGTTGAAGATGATGACCATCCCCGACAGAGAAGGACTACGGTCAAGGGTATACGAGTAGCTGTGTTCCCCTGCTCGAACCTCCAAACAAGCTCTCAAAATAAAAAATATTATAATAAAATGGACGTGCAACTCTTTGACAATAAATGTGAAAACCTATAATACACAAAGGACTCTCTTATAAATTTTAAGTTTTCAACAGTGACCCAAGTAGTAGAAAACTTTAAGAGATCATTTACCACAAAAACGTTGGGATAGATAGTTAATACATACTATTACGTTAGAGGCCTCAGGATCAGGTAATTTCACACCTGAGTTAAGCTAGCTTTAATAATAGAGAATTCTGGTAAATTGTAATTCATAAACATAAAGATTAAAAATTTCCTAATTCATGTGAAACTAGCATAATTTAATAACCAAACAGAAACTGAATCAGAAAAGAACATTATTGGTCACTTCCAAGATGGCCAAATAGGAACAGCTCCTGTCTATAGCTCCCAGTGGGATCAATGCAGAAGACGGGTGATTTCTGCATTTCCAGCTGAGGTACCTGGTTCATCTCATTGGGACTGGTTGGACAGTGGGTGCAGCCCACTGAGGGTGAGCCAAAGTAGGGCAGGGCGTCGCCTCACCTGGGAAGCACAAGTGGTCGGGGGATTTCCCTTTCCTAGCCAAGGGAAGCCATGAGTAACCGTACCTGGAGGAGTGGTACACTCCTGCCCAAATGGTTTTCCCATGGTCTTCACAACTGGTAGACCAGGAGATCCCCTCCTGTGCCTGGCGCGGTGGGTCCCACAGCCACAGAGCCTTGGTTGCTGCTAGTGCAGCAGTCTGAGATTGACTTGGGATTCTGGAGTTTGGTGGGGGAGGGGCATCCACTATTGCTGATGCTTGAGTAGGTGGTTCTATGCTCACAGTGTAAACAAAGTGGCAGGGAAGCTCAAACTGGGCAGAGCCCACCACAGCTCAGCAAGTCCTACTACCTCTCTAGATTCCACCTCTGGGGGCAGGACATAGCAGAACAAAAGGTGGCAGACAACTTCTCCAGACTTAAATGTCCCTGCCTGATAGCTCTGAAGAGAGCAGTAGTTCTCCCAGCATGGCGTTCAAGCTCCGATAATGGACAGACTGCCTCCTCAAGAGGGTCCCTGACCCCCGTGTAGCCTGACTGGGAGATACCTCCCAGTAGGGGCCGACAGACACCTCATACAGGTGGGTGCCACTCTGGAATGAAGCTTCCAGAGGAAGGATAAGGCAGCAATATTTGTTATTCTGCAGCCTCTGCTGGTGATATCCAGGCAAACAGGGTCTGGAGTGGACCTCCGGCAAAATCCAACAGACCTGCAGCTGTGGGGCCTGTCTGTTAGAAGGAAAACTAACAAACAGAAAGGAATAGCATCAACACCAACAAAAAGGACATCCACACCAAAACCCCATCTGTAGGTCACCAACATCAAAGACCAAAGGTAGATAAAACCACAAAGATGGGGAGAAACCAGAGCAGAAAGGCTGAAAATTCTAAAAATCAGAACACCCCTTCTCCTCCAAAGGAACACAACTCCTCGCCAGCAAGGGAACAAAACTGGACGTAGAATGAGTTTGATGAGTTGACAGAAGTAGGCTTCAGAAGGTCGGTAATAACAAACTTCTCTGAGCTAAAGGAGCATGTTCTAACCCAGTGCAAGGAAGCTAAAAACCTTGAAAAAAGGTTAGACAAATGGCTAACTAGAATAACCAGTGTAGAGAAGTGCTTAAATGACCAGATGGAGCTTAAAACTGCAGTACGAGAACTTCGTGAAGCATACAGAAGCTTCAATAGCCAATTCAATCAAGTGGAAAAAAGGATATCAGTGATTGAAGATCAAATTAATGAAATAAAGTAAGAAGACAAGATTAAATAAAAAAGAGTGAAAAGAAACTAACAAAGCCTCCAAGAAATATGGGACTATGTGAAAAGACCAAATCTACGTTTGATTGGTGTACCTGAAAGTGACGGGGAGAACGGAACCAAGTTAGAAAACACTCTTCAGGATATTATCCAGGAGAACTTCCCCAACCTAGCAAGGCAGGCCAACATTCAACTTTAGGAAATACAGAGAATACCACAAAGATACTCCTTGAGAAGAGCAACCCCAAGCCACATAATTGTCAGATTCACCAAGGTTGAAATTAAGGAAAAAATGTTAAGGGCAGCCAGAGAGAAAGGTCGGGTTACCCACAAAGGGAAGCCCATCAAACTAACAGTGGATCTCTCTGCAGAAACCCTAGAAGCCAGAAGAGAATGGGAGCCAATAGTCAACATTCTTAAAGAAAAGAATTTTCAACCCAGAATTCCATATCCAGCCAAACTAAGCTTCATAAGTTAAGGAGAAATAAAATCCTTTAGAGACAAGCAAATGCTGAGAGATTTTGTCACCACCAGGTGTTGAAGGAAGCACTAAACATGGAAAGGAACAACCGGTACCAGCCACTGCAAAAATATGCCAAATTGTAAACACCATTGATGCTATGAAGAAACTGCATCAATTAATGGGCAAAATAACCAGCTAGCATCATAATGACAGGATCAAATTCACACATAACAATACTAACCTTAAATGTAAATGGGCTAAATGCCCCAGGTAAAAGACACAGACTGGCAAATTGGATAAAGAGACAAGACCCATCAGTGTGCTGTATTCAGGAGACCCATCTCATGTGAAAAGACACACATAGGCTCAAAATAAAGGGATGGAGGAAGATCTACCAAGCAAATGGAAAGCAAAAAAAAGCAGGAGTTGCAATCCTGGTCTCTGATAAAACAGACTTTAAACCAACAAAGATCAAAAGAGACAAGGCCATTACATAATGGTAAAGGGATCAATTCAACAAGAAGAGCTAACTATATATGCACCCAATACAGGAGCACCCAGATTCATAAAGCAAGTCCTTAGAGACCTACAAAGAGACTTAGACTTCCACACAATAATAACGGGAGACTTTAACACCCCACTGTCAATATTAGACAGATCAACGAGACAGAAAATTCTCAAGACAGATATCCAGGGTTTGAACTCAGCTCTGCCCCAAGTGGACCTAACAGACATCTACAGAACTCTCCACCCCAAATCAACAGAATATACATTCTTCTCAGCACCACATGGCACTTATTCTAAAACTGACCACATAATTGGAAGTAAAACACACCTTAGCAAAAGTGAAAGAACAGAAATCACAACAAACTGTCTCTCAGACCACAGTGCAATCAAATTAGAACTCAGGATTAAGACTCTCACTCAAAACTGCACAACTACATGGAAACTGAACAACCTGCTCCTGAATGACTACTGGATAAATAATGAAATGAAGGTAGAAATAAAGATGTTCTTTGAAACCAATGAGAACAAAGACACAATGTACCAGAATCTCTGGGGCACATTTAAAGCAGTGTGTAGCAGGAAATTTATAGCACTAAATGCCCACAAGAGAAAGCAGGAGAGATCTAAAATCGACACCCTAACATCACAATTAAAAGAAATAGAGAAGCAAAAGCAAACAAATTCAAAAGCTGGCAGAAGGCAAGAAATAACTAAGAGCAGAGCAGAACTGAAGGAGATAGAGACACAAAAAAACCCTTCAAAAAATCAGTGAATCCAGGAGCTGGTTTTTTGAAAAGATCAACAAAATTGATAGACTGCTAGCAAGACTAATAAAGAATAGAAGAGAGAAGAATCAAATAGACACAATAAAAAATGATAAAGGGGACATCACCACTGATCCCACAGAAATACAAACTACTTTCAGAGAATACTATAAACACCTCTACACAAATAAACTAGAAAATCTAGAAGAAATGGATAAATTCCTGGACATACACACCCTCCCAAAACTAAACCAGGAAGAAGTTGAATCTCTGAATAGACAATAGGCTCTGAAATTGAGGCAATAATTAATAGCCTACCAACCAAAAAAGACCAGGACCAGAAAGATTCACAGCCAAATTCTACCAGAGGTACGAAGAGGAGCTGGTACCATTCCTTTTGAAACTATTCCAATCAATAGAAAAAGAGGGAATCCTCCCTAACTCATTTTATGAGTCCAGCATCATTCTGATACCAAAGCCTGGCAGAGACACAACAAAAAAAGAGAAATTTAGGCTAATATCCCTGATGGACATTGAGGCGAAAATCCTCAATAAAATACCGGGAAACCAAATTCAGGAGCACATCAAAAAGCTTATCCACCATGATCAAGTCGGCTTCATCCCTGTGATGCAAGTCTCGTTCAACATATGCAAATCAATAAATGTAATCCATCACATAAACAGAACCAATGACAAAACCATATGATTATCTCAATAGATGCAGAAAAGGCCTTCAACAAAATTCAACAGCCTTTCATGCTAAAAACTCAATAAACTAGGTATCAATGGAACGTATCTCAAAATAATAAGAGCTATTTATGACAAACCCACAGCCAATATTATACTGAATGGGCAAAAACTGGAAGCATTCCCTTTGAAAACCAGCACAAGACAAGGATTCCCTGTCTCACCACTCTTTTTCAATATAATATTGGAAGTTCTGGCCAGGGCAATCAGGCAAGAGAAAGCAATAAAGTGTAATCAAATAGGAAGAGAGGAAGTCAAATTGTCTCTGTTTGCAGATGACATGATTGTATATTTAGAAAACCCCATAATCCCAGCCCAAAATCTCCTTAAGCTGATAAGCAACTTCAGCAAAGTCTCAGGATAAAAAATCAATGTGCAAAAATCACAAGACTTCCTATACACCATTAACAGACAAACAGAGAGTCAAATAATGAGTGAACTCCCATTCACAATTGCTACAAAGAGAATAAAATACCTAGGAATCCAAATTACAAGGGACATGAAGGACCTCTTCAAGGAGAACTACAAACCACTGCTCAAGGAAATAAGAGAGGACACAAACATATGGAAAAACATTCCATGCTCATGGATAGGAAGAATCAATATCATGTAAATGGCCTTACTGCCCAAAGTAATTAATAGATTAAATGCTATCCCCATCAAGCTACCACTGACTTTCTTCACAGAACTGGAAAAAACTACTTTAAACTTCATGTGGACCTAAAAAAGAGCCCACATAGCCAAGACAATCCTGGGCAAGAAGAACAAAGCTGGAGGCATCACGCTACCTGACTTCAAACTTTACTGCAAGGCAACAGTAACCAAAACAGCATAGTACTGGTACCAAAACAGATATGTGGACCAATGGAACAGAATGGAGGCCTCAGAAATAACACCACACATCTACCACCATCTGATCTTTGACAAACCTGACATGCACAAGCAATGGGGAAAAGATTCCCTATTTAATACATGGTGTTGGAAAAACTGGCTAGCCATATGCAGAAAACTGAAACTGGACCCCTTCCTTACACTTTATACAAAAATCACCTCAAGATGGATCAAAGACTTAAACATAAGACCTAGGACCATAGAAATCCTAGAAGAAAACCTGGGCAGTACCATTCAGGACATAGGCATGAGCAAAGACTTCATATCTAAAACACCAAAACCAATGGCAACAAAAGCCAAAATTGACAAATGGGATCTAATTAAACTAAAGAGCTTCTGCACAGCAAAAGAAACTATCATCAGAGTGAACAGGCATCCTACAGAATGGGAGAAAATTTTTGCAATCTATCCATCTAACAAAAGGCTAATATCCAGAATCTACAAAGAACTTAAACAAATGTACAAGAAAAAATCAAACAACTCCATCAAAAAATGGGCAAAGGATATGAACAGACACTTCTCAAAAGAAGACATTTATGCCACCAACAGACATGAAAAAATGCTCATCATCACAGGTCATTAGAGAAATGCAAATCAAAACCATGATGAGATACCGTCTCACACCAGTTAGAATGGCGATCATTAAAAAGTCAGGAAACAACAGATGCTGGAGAGGTTGTAGAAAAATAGGAACACTTTTACACTGTCAGTGGGAGTGTAAATTAGTTCAACCATTGTGGAAGACAGTGTGGCAATTCCTCAAGGATCTAGAACTACAAATACCATTTGACCCAGTAATCCCATTACTGGGCATATACCCAAAGGATTATAAATCATTCTACGATAAAGACCCATGCACACATATGTTTACTGTAGCACTATTCACAATAGCAAAGACTTGGAAGCCACCCAAATGTCCATCAGTGATAGACTGGATTAAGAAAATGTGGCACATATACACAATAGAATACTATGCAGCCATAAAAGAAGGATGAGTTCCTGTTCTTTGCAGGGACATGGATGAAGCTGGAAACCATCATTCTCAGCAAAGATCAGAAAACCAAACACCACATGTTCCCACTCATAAGTGGGAGTTGAACAATGAGAACACATGGACACAGGGTGGGGAACATCACACACCGGGGCCTGTAGGGGGTGGGGAGCTAGGGGAGGGATAACATTAGGAGAAATGCCTAATGTAGGTGATGGGTTGATGGGTGCAGCAAACCACTATGGCATGTTTATACCTATGTAACAAAACTGCACATTCTGCACATGTAACCCAGAACTTAAAGTATATTAAAAAAAGAGCTGAAAATCATCTTACCAGTCTGATTATCATAACTGGCTAATCCTGAATACTATTAGATTTGCATTAAATAAATCCCAAATGTTAGTTATAAATGCCAAATGTTTTGAAGTTTTGGCAAAGGAATCTATGTAGTACCTTAAGAAGTTTAATCAAATAAAAAGAGTAAAAGTTTAATCTATCAAATAATACAACCATAGTTTTTTATGAAAAAAGGACATTATTAACCAATCATACTAGAAAAAAGAAGCAAAAATTGCTTCTATAGATTGATGAATATAGAAGCAAAAATTTTACATGGTATTAAATAGAATTCAGTGGATTACCGAGAGAATAATCCATAGTTATTCTAGAAATTCAAGGGTAGTTAAGTATAGGAAGAATTATAAATATTACATAAATAAATTAAAAGTAGACAACTGTTTTATCATATCATTAGATATTGTGAAGAGTTTGGATAAACTCAACAATTATCTTTTAAAATATGCATGCACATACACACATACACACTTGCAGAGTAAAATAGGCATAGAAGAAAATTGCTCAGTTCATGATAAAGATTATGCATGAAAAAGCAATAGCAAATGATGAAATGCTGTGGTAGATTGTACTACTGTTCTCAATTGTTTATTCCCTTCCCTGTGGGAGGATTATATCATACTTCTTAGCCATATTGATATCATGGGGCCATGGTTTGGCCATTTGATTTGCTTTGGCCAGTGAATATGACGGGAAGTGATGTATGTTACTTCAGAGCTGAAGTTTTAAGAGCCATTGTATAAATTGGCCATTGCTATTTTCTGTTATATAATTGGCAAATATCACTGAAAAGTTGAACTTAGCCTGGATCCAAGAATGAGAAAACACAAGAGCAGGGCCACAGCTTACCCATGGCCAATAGGTAAGGTAACTGAAAAATAAAACTTGGTTGCTATAAACCACTGTGGTTTTTGGGTTGGTTGTTACCACAGCATATCATAGTAACTGCTGCATAATACAAAAATTGCCACCAGAAGTAGAGTGCTGCCAAAAACAAACAAACAAAAGAAAAACCAACCAACAACGAAAACTTAAAATACAGGCATTGGCTCTCAGAGCCAGGCAGTTACGGCAAGGAAATTGTCATTAGAAGATAGAAAGATGATAGCTGATGTTATCTAATGGTACAACATTCTCAGAATTATTGCTGGTGGTATCTCAGAAGACAGATAACATGCCAAATGAGCTTATGGATTTCTAGGAAGAGGTTCGGAAACAAAATGTTACAACTATGGCTTGGTAGCTACTGTTTTAGTTTGATAAATTATTAATAGAAGGGGATAAACTCAGAAAAGAATTGCCTGGTTTACATGTATGATTGGAAAATTCAACTGTTTATCATCTCCAACCAGTATAAAATAAAATTGAGAAATGCTTCAAGCAACAAGGACCAATAAGACAGCTTTCTGGCAAGAACCAAATCAAGACTACAGCCAACAAACCTCCTGTTAAAGCCTCAGAATCAATTAAGGTGATACTCAGCAAATCTTTTCAATTGGGAAACATGGCTCAGGGGAAAAATGACCATTTTATGACTTTCCTACAGAAATGTACGAGCCCAAGTTACTTCCAGTAAAATCAAGAGAAAAGTGGGTACCACTTTGAGAAAGTTGTACCACTAAAAGAGCCACTAGCTTGGAGTGGTCAGTGACTACCCAAGACTGGAGACAACTTTTAGACATTCAAACTTCTACCACTGACAAAGGGCAAGAGGAGAAAGACAGGTGTTGACCCCCAAAGGAGGACACATTCTCCAATGCCTTTTAAAAATACGACCAAGCCGGGCACAGTGGGTCACGCCTGTAATCCCAGCACTTTGGGAGGCTGAGGTGGGCGGATCACCTGAGACCAGGAGTTTAAGACCAGGCTGGCCGACATGATGAAACCCCATCTCTACTAAAATATAAAAATAAGCCGGGTGTGGTGGCAGGTGCCTGTAATCTCAGCTACTCCAGAGGCTGAGGCAGGACAATCGCTCGAACACAGGAGGTGGAGGTTGCAGTGAGCCAAGATCATGCCATTGCATTCCCGCCTAGGCAACAAGAGCGAAACTCCATCCCCCCCACCAAAAAAAATATATATAAAAAATATATATACGACTAAGAGGGATAATGGAAATAGAAAAATCACAGAGAGAGTAGATGCTCTCAAACACAAAACAAAACAAAACAAAAAGCTACTTGCAAGGGGCAAATATGATGACTAATCAAGAAATTTCCCTCCACCCAGGATTTGAGGTTCTTGCATTTCCTCTGAGGAATTTCAGAATTGCTATGGATCAGTGACTGCTGTGTGCCTTTCATCCTTCTCCTTTTTAAATTGGAGTATGAGTTGGCTCATCCCTGTTTTCTACCACTGTGTGTTGGGAGTATTTATTTTTTTGGGGGGAGGTGGATTCTAGGTTTCAAGATCAAGGAGAGCCACATCCAAATTGGGTATAAGAACTATGAAAAAAAATCTTGAATAGCCTTG
>NW_012104554.1:643155-646117 GCF_000951045.1 Mandrillus leucophaeus
ATAAAGATTATGCATGAAAAAGCAATAGCAAATGATGAAATGCTGTGGTAGATTGTACTACTGTTCTCAATTGTTTATTCCCTTCCCTGTGGGAGGATTATATCATACTTCTTAGCCATATTGATATCATGGGGCCATGGTTTGGCCATTTGATTTGCTTTGGCCAGTGAATATGACGGGAAGTGATGTATGTTACTTCAGAGCTGAAGTTTTAAGAGCCATTGTATAAATTGGCCATTGCTATTTTCTGTTATATAATTGGCAAATATCACTGAAAAGTTGAACTTAGCCTGGATCCAAGAATGAGAAAACACAAGAGCAGGGCCACAGCTTACCCATGGCCAATAGGTAAGGTAACTGAAAAATAAAACTTGGTTGCTATAAACCACTGTGGTTTTTGGGTTGGTTGTTACCACAGCATATCATAGTAACTGCTGCATAATACAAAAATTGCCACCAGAAGTAGAGTGCTGCCAAAAACAAACAAACAAAAGAAAAACCAACCAACAACGAAAACTTAAAATACAGGCATTGGCTCTCAGAGCCAGGCAGTTACGGCAAGGAAATTGTCATTAGAAGATAGAAAGATGATAGCTGATGTTATCTAATGGTACAACATTCTCAGAATTATTGCTGGTGGTATCTCAGAAGACAGATAACATGCCAAATGAGCTTATGGATTTCTAGGAAGAGGTTCGGAAACAAAATGTTACAACTATGGCTTGGTAGCTACTGTTTTAGTTTGATAAATTATTAATAGAAGGGGATAAACTCAGAAAAGAATTGCCTGGTTTACATGTATGATTGGAAAATTCAACTGTTTATCATCTCCAACCAGTATAAAATAAAATTGAGAAATGCTTCAAGCAACAAGGACCAATAAGACAGCTTTCTGGCAAGAACCAAATCAAGACTACAGCCAACAAACCTCCTGTTAAAGCCTCAGAATCAATTAAGGTGATACTCAGCAAATCTTTTCAATTGGGAAACATGGCTCAGGGGAAAAATGACCATTTTATGACTTTCCTACAGAAATGTACGAGCCCAAGTTACTTCCAGTAAAATCAAGAGAAAAGTGGGTACCACTTTGAGAAAGTTGTACCACTAAAAGAGCCACTAGCTTGGAGTGGTCAGTGACTACCCAAGACTGGAGACAACTTTTAGACATTCAAACTTCTACCACTGACAAAGGGCAAGAGGAGAAAGACAGGTGTTGACCCCCAAAGGAGGACACATTCTCCAATGCCTTTTAAAAATACGACCAAGCCGGGCACAGTGGGTCACGCCTGTAATCCCAGCACTTTGGGAGGCTGAGGTGGGCGGATCACCTGAGACCAGGAGTTTAAGACCAGGCTGGCCGACATGATGAAACCCCATCTCTACTAAAATATAAAAATAAGCCGGGTGTGGTGGCAGGTGCCTGTAATCTCAGCTACTCCAGAGGCTGAGGCAGGACAATCGCTCGAACACAGGAGGTGGAGGTTGCAGTGAGCCAAGATCATGCCATTGCATTCCCGCCTAGGCAACAAGAGCGAAACTCCATCCCCCCCACCAAAAAAAATATATATAAAAAATATATATACGACTAAGAGGGATAATGGAAATAGAAAAATCACAGAGAGAGTAGATGCTCTCAAACACAAAACAAAACAAAACAAAAAGCTACTTGCAAGGGGCAAATATGATGACTAATCAAGAAATTTCCCTCCACCCAGGATTTGAGGTTCTTGCATTTCCTCTGAGGAATTTCAGAATTGCTATGGATCAGTGACTGCTGTGTGCCTTTCATCCTTCTCCTTTTTAAATTGGAGTATGAGTTGGCTCATCCCTGTTTTCTACCACTGTGTGTTGGGAGTATTTATTTTTTTGGGGGGAGGTGGATTCTAGGTTTCAAGATCAAGGAGAGCCACATCCAAATTGGGTATAAGAACTATGAAAAAAAATCTTGAATAGCCTTGTCATTTACAATTGGATGGGACTTTTTAGGGGACTTCCTTGGGGAAGGGGTGAGTTTATTTTTTTTGAGCAAAAGGGAGGAAAGCAAATATTTTTAAGCTGGGGGAAGATTATGGTAAACTCTTATCTCCAGTTATTTGCTTCTCTCTCTTTCTGAGTTATTCTTTTCCACCACATTGACATTAGGCTTGGCTTGTGACTTACTGTGGCCAAAGAATGTGAGTAGAAGGAATGCATGTCACTTCCGAGCAGAAGCATTAACCGCCATCTCACGGTTTGGCCATTGTTTTTTTCCTTCCTTCTATCACAGAATGGCAGATCCCAGATGGATTCTCTACCTTTAGTGTAGATTCAGACTGAAAACCACATGGCACAAAACCACAACCTATTAGTGGCCAGCACATAATGTCAGCAAAAACAAAACAAAACAATACAAAATTGTTGCTGCAAGATTCTGATATTTCAGGGTTATTATTGCAGCAAAGCCGAAGTTATATAACGCCACGTGACTAATACATTTATATTCCTGTAGTTATAGCTATTTCTTTTAAAATGAAAAACAAGACAGGAATGCCTACTGTAGAAGAAACTAATTCAATTTCTCCCACTATTCTCTCACAACCTGCTTCTGATACCAGAACACAAGCAAATAATTCTGCAGCAGACACCAACTGGGTGTCCTCTAGTTCAACTCAATTCTAATATGGTTTACCTGGAAATAGCATCCAAGCACACAAGTTGAAGACTCTGACCCACAAGACTGAAACCCACTCTGATGCCAATTGCAAGCCGTAGGTTGTTTTACCTGTGCTTTGGACCAACTGGCTGTAAATCGGGGTTCCCATGAGACCCTCTTCTAGAGTTAAAATTAATTTGCTAGGCCAGGTCACATAACTCAGGAGAACTCTTGTGTTTACTAGTTTATTATAAAGATATTACAAATAATACAGATGAAGAGATGCATAGAGTGAGGTGTGGGGAAGGGGAGGCAAACTTCCATGCCCTC
>NW_012104554.1:646167-652573 GCF_000951045.1 Mandrillus leucophaeus
AATAATTCTGCAGCAGACACCAACTGGGTGTCCTCTAGTTCAACTCAATTCTAATATGGTTTACCTGGAAATAGCATCCAAGCACACAAGTTGAAGACTCTGACCCACAAGACTGAAACCCACTCTGATGCCAATTGCAAGCCGTAGGTTGTTTTACCTGTGCTTCGGACCAACTGGCTGTAAATCGGGGTTCCCATGAGACCCTCTTCTAGAGTTAAAATTAATTTGCTAGGCCAGGTCACATAACTCAGGAGAACTCTTGTGTTTACTAGTTTATTATAAAGATATTACAAATAATACAGATGAAGAGATGCATAGAGTGAGGTGTGGGGAAGGGGAGGCAAACTTCCATGCCCTCCCTGGGCAGCCACTCTCCAGGAACCTCCGTGTATTTAACTATATGGAAGCTCTGCTGAACTCTGTCCTTCCGGGCTTTTAAAAAAGCTTCATTATGGAGGCATGATTCATTCAATCATTAGCCATTGGTGATCAACTTAACCTTCAGTCCCTCTACCCTCCTCAGAGGCTGAGGAACAGGGTTGCAAACTCCCAACTCTCTAATTGACCATTGTTTTTTCTGGTGACCAGCCCCCATCATGAAGCTATCTAGGGGCTGCCAGTCACTAGTCAACTTCTTAGCATACAAAAAGGCATTTATCACTTTGGGATTCCAAGGATTTTAGGAGTTGTATGCCAGGAAACAGGATGAAGACCAAATATATAGTTCACAAATCACACCTACTATTACTATTATTATTTAATATTGTGTAGATATTTTAGTAAATGCAATAAACATAATGTGCACGGTATAAATATGAAAGAAAGAGGTGAAACTTTCTGCTGACAATATAGTTTTATACCTGATATCATCAAGAAACTCTAGTAAAAAAATAAGAAGTAAAAAAAAGAATTTGATGGATTGGGTAGATACAACATAAAGATACAGAATCATTAGCTTATTCTATATGAGCCATATACTCACATACAAATGAAAATGAGGACACTATTGCATTCATAATAGTAACAAAAATCATAAAATAGGAATAACTTATACAAGAAAGGAATAGGACCCATGTAAAAAATAAAATCGTACTGGAAGACAAAAATAGGATCTGAACAACTAGAAATTTATACCATGTTCTTGAAAAGTAATACTTATTCTCATAAATAGATCAGTATTATGAAAATAGTATACAAATTTAGTACAACTCCCATAGAATCTCTGGCAATTTTAATTGGATAAAATAATCAAAATGATGAATAAAGAATGATAGTATTAGCCTGGCCAACATGTGAAAGCCCATATCTATTAAAAATACAAAAATTAGCCTAGGGTGGTGACACACTACTCAGGAGGCTGAGGCAGGAGAATTGCTTGAACCCAGGAGGTGGAGGTTGCAGTGAGCTGAGATCACACCATTGCACTCCAGCCTGGGTGACAGATTGAGACTCTGTCTCAAAAACAAAAAGAATGACAGTATTAAAACTACTTAAAAGCCAGTATAATAAAAAAGCACAGTATAGGCACAAGACTACCAAAAAAATCAGTAAAAAAAAATAATAAAGAGAGCTCAGAATTGTGTAATACCTCATGAAGGTGATAGTTCATTATTTCATTGTGGGGAAATTTAATTAATAGTCTCATCACAATTGGATATGCTCTTGAAAGAAAATAAATTTGGGCCCCCTAGTTTATATTAATTATGAAATAAATTCCTAATGAATTTGACTTGAAAGTAAAAATAAATAATAACCATTTTAGAAAAAAATTAGGTTATTGTCTCTACACCTAAGAATTAAATAACTCTTTTAAACAAAGGTAGGTGATCAACCTAACCTTTATAAAATTTCAAGGTATTGTTTGTAGTGCAAGAGATACCAAAAACAAAATCAGTAGGTTAACAAGCTGGAAAAAATATTATAAATCAAATGATAGATAAAACTTTGTATCTATATATTAAAAAAGTTTTGTCACAATTTAATAAGATAATCAACCCAATAGCAAAATAAATTGGGGATATGAATAGGCAATTGGCAGAAGAGCAAGTATGATAACATGTTCAATCTCCTCCAATAGGCAGAGAAATGGAAATGAAAATTACCATGATAATAGCCATCAGAGTGGCAAAAAAAAAAAAAAGAGTAATTGCACCTATTATTAGCAGAGATGGGAGTTGGGGCAAGGGCACTTTCATATATCACTGGTAGAAATGTGAAAAAGCAATCTGTGGTCTCTATTAAAAATTTAAATGCACATGCAATTCAACCCAGAATCTCACTCCTGGGACTCTATACTATAGAAATAAAAGCCCCAGTACATATAAGTGTGTGTGTGTGTGTGTGTGTGTGTACTGCAGCATTTTTAATAACAAAAAGTTGATAGCAAATGAAAACTCTATTAGTAAAAGAAGAGCTGAATGATAATAATGCTTACAGTAGAATTTTATCCAAGAATTAAAAATTAATTACCTATACTACCTGACATTGAGGAATTTCCATTATATATTATTAAGATACAGAGAATTATATATCACCAACCCCTTTAAAAATGTCCCCCTTAAACCTTGTGTGTGTATAAAAACATACATAAATGCACACATGCACACACACACACATATATTATGCCTATGTGTACATAATGCATAAAGAGTCACATGGAAAAATGGTCACTGAAATGTTAGTTGTTTTCTCAAAAAGGTGGCTTTTATATTTTTCCTTAATGTATTTATTATTTTGCAATTTCTTTTTTTAAATTTCAACTTTTATTTTAGATTCAGGGGGGTACATGTACATGTATTACATGATGTTGAGTTTTGGGGTACAAATGATCCCTTCATCCACATACTAAGAATAGTACTCAATAGTTAGTTTTTCACCCCTTTTCCTCCTTCCCCCTCCCCACAGTAGTCCCCAGTTTCTTTTGCTGCCATCTTTATGTCCATGAGTTTCCAATGTTTAGTTCACACTTTTAGTGAGAACATGCGGTATTTGATATCTTGTTTCTGTATTCCTTTGTTTAGAACAATGTCCTCCAACTGCATTCATATTGATGCAAAGGACATGATTTCTTCCTTTTCTATGGCTGCATAGTATTCCATGGTGTGTATGTACCACATTTTCTTTATCTAATCCATCATTGATGGGCACCTTGGTTGATTCCATGTCTTTGCTATTGTGAATAGTGCTGCAATGAACATACAGGTGCATGTGTCTTTTTGGTAGAATAATTTATTTTCCTTTGCATATATACCCAGTAATGGGATTGCTGGGTCAAATGGTAATTCTGTTTTTAGTTCTTGGAGAAATCTCCAAACTGCTTTCCACCATGGCTGAACTAATTTACATTCCCACCAACCAGTGTATAAGCATTCCCTTTACATTCCGACTAACAACATATAAGTGTTTCCTTTTCTCCACAGCCCTCCACAATCTGTTACCTATTGACTTTTTAATAATAGTCATTCTGACTGGTGTGAGATGGTATCTCATTGTGGTTTTGATTTGCATTTATCTGATGATTAGTGATATTGATAATTTTTTTCATATGTTTATTGGCTGCTTGTATGTCTTCTTTTGAGAAATGTCTGTTCATGTATTTTGCCCATTTTTAATGGGGTTATCTGTTTTTGCTTGTTTAATTGCTCCTTACAGTTTGAATATTAGACCTTTGTCAAATGCCTGGTTTGTGAATATTTTTTCCAATTCTGTAGGTTGTCTGTTTAGTCAGTCAATAGTTTATTTTTGCTGTGCAGAAGCTCTTTATTTTAATTAGGTCCCACTTGTCAATTTTTGTTTTTGTTGCAATTGCTTTTGAGGACATAGTCATAAATTCTTTCCTATGGGTGATGCCCAGAATGGTGTTTCCTAGGTTTTTTTCTATCATTCCTGTAGTTTGAAGTCTTCCACTTAAATATTTAATGCATTTTGAGTTAATTTTTGTACATGGTGAAAGGTAGAAGTCCAGTTTCATTCTTCTGCATATGGCTAGCCTGTTATCCCAGCACCATTTATTGAATAATAAGTCCTTTCCTTATTGCTTATTTTTGTTGACTTTGTCAAAGACCAGATGGCTATAGGTGTGTGGCTTTATTTCTGGGTTAACTATTCTATTCCATTGGTCTGTGTGTCTGTTTTTTTAACCAGTACCATGCTGTTTTGGTTACTGTAGCTTTATAGTATAGTTTCAGGTCAGGTAATGTGATGCTTCCAGCTTTGTTCCTTTTGCTTAGGATTGCTTTGGCTATTTGGGCTCTTTTTTAGCTCCATATGAATTTTGGAATTGTTCTTTCTAGTAATGTGAAAAACTATGTTGGTTTGATAGGAATAGCATTGAATCTGTAGATTGCTTTGAGCAGTATGGCCTTTTTTTTTAACAATATTGATTCTTCCAATCCATCAGCATGGAAAGTATCTTTCCATTTGCTTGTGTTATCTGATTTCTTTCAGCAGTGTTTTGTAGTTCTCACAATAGAGATCTTTCACCTCGTTCGTTAGATGTATTCCTAGGTATATTTTGTGTGTATGTAGTTATTGTAAACATAATTGCATTCTTGATTTGACTCTCAGCCTGAATGTTATTGGTGGAGAGAAATGCTACTGCTTTCTGTACATTGATTTTGTATCCTGAAACTTTACTGAAGTCATTTATCAGTTCCAGGGCCTATTGGCAGAGTCTTTAGGGTTTTCTAGGTATAGAATCATATCATCAGCAAAGAGAGATAGTTTGACTTCTTCTTTTCTTATTTAGATGCCTTTTATTTCTTTCTCTTGCCTAATTGCTCTGGCTAGGACTTCCTATTTTACAATTTTCAATGTTTGATTTATATCAGGAGTGCCTTAGTCCATTTGGGCTGCTATAACAAAACACTGGGTAGCTTACAAACAACAGAAGTTTATTTCTCACCATTCTAGAGGCTGGGAAGTCCAAGATCAAGGTGCCAGCGGAGTCTAGTGAGGGCCTACTTACTACTGCATAGGCAGCCCACCCTGTTTGCTCTGTCCTCACATGGTGTCTCTTTTTCTATGGTTGCTAATTCCAATCATGAGGCTCCACCTTCCTGACCTAATCACTTCCCAAAAGCCCCACCTCCTGATACAATCACCTGCAGGTTAGGTTTCAATATATAAATTATGGAGGGACACAAATATTCAGACCATAGCAAAGAGACCTTCTTTCACCATGGGAGGAAGAAATTGAACAAATGTTTAAAGCTGTGTGCCTGAATACGGATACCTTAGCATTGTTCATAAACAGCAAATGCTTATAAAAATGTAAATGCTCAAAATTAGGCTTCGATTAAATAAATTATGATCTATTCATGAAAATACTGCGAAGTAGCCATCTAAAATTATAAAATAAGTATATATTTGTTGACATGTAAAATATTCATTTTATTAACAGAAACAAAATTATTAAAAAGCATCCATAGCATATCATCTAAAAGAAAAATATATTTTATGTTTGTATGTCTACTTATATGTACATATATAAATAAATACAGAATTACACAAACATGTTATATATCAGCATTTTGAAGGAGATACACCCAAACATATTAACAGGGTTTATCTCTCCATGCCAGGCTTACAAGTGGCTTTATTTTCTAATTTTTGATACTATACATGTAACTTGCATCAACAAATAAAGTGCTGAACTTTTCTTTCTTTTTTCCATCGCCCTCCCCCAGTTTAGGTTGGTTATTTTTCAATCCTGAGAGGGAAGAGGAATTACCTACAGAAGGGAACATTTCTGGGAGATCTTTCTGGCTCTCGGTTCTTCTCCTTGGAATTTTTGATTGTCCTGGAATCTAACTCTTATTAGAAGTGATAGAATTTATTCCTTATCTTTATTTTCTCCTTGTTGTTAAACATTAAACTCAAGCTTTGAAAAGCTGGCGTCAACTTTATTAGTTCTAACCATGGCTGCATGCCATTAAGATTAATAATTCTGTTAGTTATTCCCCACCCACCACACCATTTTCCATGTCCCTTAAGGAACTGATGTGTTTATTCCTACAGGGTCTGTTTATGAACTAAATGAGAAAGACAGAGTTGTCACTTCAAAGTCACAGCTTGTTTAAATGCATTTGACCTGATTCACCAGATCTAAATCCAACTAACTTCTGGCCATTTTGAAAAGAATGAAGGTTGGCTACTTCCAAGAAAATCCCAGAGAATGTACACAGGCCCTAAAGGAGCTTACAAGTAAGGAGTTCCAGGAATGCTTTTGAGGAATGGCTGTGAAGAAATTGGGCCTCCTCTAAGCTCAGGTCCTGGGTATGGAGGCTCAAGATAAGACCAGTTTGCTGTTTATCCCTTTTAGACCCCAGGGATTTGGCCAAACTCTTCTCCTGTCTGCTGCCAACTTTGACCTTGTTTTCTACAAGACTTAAGAGGTAATATATTC